>NC_073644.1:24397727-24700757 GCF_029407905.1 Bubalus kerabau | reverse complement strand
AATTCTCCAAGAAAGGCTTCAATAGTACATTAACTGAGAACTCCAAGATGTTCAAACTGGATTTAGAAAAGGCAGAGGAACCAGAGATCAAATTGCCACCATCCACTGGATCATAGAAAAAGCAAGAGAATTCCAGAAAAACGTCTGCTTCATTGACTACACCAAAGTCTTTGACTATGTGGATCACAGCAAAGTGTAGAAAATTTTTAAAGAGATGGGAATACTAAACCACCTTACCTGCCCCAGAGAAACTTGTATGCGGGTCAAGAAGCAACAGTTAGAACCAGATATGGAACAATGGACTGGTTCCAAATTCAGAAAGGAGTACGTCAAGGCTGTATATTGTCACCCTGCTTATTTAACTTATATGCAGAGTACATCATGCAAAATGCCGGGCTGGATGAAGCACAAGCTGGAATCAAGATTGCTGGGAGAAATATCAATAACCTCAGATATGCAGATGATACCACCCTTATGGCAGAAAGCAAAGAAGAACTAAAGAAGCTCTTGATGAAAGCGAAAGAGGAGAGTGAAAAATTTGGCTTAAAGCTCAACATTCAGAAAACTAAGATCATGGCATCTGGTCCCATCACTTCATGGCAAATAGATGGGGAAAAAGAGGAAACAGTGACAAACTTTATTTTCTTGGGCTCCAAAGTCACTGCAGATGGTGACTGCAGCCATGAAATTAAAAGATGCTTGCTCCTTGGAAGATAAGTTATGACCAACCTAGACAGCATATTAAAAAGCAGAGATATTACTTTGCCAACAAAGGTCCATCTAGTCAAAGCTATGGTTTTTCCTGTGGTCATGTATGGATGTGACAGTTGGACCATAAAGAACGCTGAGTGCTGAAGAATTGATGCTTTTGAACTGTGGTGTTGGAGAAGACTCTTGAGAGTCCTTCGGACTGCAAGGAGATCCAACCAGTCAATCTTAAAGGAAGTCAGTCTGGAGTATTCATTGGAAGGACTGATGCTGAAGCTCAAATACTTTGGCCACCTGATGCAAAGAGCCAACTCATTGGAAAAGACCCTGATGCTGGGAAAGATCGAATGCAGGAGGAGAAGAGGGTGACAGAGGACAAGATGATTGGATGGCATCACCGACTCCATGACATGAGTTTGTGCAAGCTCTGCGAGTTGGTGATGGACAGGGGAGCCTGGCTTGCTGCAGTCCATGGTGTTGCAGAGAGTCAGACACACTGAACAACAACGTACAGTTCCTAATAACTGCCTCTGCCCGCTTCTCTTGTTTCATACCGAACATTTAATTCTCTGTGCTCTGGGTGGGTCTAATTCTTGCCTAGAGTGTACATTCATTCTGATAATTCTCCATAATTTCATTTCCACTATTTTCTAAGAATGCTGCAGTTCAGATGCTACTTCCAGTGAAAAGCTCCCTGCCACCTGATGCCCCTTCCTTTTCCCTCCCCTGCCTTGTGCCCACCCTGTGCATGCCTCCCAGAGGGCATCGAGCACAGCGTGCTCTGCTGGGCACATTCCCATAATCCCCTAAATCATAAATGTTTACTGAGTTCAAACACCTATCCCCTGCTTTCGAGGAGTCAGACAAGTGGGTACCTCACCATCTGGCTTCCTAGCACAAAATTCAGTCCTGATTTTGTCTCCTCCTTTCTTCCTGAATTCCTTCCCTTGGGACTCTGAAACACCACCATCCTTTTTTTTTTTTTCCCCCTTTTTCCTAACCACGGATCCTTTCTTTGACAGTTTTTTTCTTTTACCAAATGGTTTCTAATCACACTATACTTTTTTCAAAATATAGGTTATGTAGACATGCTCCCTGGACTTCCCAGGTGGCCCAAGTGGTAATGAATTTGCCTGCCAGGGTAGAAGGCTCCAGAGACACTGGTGTGATCCCTGGGTTGGGAAGATCCCCTGGAGAAGGAAATAGCAACCTACGCAGGTATTCTTACCTGAAGAATCCCATGGACAGAGGAGCCTGTCAGGCTGCAGTCCTTGGGGTCGCAAAGAGTCAGACACAACTGAGCACATGTCCACCACACTAGATATACTCCTCCTCCAGCAGGTAGGCTTTTAAAATTTCCCAGGTGATTCTAAAGATCAGTCAGGTTTGGAATCAGCTCCTCCTGCTCAGTCCTTACTTAATAGTTCCTCACTGCTTGGTTAAAGGCCCTCTGCCCTCCACACTTTGTACTCTCCCCAAACATTTCACAAATTCACAGGGGGTTCAGGTGCCATCTAAATGAAGATGACTTTCAGATTTACATCTTTTATCTGGGTCTTTCTACAAAGATGCATATCCAGATATAAAATTCCCCACCTGGATATGAATTCATATTCAACAATGATGATGCCTACAGTCATCTCACAGTCAACATGGCAAAA
The DNA here is from genome assembly GCF_029407905.1 of Bubalus kerabau. NCBI lineage: Eukaryota > Metazoa > Chordata > Mammalia > Artiodactyla > Bovidae > Bubalus > Bubalus kerabau. The sequence continues at coordinate 24,698,388 of NC_073644.1, read as the reverse complement.
ACAGAATTTGTCTTCCTCCCTGCTCCTCCAAAGCACACTCCTCCCTACTGTTTCCTATCGCAGTAAATGCCACCATTATCCACCAGTTGTTCAAACTGGAAACCTGGACGTCATCCTTGACTCCTCCTCTTTGGCCACCTCCACACTGTAACCGCATTCTAGCCACCATCGTCTCTCTCTGCTGCTGCTGCTGCTGCTGCTGCTAAGTCACTTCAGTCATGTCTGATTCTGTGTGACCCCATAGATGGCAGCCCACCAGGCTCCCCCATCCCCGGGAGTCTCCAGGCAAGAAAACTGGAGTGGGTTGCCATTTCCTTCTCCAATGCATGAAAGTGAAAAATGAAAGTGAAGTCACTCAGTTGTGTCTGATTCTTCGTGACCCCATGAACTGCAGCCTACCAGTCTCCTCTGTCCATGGGATTTTCCAGGCAAGAGTACTGGAGCGGGTTGCCATTGCCTTCTCTGCCTCTATCTCTAGGATTCCCATAATGTCTTTTATCTTTTGGATTCCTGTGGTCCCTCCAACCCAATCCCTGCATGCAATTCCACTTGACCTTTTGTACAGTACAGATGTGCCTGTGTTATCATGCCCTCTGCTTGAAACCCTTTGGTGGCTTCCCCTGGTCCCTAGAGTGAAGTCCAGTGTCCACAGCATGGGTTAACAGGCCTTCAGGGAGCTACCCCCCTCTCTAACCTTGCCTCTCACCATCTCCCTACCCTCCAGTCCAGTTTTCACTTTTTTCTCGGTTCCACCAATCAGCTGTATTCCCTCCTCCCTCAGGGCCTTCACCCAGGTTGCTACTACTTCTCCCTGGAAGTTGCTTTTCTCCCCACCCCACCCTCATTTCTTTCCACTCACCCTTCCTGTCTTGGCTGACGTTCTATTATTTTAGCCCTCCCCATCTCTCTGGCTTGGTTAAAAGCTCTGTTCTGTGTTCCCATCACTGTTAGTCATCCAGTATCTATGAAGCGGTTGTAATGTGTCCAGCCCTGAGGATGGAGCCAAGGACAAACAAAACAAGAGTACTCCCTGCTCTCAGGGAGCCCCCAGTCTAGATGGGGAACAGACATTAGATTTGTCTTCTCAGCTGGACAGAAGCTGTCTGTGGCAGTGACTAGAGCTATCGAGGATCGAGTGGCTGAGCAGCAGGAGATGATGAGGAACAAGAAGGGGAGAAATGCAGGCGCACAACCACTCAAGGGAGCAAAAAGCTTGAGACTGGGAAGAAACCTGGCCCACGCCCACCGTGCAGAGCCATCACTGCACACCGTGGGCGCGTGCAAGGGCTCCAGGCCCTGCCACGGCTGTGGCTTCTGTGTGTGCTCAGCCATTGGCCGGGCTCCTCTGTCCCTGGGATCCTCCAGGCAAGAATACTGGAGTGGGTTGCCATTTCCTCCTCCAGGAGATCTTCCTGACCCAGAAACTGAACCTGTGTCTCCTTGCTTTGGCAGGCGGGTTCTTTACTGAGCTGCCTGGGAAGCCCCTGGATGTGGCTCACACATGCTGGAGAGGAGATATGTGAACACTGATGACCCGTATTCTACTATGGCTTTCATGTGGAGGCAGGGCCTCAGCCTTCCCTAAGTCCCCTCCCCAGTTTTTCTTGAGAACTTGCAGGCACATCTGCTGTAGCATGAGGCCTTTCTATGGACTTCCTCTGCAGCCTTCTTGCTGGTACCCGTGGGTCCCATGTCCCTCACCGATGCCACCTTTCCTTTGGTGAAAGCTGCTGGTGCCCTCACTGTGACCGCCAATTAAGTATTTTTAGCCAGGGTCTCGATCCCAGTTAAGACATAATTAAGAATAAATACAGTTGGGACTTCCTTAGTGGTCCAGTGGCTAAGACTCCACGCTCCCAAAGCAGGGGGCCTGGGCTGAATCCCTGGGCAGGGAACTAGATCCTGTGTGCCACAACTAAGACCTAGCACAGCCAAATTAGTAAATGTTAAATAAAAAGAATAAATACAATTGACCTTGAACAACATGGGTTTGAACTGTGTGGGGCCACTTACACAAGGATTTTGGGGGTTTTTTTGGATAAATACATACTACAGTACTAAGGCTGAGCACTGAAGAATTGATGCTCTCGAACTGCAGTGCTGGAGAAGACCCTTGAGAGTCCCTTGGACAGCAAGGAGACCAAACCAATCAATCCTAAAGGAAATCAACCCTGAATATTCATTGGAACGACTGATGCTGAAGCTGAAACTCCAATACTTTGGCCACCTGATGTGAAGAGCCGACTCATTAGAAAAGACCCTGATGCTGGGAAAGACTGAGGGCAGGAGGAAAAGGGGACGACAGAGGATGAGATGGTTGGATAGCATCTGTGACTTGATGGACATGAGTTTGAGTAAACTCCAGGAGTTGGTGATGGACAGGGAGGCCTGGTATGCTGCCATTCACGGGGTCACAAAGAGTCGGACACGTCTTAGTAACTGAACAAGAAAACAATACAGTCTGGGCTGACTGAATCTACAGATGTGGAACCATGCATCTGGAGGGCTTCCTGTAAAGTTATATGCAGATTTTCAATGGCGTGTGGGTGGGCCACCCCTCCCCCCAGCCCCCATGTTCAAGGCTCAACTTGACGAGTTTTTAAGCTACTCCATCTCACCTGAGATACAATGTTATCTACTCAATCGTCTCATCAGTCTCAGGAAGAATGGTGTGTGTTGGGATCATGCTATAGGATGGAGGACACGCTGTCTGTCTTCTCTTGATAACTTGTGTAAAGTACAATGGGCGTTGCTCTCTGTATGGCCAGTGGCTGCTCCAGTTGGTATGGGACTCCTTGACACAAATCTTGAAGCTGCAGTCAAGACCCTCAAAATCCCCAACTCCCAGCCACCAGGAGAGGAGCAGAGCATGCAGTGCCTGTCCCAGACTATAGAGGTATGCAGGCCAAAATAGCCCAGGGCTACCAGAAGTCGATGGAGCCCCTCGGAGAGGGTCACAGTCTTATCTGGATTTGTTCTTTGGACGTCACCTCCAAGAAATCACCTCTGATCTCTCTGTTCCCACCTTTAAACCAAGTGAGATGTCCCTGAAGGACATGCTCCCAGCCGCCTGTTTCTTCCATCACAGGACACATTGTGTAGTGTGGATTTTAGGCTCACTTGGGCAGAAACAGTTTCTTCTCCATCATTGTTTTCGGGGCTTTGCAAGCCCCGCAGTGATGATCTGCTGAGGGCCTTACTATACCAGCGTGCTGCGGGCCTGCCCTAGTTACCGTGTACCCGTGGGCAGGCTGCACACAGCCCAACTCCGGATGCACCTTTTATATCAGCTATGAGATGATGGCAACCCCTCTAGTCGGGCATTGCACTTGTCACACGGTCACACCTGGCAGCCCCAGACTCATGCAGTCTCCTCTCTGAATTTTGACCTCAATAGGTAATATTGCTTTGCAAAGTCTGAATGAGAGAAAATAGTTTTAAGGGCCTCTGTGTTTACTGGTGGAGAAAGAATTGGCAACCTACTCCAGTACTCTTGCCTGGGGAATCCCATGGACAGAGGAGACTAGTGGGCTACAGTCCATGGGGTCACAAAGAGTTGGACATGACTCGGAGACTAAATAACAGCAAAAACATGGTTTCTGGAATTACTCCTTAAACCCATTCATGTTATATAAACATGAATTTAACATTACAAATATGCCCCCAAATGCTGACATATGTCTCCCCAAATAGTGGGGTTCTGCCCTTTAATACTGAGGGCTAGTGTCATGCTCCGGGGATAGTATTTTCTCATCCTGATCAGCCCCATACCCCTTCTCTGAGCACTGGTCCTGCCCTCGTCTCTTACCAGAGGCCCCACCCATTACTTAAAATGAATTACTTAGCATTTTAACATTTACTCTTTGTGCATATTATAGAGAAAGAAAACAATTGTGATTACTATAATTCTGTGTCTCTGAGGTTGCCTCCCTATTTTGCTCCCTGCAAACCTCAAATTTGCTAATCCCTGGGCTGTGGCAACACCTGCCTTCTTAATGTCAGCCGGCTTCAGTTTTCCCTGTGTGTCATGGTTCCGAATTCTGCTGCGATGTTGTTGGTTTTTGTTTGTTTTTACTCACCCATGACATTTTGTTTCCACCAGCATCAGCTGTACTTGTACTTTGAGGTAGCAGTGGAGACAGTCAGTCCAAAAGTTTTGGAGACAGTTGGTTGCGGAACAAAACAGTGATGATACAGAGGCCCAGAGCTGTTCATTTTCTAAGTTTGCAAAGAAATCCTCAGAAGACTCTAAGGAGCTGAGGTCTCCTCCCAGGTGTTGTTCATTCTACGTCCTCACAAGACCTTGCTTTTCCTGCTCCAAGGCTGGTGAACCGGCCAGCCCAGCTCCCAGAGTGTGCCCGGCTTGGGGACGGGGGCAGGGCCAGAAGAGCCATGGCCAGCCGAGGAAGGGAGACCCATTCTGGGCAAAGGGCCAGCAGCAGCCACCTTTCTCCTTAGTGGGGCACTGGGAGGCCCCAAGAGCTGTGGGGGTGCAGAAGCCCCCACCCCCGCCTTGCCCAAGGAAGCCTGGCTAACTGATGGGGTTTCCTTATCAACCCAATACTGGGTTGCCATTATTTGGAAGAGCAGAAATGGAACATGTGATGTCACGCACAGTTTTTTAGAGAACTATTCATTCTATAAAGTCTCGAACTACTTACAAGGCCCTATGACCAGTCTCATTATCTTTTCTTTTTAACTCTTACTGAGGCACACTTGAATGGGTGCTGACCAAGTCCAGCTGCCCTGGCCTCCCATCTGCTCGTCTCAGGGTTCCTGGACGCACCACCCCCCTCACCTCACCCCAGTTCCTGAAGTGGCTGCTCTGAGTCCATCCCTGAATCTGAGTGCAAATGGCTCCTGATCTCTCACCTTAGCCCACATTTACCTTTGCAACTCTGACCCCATTGTGGAGCCGTTTCTGAAATGGTCCATTTGATTCCCCACCTACTTGAGCTAAGGATCTGAACTTTTGTAAGGATTGGGAATCGTCAGTGTGAATGGAGCATCTGAATGTTTGAATGCCGCTCTAAGACAAGGAACTTCTCGTGAGTTGGAGCTGGTGTGTAAGGCGTTTTCCCTGTACAGAATGGCCCTGTACCAATATTCATTTGGAGTGCTCGCCATCTGTTTTTCACTTCTGCCATTAAAGAGTTGGCTTTAGATTTCTCTCCTAGCACATCCATATGCTTAGCAGATTGTCTCTTTTTAATATGCTGTGGACTAAAGTGACAGATCCCCAAAGGTGTTAGAAGTATGTCTAAAATCATCACAGATGCCCGTGCGGGAGGCCTTGGGGTGAGCATTCATGGACCAGGGCGTGTGCTTTGGTGTATGGACTTTGAAGATTTCGTTTGGTGAATCAAGGACTTTCCTTTTTTAAGTCTTGTAACTTTTTATGACTTCATCTCTAAAATGAGTTAGCCAATCCTGTTTATCTAAGTTTTCAGAGATTAAAATAAAAAAAAAACATTTTTATTAAAGCATAACTCACATACCAAAATTACTCAGATCATAAGTGTACAGCAAGATGAATTTTGGCAATCTGGTTCAAGAAGTAGAACATCATCAGTGCCTTAAAAGCCCTCTGTTTTATGCCCATTGCCAACCCCTTCTCCTCCCCACTACTCAAAGATTCAGTCATGCAGCTCTGCTTCATTTTCATTGCTGTATAGTTTTCCATTGTGAGAATACACCACAATGTATCCGTCCCTCTCCTGGAAATATAGGTGGTTTCCAGGCTTTGGGGGTTCTGTTGGATTACCCTGCCATGAACACTGTGCACATCTTTTGATGCACTCATGTACACATTTCTGTCGGTAATGCCAAGAATGGAATTGCTGGGTCATAGGCTATGGCTTAATAAATCCCGCCAATAGTTTTGGTAAGTGATTGTACCAATTTACCTTCCCACTAGCAGCAAATTAGAGTTCCAATTACTCCAAATGATCAAGGAATTTTTCCTTGAATTTTACAATAAGTTACTGTGTTTGCCAAATAAATGCCCCTAGTAAGACAAGAGGCAGTGGAGTGTGGCAGAATAAAGGGAAACCTCAAGCAAAGTGTGAAATCATTCTGGACCATGAAGTCCTCATTTCTGAAGCAGAGCTAATCTCTAAGATCACTTTCATCTTTAACTCTCTTGGCTCATTTTCTGATTCTCTTAAGAAGTGCTCTGTTCATCATGTAGTTTCTGGCGTGGTGGACACTAAGCAACAGATGTATACACGTGGGCCATCAGTGTCTGGCTTCAAGTGCAGAGGCTGCCCTGGAGCAAGGATGCTGACTGCTGAAGGTTTTAGGAAGGGTGGGTGAAAGAAATTTGCAAGAAGAGTTCTTGGGTCCAGAGTGTTCTAGGCAGCAAGGCTGAGCTACCAGAACAAATGGTCCAAGTCCAAAAGGAGCCAAGGAAGAGGCAATGCTTGAGCCATTGCAGGCGAGTCACCTCATTGCTTGGCCACACAAACCCATCTCCTCTGTGCCCAGCCAGACAAGGAAGGTGGCTGCCCACCTTCTGCTTCGATGCTCCACTGCATCAAAGTTTGGGCTCAGTCTTTGGCTTGATGGAGCCTTTGGCTGTGCTCAGACCCAAGCTGCAAAAGAGACTTGGAAAATGAGGACCTGGCATTTTCAGCTTCTGTAGAGGGAAGGGTGGAGAAGGCAATGGCACCCCACTCCAGTACTTTTGCCTGGAAAATCCCATGGATGGAGGAGCCTGGTGGGCTGCAGTCCATGGGGTTGCTAGAGTTGGACACGACTGAGCGACTTCACTTTCACTTTTCACTTTCATGCATTGGAGAAGGAAATGGCAACCCACTCCAGTGTTCTTGCCTGGAGAATCCCAGGGACGGGGAAGCCTAGTGGGCTGCCGTCTATGGGATCGCACAGAGTTGGACACGACTGAAGCGACTTAGCAGCAGCAGCAGCAGCAGAGGGAAGGGTGCCCTAAACCTGAGTGGTATTGCTAGGATATTGTTACTGATGGTAACAAGAGCTGGAGCAATGATCAGTTGTCACCCTTCCTGGATTTTTTTTTTTTAATCACAACTAAAGAGGATTAAGACACTCTTTTATTCCTCATTGTTTTCTAAAGTTAAAGCTCCAGGATCTGCTCCTTAGATCCACTCCACAACTGCCACATGTTCAGAAGTGACACAGCTTCTCAAAACCATGCAAGGTATGTAGGAAGACTGACTGGACCAAGTGGTGGTGGAATCAAGGCCCTACAGCTCCTCACTGTCAGAAGAAGCTGTCTAACAGGGCAAGTGTTTGTTCCCAGACCTGGAGCTCAATAATTCACAATTCCTCAGTTAAAAGTTTGTCTCCTTCTAGTAGTCATGTATAGTTGGACCATAAAGTCATGTGAGAGTTGGACCATAAAGAAGGCTGAGCATGGAAGAATTGGTGCTTTTGAACTGTGGTGTTGGAGAAGACACTTGAGAGTTCCTTGGACTGCAAGATCAAACCAATCAACCCTAAAGGAAATCAATCCTGAATATTCATTGGAAGGACTGATGCTGAAGCTGAAGCTCCAATACTTTGGCCACCTGATGCAAAGAGCTGACTCATTGGAAAAGACTCTGATGCTAGGAAAGATAGAGGGCAGTGGGAGAAGGGGACAACAGAGGATGAGTTGGTTGGATGGCATCACCAACTCAATGGACATGAATTTGAGCAAGCTCCAGGAGATGGTGAAGGACAGGGAAGCCTGGTGTGTTGCAGTCCATGGGGTCACAGAGTCAGACAGGACTTAACAAACCAACTCCTTCACACAAAGACTTGATCAGGTACTCATTCTGAGAGTGGTGGAGATGTGCTTTCTTCCCACTGGGCCCAGATGCACAGCTGCAAACTGAAAAATGCACACATGCCAGTGTCTCCCTCCTTAGCCTCCTGCCCAGCCCTCCTGGCCACTCTCCTGTGGCTGGGCAGGCCTGTAACAGGAGGGAAAGGGGCAGGGCACAACTTTTGAAAGACTGACATTGCCCAAGGACACAACATAAGCTGATTAGAATCAAATAGGACAAGACTTGACCTTGATCCTGAATCAGCAAGTGAAATGACACACCCAGAGCTGCCATGACTGTTCCAAGGCACTCTTTATAGAGTCCGAGCAGTGGGTGCTGGCCCAGATCTTGGAAATCTCTGCCCTTTACCCAAAATAGTTGGAATAGTCCTCCCACTCATTAGCATGTGAAATTACTCAGCCTATAAAAACTAATACCTGAATGGCCCAGTGGTTTTCCCTACTTTCTTCAATTTAAGTCTTAATTTGGCAATAAAGGATTCATGATCTGAGCCACAGTCAGCTCCCGGTCTTGTTTTTGCTGACTGTATAGAGCTTCTCCATCTTTGACTGCAAAGAATATAATCAATCTGATTTTGGTGTTGACCATCTGGTGATGTCCATGTGTAGACTCTTCTCTTGTGTTGTTGGAAGAGGGTGTTTGCTATGACCAGTATGTTCTCTTGGCAAAACTCTATTAGCCTTTGCCTTGCTTCATTCCGTATTCCAAGGCCAAATTTGCCTGTTACTCCAGGTGTTTCTTGACTTCCTACTTTTGCATTCCAGTCCCCTATAATGAAAAGGACATCTTTTTTGGGTGTTAGTTCTAAAAGGTCTTGTAGGTCTTCATAGAACCATTCAACTTCAGCTTCTTCAGCGTTATTGGTTGGGGCATAGGCTTGGATTACTGTGATATTGAATGGTTTGCCTTGGAAACGAACAGAGATCATTCTGTCGTTTTTGAGATTGCATCCAAGTACTGCATTTCGGACTCTTTTGTTGACTCACTCAATATGCCAGCAAATTTGGAAAACTCAGCAGTGGCCACAGGACTGGAAAAGGTCAGTTTTCATTCCAATCCCAAAGAAAGGCAATACCAAAGAATGCTCAAACTACCACACAATTGCACTCATCTCACACGCTAGTAAAGTAATGCTCAAAATTCTCCAAGCCAGGCTTCAGCAATATGTGAACCGTGAACTTCTGATGTTCAAGCTGGTTTTAGAAAAGGCAGAGGAGCCAGAGATCAAATTGCCAACATCCGCTGGATCATGGAAAAAGCAAGAGAGTTCCAGAAAAGCATCTATTTCTGCTTTATTGACTATGCCAAAGCCTTTGACTGTGTGGATCACAATAAACTGTGGAAAATTCTGAAAGAGATGGGAATACCAGACCACCTGACCTGCCTCTTGAAAAACCTGTATGCAGGTCAAGAAGCAACGGTTAGAACTGGACATGGAACAACAGACTGGTTCCAAATAGGAAAAGGAGTTCGTCAAGGCTGTATATTGTCACCCTGCTTATTTAACTTCTATGCAGAGTACATCATGAGAAACGCTGGTCTGGAAGAAGCACAAGCTGGAATCAAGATTGCTGGGAGAAATATCAATAACCTCAGATATGCAGATGACACCACCCTTATGGCAGAGAGTGAAGAGGAACTAAAAAGCCTCTTGATGAAAGTGAAAGAGGAGAGTGAAAAAGTTGGCTTAAAGCTCAACATTCAGAAAATGAAGATCATGGCATCTGGTCCCATCACTTCATGGGAAATAGATGGGGAAACAGTGAAAACAGTGTCAGACTTTATTTTTCTGGGCTCCAAAATCACTGCAGATGGTGACTGCAGCCATGAAATTAAAAGACACTTACTCCTTGGAAGGAAAGTTATGACCAACCTAGATAGCATGTTCAAAAGCAGAGACATTACTTTGCCAACAAAGGTCCATCTAGTCAAGGCTATGGTTTTTCCAGTGGTCATTATGGATGTGAAAGTTGGACTGTGAAGAAAGCTGAGCACCAAAGAATTGATGCTTTTGAACTGTGGTGTGGAGAAGCCTCTTGAGAGTCCCTTGGACTGCAAGGAGATCCAACCAGTCCATTCTGAAGGAGATCAGCCCTGGGTGTTCTTTGGAAGGACTGATGCTAAAGCTGAAACTCCAATACTTTGGCCACCTCATGCGAAGAGTTGACTCATTGGAAAAGACTCTGATGCTGGGAGGGATTGGGGGCAGGAGGAGAAGGGGACGACAGAGGATGAGATGGCTGGATGGCATCACTGACTCGATGGACGTGAGTTTGAGTGATCTCCAGGAGTTGGTGATGGACAGGGAGGCCTGGCGTGCTGCGATTCATGGGGTCACAAAGAGTCGGATGTGACTGAGCGACTGAACTGAGCTGAGCTGATAAAAACTAACCTTGCCACATTTCACAGCCACAGTCACCCTCTGCGATGGCACACACTCTGTCTGTGGAGTGTGCTTCTCTCTGTATTTGAATAAATCCACTTTTTACCTGTCACTTTGTCTCTCACTGAATTCTTTCTGTGATGAGACATCAAGAACCTGAGTTTCATTAGGCTCTGAAACCAGGTATGGTGGATTTTGGCTGGGTTTGAGTCCCAGCCACATGGGTTCAAGTCCCAAGCAGGTTTTGGCTGGGTCTGAGTCCTAGTCATATGGGTTCGAGTCCCAAACTGGTTTTAGGCTGGGTTTGAATCCTAATCTGGGGCGTGCTGTAGTCCATTGGGTTGCAAAGAGTCGGACATGACTGAGCGACTGAACTGACTGTGGCAAATGGTTTCAGACCAGCTGGCTTTTGTATCACCTAGTCTGCCTCACCCTGCCAGTAACAACTGTGAACTAGCCACACCTGTCCATCCTTTCTGCATCCTCACCCTTCCCCCACTCCTGGTGCTTCCTCTGGCAAGGTGGCCTCATCCTCTCCTGAGGTCTCCCCCCACCCCTGCTGCAGGGCAGGCAGCTAGTCTGAGAGGAGGAAACTCTGGTACAGAAGACTAAGAGACTGTGACCTAAAATACCTCCTGGGCAGGAGCCCAGCCCTAGCCCTCCCCAGGCTCCTGGTGAGTAATGTTAGGCGCCGCCTTTGTCCTGGGCTCTCTTAAAAGGCAGAAACTCCCAGAAGAGGTCAAGTGTTGAGTCATCGCCCCTGGTGTCTCACTGTAGGTTATTTTCATCAGATTACTTTCCTCTGAATTAGGAGGAGCCTCTAGAGTTTGGCTTCCCTTGTGGTTCAGATGGTAAAGAATCCGCCTGCAATGCAGGAGGCCCAGGTTTGATCCCTGAGTCAGGAAGATCTCTTGGAGAAGGAAATGGCAATCCACTCCAGTATTGCCTAAGGAATTCCATGGACAGAGGAGCCTGGTGGGCTACAGTCCTTGGGGTTTCAAAGAGTGGGAGACGACTGAGTGACTACTTTCAACTTCACTCTTTAGGGGTGGAGGGAGCTTCTAAAGGTCAGCAAAGGGAGCCAAGCAGTAAGGAGGGGTTCTGATCTGATCCAGGGCTCTGGAGCCCCCTCCTCTCTTCCCACTGGCCTTCAGGCCCCACCCCCACCCCCCAGGAGAAGAAGAGGCCCAGCCCAGCTGGGTGCCCCAGCGCTTAGGAGGCAAGGGCCCACACCTCTAGCCCCAACCCCTCCTTCTATACACTTTGCTCCTCAAATCCCAACCCCCAACATGTACCTACCTGCATTCTTAGCAGATAACATGGTTCCCCAGCACTCAGCATGAATGTAGCAAAACTAGACTCTGAAATGGCCCTTTGCAGTTTACTTTTATATACTTAGTCCATGTAGCCTTCGTGATAGATCTATAGGGGAGTGCTATTATACCCATTCCATCCCTTAGGAAACTGAAGTTCCAAGAGAATGAAAAATGAAATATCCAAAGGCAGGGAGGGCCAGGAGGAGATGTTTTAAGCTACATATTGGTCAAGCTGGCTTGAGTCAACATCTTATCCAGTCATGTGCTGGAGGACATTAGAGGCATTCCCGGAGGACCTGGGGCCCCGCCCAGTGTCAGGCCTGAGCCACTCAAGTTTTCAAAAATTTTTTTTTTTTTTTTTACTTATTGCACAGATCAGAATCTCCAGTGCAATATTGAACAGAAGGGATGCGAACAGACATCCTCGTCTCATTCCTGATCACAGAGGGAAATTTCCATCTTTGATCATGAAGTCTGAAGTTTGCTGTGGGGTTTTCATTGAGTCTAATGTTATTTATCAGTTGAGGAAGTTGCCTCCTATTCCTGGTTCACTGAGAGTTTTTAATCAGGAACGGGAGTGGGATTTTATTAAATGCTTGTTATGTATCTATCATGGTCATCATACCCTGGAAGAGGAAATGGCAACCCACTCCAGTATTCTTGCCTGAAGAATTCTGTGGACCAAGGAGCCTGGCAGGCTGCAGTCCGTGGGGTCCCAAAGAGTCGGATATGACTGAGTGCGCACACACAACACAACGCAAGGTCATCATATAGTTTTTCTTCTAGCCTGTTAATATGAGGAGTTAAATTGAGTACTTTTTGAATGTTAAACCAATCTTGAATTCCTGGATTAAATCCCACTTGGTGGGAATGTATTATCCTTTTAGTATATTGTTGGATTTGATTTGCTAAAATTTTGTTAAGTTTTGCATCTGTGTTCATAATTCATCTCTACTTTCTTTTCTGGTCATGTCTTTGCTTGGTTTTGGTATTAGGGTAACACAGGCCTCATAGATTGGGTTTAAAGTTATTCCCTCCTCTTCAATTTTCTGGAAGACTTTGTGTATTATTTATTCCTTAAATGTTTCATTGAATTCACCAGTGAAATTATCTGTGGCTATTTTGAGGCTTTTTGGTGGTGATTTAAAAAAAAATAATAACAATACAGAAAATGTCGACAACAGGCCCTCTCGGTTGCTAATGTTGGCGTCAGCATCTTCACCGGCAGCAGACAATATCCTTATTGTTTATCATCCCTGCCAGCTCCCAGGAAGATTGAAGCTGGCATCTGAATGATGCTCTAGTAGTACTTTATGGGGCTGAAGTCAGCAAGAGCTTCTTTCTGTTTTGACCCAGACATTGCAGAAACCAACGGCTTCTGAGAATTAGTACTAACTCTTCCCGACGCTGACCCCCAGCCCCTCACACAGGACCTCCAGCCAGGCCTGTGCCCTGCGTGCAGCTGGTTCACACACCTTCCTCTGTGGCCTCACTGCCCCCACCCCTCAAGCACTACATTCTCTCTGTCGCACCGTGCAGATTCTTTCCATCCTTCCAGGCCCAGCTGGCATCTGTCTTGATTTCCCTGAGAATCTGTCAACACCACCCGAGGCTGCCTGAATTCCTGCCACCCTGACAGCCAGAACTACACAGCTGAGCCCTTTGTGAAATTCTGCCTGTGTTATCTTCTCATTGATTTGTCTATATGTTTCTCTCTAACTAGATTATAAACTACTTATCTTATATTGCCTCAAGCACCTGTTGGAAGGTTGATTTAGGGCTAGTCATCCTAGCAAATGGCATAAGAATTTCTTACTTCAGTGTCTGCTCATCCAGCATTGATTCTACTAGGAGACAAATACGAGGGAAAACATCTTTTCATGTATAACTTGCTCTCATAAATGATTGCACGCGTTCTATGTTAGTTCTGCATATCTCCTAAACACTTCCCTGTTTTCCTATTGGCAAAATTGCAGGCTTGATTTTTACTCTAAAAGCATAGATGACAGAATTAGTATCTCTTAATATCTGAAGCCTGTCTGCTTCTTTTCATTACACTCTACCATGAGGTGGAGAGAGCAAGTTTCATGCTCATATTTTACAAGCCCTGGCTCTGTCCTGCCCCCTCTGTGCTTGGCCTCGGCCCTCACTCCCTGGGCCCAATGCCGTGCTGTTCCATGCCCCAGGCCTCACACCATGCCCTTGACCTGGAAATCCACTGGAGTCTAATTCAGACATAGCCTCACATGAATACTATCCACTCCTGCCCCCAAGCTGAATTAATTACTAGAATGTAAATTTCTAAAACCACCTTTTTATTTGCTTCATCATGTTCTATTTTTAAAAATCTTTAGAACTCATTAATCAAAACTCATTAATAAAATATGCCTTCATTTCAAAAATAAATAGTTAAAGTTGATAGTCATTCCCATCATTAGAGAGTTTGTCAGCATTTCCAAGGGCAGAGAACATTGATTCTGATGGCCCAAAACCAAGCTATTAGCAATTGTTAAAATAAACACGTTTACCACCAAAACCCAGGAAGTCTCTAAATACCGTCTAGTCTCGCTGTTTTCCAGTTCCCCATTCTTCTGATCCTCATTTCTCTGGGTATACAGTCTCAAGTGTCTCTTTGTTTCTGCTCGTGGTTCTGCCTTGGCCCGGGGCTCCTGACTGTTTATTTTCTCTTCCCTTTTCTTGCCTTTCTTTGTCGCCTTCCTCATTCTTTTATTGTTGCTGTAACTTGGGCTGACTGGACATTAGGTCCCACCAGGTCTTTGCAATCAGGAGTCAGAAAGGACAGTGACTCTCAGAAACTTCCTTAACCACAGAGCCCAGCCCTGTGCTGTGTAGACACTGCATTTTCACTTCTTGTCCCAGAGGGGTCAAGCACAACTGTGTGTCTGTGTATTACCCCCTTCTTACCTAATCCCTGGAGACCAACTGTTGGCCTACAACTGGGTAACACACAGCAGGTGCCCTGGACCCCGGATCCTGAGTGTCAGAGCTAATGAGTTCATACACCCACCCCCAGCTTCAGGGGGTACCAGGTCATACAGCTGGTTAACTGACATTGTGTTGATGTGAATTTTTTTTTATTATATTTTTGACCAACTCAATGGACACGAGTTTGGGTAAACTCCGGGAGACAGTGAAGGACAGGGAAGCCTGGCATGCTGCAGTCCATGGGGTTGCAGAGTCAGACACCACTTAGCGACTGAACAGCAACAAGATCAAAATCTAGTTTGAGCTAAAATAACACTTTAGCCTTAAAAGTCCAACATTGTGATTTTTGCAACTCCAGCTCACCAGCCACTCAGGTTGTTTTTTTAGTTCCTCTTCAGATGTTACCCCCTTTATATGTTAATCCCAAATAGGTGCGTCTAAAATTGGAAAACACACCCTCCTCGGACTGATGATCTTCCAAGTCTGTCTTCTGCTCTTCTTCCTCCTGCCGTCTGCCCATGTGCCTGACCCAGAACAAGGGTTCTCTCTCTAGCCTGCTGATGCCCAGGTGAGTGTAGCCAGCGGGGAGCCTGAGCAGGAGATGGGTGGGAAGAGTATTTATTCCCTTAGCTGCTTCAGGACAAGGTCATAGCTTTCAACTAGAGGACCCAGTGTTGTGGAATCCGGAGTCACAAAACACTTCTAGAAGGACACTCAGGACAGTGGAGTACAGTTTATTACGCCAGCGGGTCCAAAGGGAATCAGTTCCCAACAAGGACCCTGCTGTTTCTGAGAAGCCCAGTTTTATACCCCCCACTACGTGACTGGTTACATGTTAGCCACCTCTTTGTTGTATATGATTGAGTTTTACAACAAGTAGGTGCTAGGAGAACAAACAAAGTTAAAGGGGGGGAACAATGATTATACATCAAGGAGGGGATGTCTCCATGGTTAATCTAACAGGGGCAGCCTGACCTCAACTGCAATCTCCGTTTGTCATCTGCAGGGAGGGAAGTCTCCAGGAGACCTGGTTTTCCCTAGCAACGGTTTCCTCACTCTTGGGCAGGGTTCAGGCCCGGTTCACATCCTGTCTTTAAGATGGATGACAGGCTTCAAGATGGAGTCTCTCCTGCTTTCCTCACACTGGCCCCAACACCAAGTCCCCTCAAGGAAGCCTGCTCTGTGAGGCTTTCTCCTTCAGAAACAGCCCCTGGAACTGTACTCTCCCTTCTGGTTTCCTGACACTCAACCACTCCTCTCTAAACTCTTCCATTATTGAATCCTTCATGAAAGTGAAAGTGGAAGTCATGTCTGACTTTTCATGACCCCATGGACTACACAGTCCATGGAATTCTCCAGGCCAGAATACTGATAGGTAGCCTTTCCCTTCTCCAGGGGATCTTCCCAACCCAGGGATCAAACCCAGATATCCCACAATGCAGGTGGATTCTTTACCAGCTGAGCCACAGGGAAGCCCAAGGATACTGGAGTGTGTAGCCTATCCCTCTCCAGCAGATCTTCCCAGCCAGCAATCGAACTGGAGTCTCCTGCACTGCAGGTGAATTCTTTACCAACTAAGCTACCAGGGAAGACCTTTTTCATGAGTTTTTCCTAACTCAGGTGTGCCACTGATTTCCTGCTGAAAGACTTGGAAAAGTGTTTGAAATCCTCATTCAGAGATAATGGTTGGTTGACAATATCATACCACATTTAGTTGACAATATCATACCACCTAGATATAATTTCATATCCAAGGAGAGTGACAGACTCAAATGAGAGCCTGAGTGAGAAATCTTTTGATTTCACTCAAGGAAGTTGCATCACTAGAAATCCTGTGTTGGAACTGATGAACATCTTAGATAGCGAAAATATTAGGAAAGAAGTAAATAGCATAAAAGTTGTTTTAAAATGTGTTTTAAATCACCCCTGAAATTTGGAATCCTGGCAACCTTAAACTCTTTGCCTGTTTCTCCAGGGTAAGTTATGTTGTGATTTTTATGCCACCAGAATAAACAACTCCATTTCACTCCGCTCGGCCGGTTGGTGAAGTTTAAAGGAGGCTGAGGTTCAGCCTGAGCACCGAACCTGCACAGTCTCCAGGGGTTCTATGTCCTGAGGATGTCCCGCATGCCAGATCTGCGCCCAGCATGTCACGTGCAGCATCCCAGCCGTCCTCAGCTCAGCCCTGGGACGGGTCTGCTGGCCTGGCGGCCTGCAAGGACATCACGGAACTGGGGAGCCCAAAGCATAGCAGGGGCCTGGGCCAGGCGCTCACTTGGAAGGAAACATCCAGGGGATGCCACTAATAGGTCCCGGGGGCCTTCCCATGTGTGACCTCACCCGCTGAGGTGACCAGGTTATGAGCCTGGGATTGCCCTTTGATGCCCGGCCACTCCTCCTTGCCTGTACATGATGCACCTCTCAGAGCCTGGTGCCCCACCTGCTGAGTCTCTTGGAGAGAAAACGGTGTCTGGAGAGTGTGTGCTCCTCTTTCTCACTTCCGCAGGGTGACTAACTTCAGGGAGCAAGCAGGAAATAGGATCTTACTGTCTCTCCTACATGGAGGGGTTGGGGTTGTTCCCGCCTCCCGTTGTCACAGACCATCATGGTGACCTCACAGGAGCCGCTGTGTGGGGCTGAGCCCCCTGCCCCTCCCAGATCACCCTCCTCCTGACCCCCAGGTCAGGCCAGGCCTCTCCCCTGACCCAGGACTGCACCTGTGGAGACCTGAGCCAGGTCAGCAGGTGTCTGTTAGCTTCACAGGCCACCCTGGTTCCCGGGCTATTTCCTCATAACTTGGCCCTGTATTTCACAGCCCTGAATTCTGGAGATCATGCTTCCCGCCACGGCATCATGGCAGGTGTTGTGAGTGTTATTTAGTATGAGTCAGGCAGTCTCAGATGGTGTCCCAGTGAAGGAGACATGAAGTTGGAGGTTCCAGCAGCCCCATAGGGTGGGGGGCCACCTTTCTGGGCCTGCCCTGCCCTCTGACCTGGGCCAGCCTACCCACAGGAGCACCCTGTCACCTCTGGAAACAGGCAGCACCCCACAGTCAGGGTTCCCACCCCAAGTTCCCAACGGTGCTCTGTGGAATGCAGGGCACTCAGGCTTGGCCAGGCCAGGCCTCCAGGAGTTTGTGAGCGGGGCCTCAGCCCATCAGGGACACATGAGCTGCACAGAGAGAAGGAATCACATTCTCAGAGGCCCTTGAAGCTGACCCCACTGGAGGAGAGAAGAAGATGCTCCTACTGGAGGCTCCAATTCTTCCCCAACCCAAGCTTCCCTAACTCTAACCATTCCCTCCCCTAACCCAAACCCGAACCACCCCACCCTAGGCTGCATTTCTGTCCTGTGGGGCTGAGAAGCCTTTATCGCTCCATGACCCACCTTGTCCCCAGGTTTGGCATCATATTAATACCTTACACACACACACACACGCACACACACACACCTGATACACATATGTGCACAAAATATTAGGGTAGCCCAAAAAGTTTGGGTTTTCTGTAACAGCTGATGGAAAAATCTGAATGAACTTTTTGGCCAACCCAATCCATAAACACCTCTATACACATGACACATGCATGTTCATACACACTTTGTGCATAATGGACACAATTACCCATAACATACTCACTCTTACACACTTACCATACATAACACACACACTCTCACAGACACAGACATGCAACCAGCCATTAACTGTGGCTCTCTCTGTTGCTCAGGCAGAAAGGCACCAGGTCTGATTCAATCCTTTCCACCCCATGTCCTTCTGATGGGAAGCTGGGGGTCAGAGATAGTGACCATTGGGCTGATTCACCCCCATCACACTGAAACTGAAAGTGTTAATCGCTCAGTTGTGTCCAACTCTTTGGGACATCATGGACTGTAGTCCATTAGGCTCCTCTGTCTACAGAGTTCTCCAGGCAAGAATACTGGAGTGGGTTGCCATTCCCTTCTCCAGGGGATCTTCCTGACGAGGGATCAAACCTGGGTCTCCTACACTGCAGGCGGACTCGTTACTGTCTGAGTCACCAGGGAAGCCCAGTTCACTCCCATCACATTGAGATGCTAATAAATAAGTAACTTCTAAATGAAGAAGCAGAATGGTCATGATTTAGGATGTGTCTACCTATGGATGAGATGAGTCTGTTTCTGAGGATCATACTTTCTCCTCCCCCTGGCTGTGGATTCAACCAAGGCTGGGGTGCTTTCTCATTTTTTATTTTTATTTTTTGGTGGTTTGCTTGTTTTTATCCCGAGTCCTTATCACAGGCAGGTCGTAAGTGCTTGGTTTTAACGAATGGATGAAAGAACAGATGGATCAATGAGTTCATTCATTAAAAGCAAAGACTGTGAATAATGGTGAAGATGACCACAAAAGATAGACATTTGAATGGATAGGTGACATTCAGCATGAGGAATAAGATAACTTGATAAATTATTAATTTTGCCTTCTAATTTTTTTATCTCACCAACTCCAGTGGGCAAAGAAAAGGTACTTGATTGAAGTGGTTAATTACTTGCTGGCTCCTGGCCCCAGATCTTCCTGGCTGGTGGAGAACACAAGCTATCCTTGCTGAATGTCCTAATCCCAGGTTACACAGCACCAGGGTGTGTATGGTGGGGGAGAACTGTCTCCCGTCTTCTGTCCCCAGGTGGCCCCTTCAGTTCCTGGGTTCCTTTGCATCATCTGTTCCCAGGGTGCCTCGGGGGATGGCATCTGGGCCACAGCAGCCTGTGTTCCTGGTTCCCAAGCAAGGTCACAGGCTCTAGGATCCAGGCTGTGAGTGGGCCTGAGTGGGGCCCACTGAGCCAGACTCTGACAAACATGGGCTAACGACAGACCAGAGTGACATTCAAGTTGCTCACGGCACTGTGCTAACCAAGATGTCTCCCTCTACAACCAAGTCTGGCTTGTGGTTTCCGGTTTCCAGCCTTCACTCTGGAGGGAAGGTGCAAACTTGCACATACTGGTTCCCTCTGTAATTCTCCTAAGGGTATATTTAAGGCACAGCCTCATCTCCAGGGATGCTGAGCATCTCAGCGCAGCTCTCTCTGGTTTCAGGCCCCCACAGAGCCCTGTGTGTGCATCTCCTCATCTCTCCAGCCTTCCCTGCCACACACGCACATCCTCAAGGGCATCTCCATAGATTCTACTAGAGAGGTAAACTGGCCCCTCATGTCCTGATGAAAGAGAAGGACGGACATTCAAGTGGGAGAGTCGGTTGAAAGAGAATTACCAGTGACCAGAGAGAAAAGTGGCCTTGGCTCAAGCCGATGGAGAGGTGGAGGAGGGGCGTGTAAAGAGACCCCCCCCCCCACCCCGCTCCCCTTTCTCCCTGCGGTGCTGGGATGCCAGTCTTGAGCAGAGAGATTTAGGATTAGATGCGGGGGAAGGGAGGTTGGCATTTTCAATTGTTTTAAATTGGCCCTAGACATTTACCACCCTCCAAGAAAAAGTCAGCCTGAGATGTCAAGGAGCCAGGAATGGAAATTCAATTAAATATGTTTAAAGACAGAGAAAGGTAAAGTAAAGCCATTTCCTATTTGTGTCCTAGCAGGTTCAGCTTCTAGACAGATCAGCTTCCTCCAGCCCTAGGAGACTCTGTCTACCTGGGGAATACACACTTTGTGTTTATTCTAAATGATCTGGGTCTGACCTGAACGCACAGACCTTTGGAAGCTAGGGTCTTAGAAGTTACTCTACTCTCCTCTCCACTGCATCCTTCCCAAGGGAAATGAGGACAGGGCAACACCAGCTCAAGCAAGAAGCCGGGAAGAGGAAAAATATAGGGGGATTTACAAGTATGTAGATAGATTGGTGCAAGATGGCAGAGTAGAAGGACGTGCGCTCATCTTCTCCTGCCAGAGCACAAAAATCACAGCTAGCTGTTGAACAACCATCGACAGGAAGACACTGGTACCCACCAAAAAAAGCTACCCCACATCTCAAGACAAAGGAGAAGCCACAACAAAACTGCAGGAGGGCCAAAATTATGATAAAATCAAATCCTATACATGCAGGGCTACTCACAGACTGGAGAACAATAATACCAAGAGTATGTACAGATTACTCTCAAAATCTTACCCAGACACACCATCAAAAGCAAGCAAAAATCAGAGATCAGAGTGGAAAAGAGGGCTGCTTGAGCAAGGAGGCATCCTTGGCTTCCTGAAATGCTTAAGGGACAGAGATCTCACAGCTCCTTCAGCTCCCGTGCGCCCTTGGCCCGTGGACCAGCCAGGGCAATTTCTATCCAAGACCTCGGTTTTCCTGACAGTCAAAATAGACACTAAAACCTGGTTCCAGTGACTTCACCAAATGGCACGGAATCAAATACGATTTCATGGCCGTACATAAAAGAGAAACTCTGAAAAGTGCACAGAGTCACTCTGTACCCCCAAACTCTCCCCGTCGTCACCATTGCCAATTACTGAGGCCTTTTTGGAGACTGCTTACCTCTGTAATTCTCCCAAGGATATATTTAGGGCATTCTTGCTTTGTAACTGTCTTTGCGATTTTGCAATACAGTATTCTACTAATTTTAAACACACACAGTCTCAGCTTACAAACAAGTTGTGTTCCAAAAGTAGATTTGCAGGTTGGTTAGTTGGCTGTCAGAATTCAGTTTCACATGAAAACTGTGCTAAAACAAATCCATGATTCATGTGCAGTCCAACTAGTGGAAAACAATACTGTCACAAGGTGGGAATGAAGCCAAGTGGAAAAATGTTATATTAAAATTGACCAAGTCAATGCTACAGTGACTAGTTTAAGTCCAGGTACTTAAAAATTCTCCACTGGGGCTTGAAGGCAGCCGTTTCCTGCGTCCTGAAGCCTTGCTCTGGGCATAAGTAGATAAAACAAGGAGGGGATGTGGAAAATTGTGATGGAATTCCTGGCAAGTCCCAGCAACCCACACATTTCTCCCCTAGAACTTCCCGGAGCCAGGCCTCCTCCACTGTCTGTGTCCACTGGCCACTTCCTGGCTCCGCCTCACCCTCAACACACCTCCCCGTCCGCTCCCCCCACCTCTGAGAAGGAAGACAGCCACACACAAGGTGCTACCGTTTAGCGGGAGGAGGGGTTGACATTTCTACTTTGAATTTACTGAGATAATTTAACGGCATCAAAAAAAGAGAAAGTAGCAGGTCCTCAACTGCCAGTTTGTAACTCAGAGGAGCAGAGCGTTGAATCAAGCCCAGGGCACCTCTATGTGTTTCTGCACAGGCCACATGTTCAGCAAGCAGGCCCTGAATGCAGTACCTACCCACTTGCTGGAAAGCCCTGACCCTCCCGGCTCATGTCCCATTTCCTGTCCAGATTTCCCAGGTGCCTTCATTAAGCCTCCTTCCATTGTGTGGACCGAGATTCCCCTAAGGAAGGCTTCTCTGAGTCCTGGCCTCAGAGACACCCTCTGCCTCCAGGGCCCCATGACTATCTGGTTAAGCAGACAGTCTCTAAACCAGCATGCTTTCCACCTCCCACTGTGCCTGCACAAAACTTCCCCTTTGACAAACTTTCAAAAATAAGAACACGGTCTGTCCATCCTAAGTCGCTTCAGTCGTGTCTGACTCTTGGTGACCCTATGGACTGTAGCCCGCCAGGCTCCTCTGTCCATGGGATTCTCCAGGGAGGAATACTGGAGTGGGTTTCCATGCCCCGCTTCAGGGGATCATCCTGACCCAGGGATCAAACCCGCGTCTCTTATGTCTCCTGCACTGGCAGGCAGGTTGTCACCTGGGAAACCTGGGGCAAAGGCAATAGACATGGCTGCGGTTGTCACGCTGGGTCCTTCCTGATTCAGCCTCTACTTGTTCACTGGTCCACCCCTTCAGCACACTGGCTGCACCCAGGCCTTTCTTTAGGACTTTAGCCAACATTAAACCCCAGTGTGATGGTTGATTTTATGTGTCTATTTGACTGGGCCACAGGATGCCCAGATACTTGGTCAAACACTCTGAGTGTGTCCGTGGGGGTGTTTCTGGATGAGATTCATGTTGAATTCAGCAGACTGAATGAAGCAGAGGGCTCCCCCACTACCCAGTATGGGTGGGCATCACCCAATCAATCAAAGACCTGAATAGAATTTAAAGGCTGACCCTCTTGTGATGAAGAGGAAAAACACATACTGCCTGATTCCCTTGAGCTGCGACATTGGTCTCCTGCCTTTGGACTCAAACTGAAATACTAGCTCTTCTTGGGTATGGAGCCTGCTGGCTTTGGGGCTGGAGCTTCCACCATCAGCTCTCCTGGGTCTCTAATCTGCTGACTCCAGATATTCTGCTGACTGCAGACTGTGTGACTGGTCAGCCTCCATAATTTCATGAGCTAATTCCTTATAATAAATTTCCTCTAGCTATCTAACTACTTACCTACCTTCCTGTGTATCTGTCTAAAATAAGCTTCTGTATTTATATGTTCTGGGCTTCCCTGGTGGCTCAGTGGTGAAGAATCTGCTTTCTAAGCATGAGATGCAGCTTTGATTCCTGGTCTAGGAAGATCCCCTGGAGAAGTAAATGGCTAACCCACCCCAATACTTTTGTCTAGGAAATCTCGTGGACAGAGGGGCCTGCTGGGCCATAGTCCCTGGGATTGCAGAGAGTCAGACACAACTGAGTGACTGAGCACACACACACACACACACACACACCTATCTATCTACCCACCTACCTACCTATATATTTGTGTGTTTTATATACAATGTAAGTATCTCCTATTGCTTCTGTTTCTCCAAAGAACTGTAACTAATGCACCCAGTCTGTCCAAAAACAGAGCAGTTAGGATTGAAAGTGTTCATAACGATGAACAGGATCTCAGTGATCTTCAGCCAGAATCTCCCAGGGACACACACTGAAGGAGCACGTACACATGGGGAGCGTGGAGCATCTCTATAAGAGGGTGTTAGAACCTATTATAGAATTTAGGCTTTGATGGTGATTGGGGAGGATCCGAGAAAGCAATGGATTGCACAAAAAAGTGAGGCAATTCTACGATATTCTCAACAAATACCTTCTCTCTGGGGAGGGCTGACTAGAGCAGGGATAAAGCTGTGCTTAGCAAAGATGCAGCCATCACTCATTTTAGCCAAGAGCGAGGTTTTGGAAGTTTGTGGGCGGCGCAGTGACTTCGGTTTCCCTGTGCTTGGTCACAGGGATGAAGTGGCCCGGGCTGTCTCACTTTGCCATGGTCTCAGAGTGGGCTTTCCTGATGTTGGTGCTCTGTGAGACTCTTTGTGTCCCCTCACCCATATTCTCGGTCACTTCTAGTTCCCTAGTTCTCCCCTTCCCTCCCCACCCTCTGGCCTGCCCCTTCACCCAGAATAAAGCTGAAAGATTATCCAGGGAGGCAGACAGGCTGGGTCCACCCTGTGTAGATGGAGGGTTTCTGGGATCTTCTGAGGGGAGTAACCCAAATACATACAAGCATTTTTCCTGCTTATCATGACTCCCTTTCCAAATCTTTCTGCTCTGTATTGTTACCAAAACCCAATTGCTGTGCTGAACACTTTACATATATTTTCATATTCGACCCTTAAAATAACCCTAGAGAGCAAGGATAGTAGCGTTTTCATTTTGATGGTAGGGCAACTCAGGTATACATAGGGTAAAAAACAATAACAACAGCAAAGCAAAACCTGACGACAAAGAACTCTACTCCACCCACTGCTGAAAAGTCCCTCTGGTGCTTGATCACGTGGCATACTGTGCATCTGTGCAGGATGGCAAAATCAGAGAACTTCCTTTCCACCTGCACACCATTTCCAGAGTAGAGTGTCATTTGGCCCTGGACCAAAACCCTGCATGGCTCTCTACCACCTAGAGAATGGAGCCCGAATGCCGTACGTCAAGCCCCCGGCCAGTGCTGAGACTCTGTCTCGACTACGCTGGTGTCCTTAGTTCCTCCCTTTTTCTTAAGTGAGCTCCCCGTTGTGGCCACAGCTGGACATTCACTGCCCACCCCCCTGAAAAGGTCAAGTGCATTTGCACATCCGTGCTACTCCCTGCAGCTGGAATATTCCCTGACGTCCATCCAATCTCAGTTCCATCACTCTTTTCAACTCAGGTCTGAGTTCCTCTGCAGTTTTCCTGGCAGATATCCTGTGCTATTTCATATTCTTATTTATATTTTCATGAATCACCCTTGTTGTCCCAATAAGACCTATAGTAGGTAATTTTCAAAACAACCACAATAGTTTCTCCCTTGCCTAGCTGCTGCCCCTTTGCCACGTGACTTGCCTTGGCCACTTCTACCTCCAAGAGGCAGAGTCTGTGTCTTCACTCTTTTGAGTCTGAGTTTAAATGTAAATATGGCTTGTTTGGGCCAATGAAACATTAGAAAATCCTGAGATTACTGTGTGAGGAGCTTCGGCTAGCCAGTTAAGGGGTAGAAAACACAAGGAAAAAAGAGACGGATCCCTCAGCTGACCTACCAAAGACGAGCGATCCTAGACCAACCAGCCTGCAAAATGTGTGAGCGAAGCTATCCTACATAGTCCAGCCCAGTTAAGCTGTCCGGGTCACAAAAGCCATCCCAGCCAACTCATTGTGAACAAGCAGGAGATGTTTGTTTTTACAAGCCAGCACAATTTAGAATGGTTTGCTATGCAGCACAAGCTAACAAATACAAGATTCTAAATGCCCTAGGTCAGGTACTGAGCTCTGACCCACCTTATCTGAATCCTCGGAATCCAGTCTTGCTCATGATAGCTGGTCCTCAATGAACATTTGCTAATAAAGAATGTTGAGGAATTCCCTGGTGGTCTAGTGGCTAGGACTCTGCTTTAGTTGCTGAGGGCCCAGGTTCAATCTCTTGTTGGGGAACTAAGATCCCACATGCCACACAGTGTGGCCAAAAGAACAATAACAACAACAAAAAGTTAAAAAAAAAAAAAGAATTCTGAGAGCTGGAGATTTAAAAATGGCCAAGCCTAGCCTTCAGAAAGGATAGAGATTTGGGAGTGCCTGGTTTTCAAGCTTTAAACCTGGACTGAGCCAACTGGGTATTATCAAAGTTCATGTTAACATACTTAACATATGAGGAAATTCCCTTCTCTCACAGGACACCTTAGCTGTGTACTAACTTGGCCACAGGTGCTGGATTCAGCTGATGGAGTAGCAGGAAGGGGTTCTCTTTGGGAAGAGAGATGCAGCTTGTGGGGGTGAGCTCTCACATTTTCTCCTTCCTTCCGTTTATCAAGTGTCTCCTGAGCTCTCACCACGCGCCTGGTGGTGTACTGGGGACCAAGGAAATGAACCAGTCCGATCCTGGCCCTCAAGGGGCTCTAGGTCTGACCATCTCCTGGCTCAAGTTCAACAAGAAGAGAGGTGAGTAAGAGAGCTCCTGTTCTAGGGCTCATCTTTCTGAACAAATTGACCATTTCATGATTTTAGCTCTTCTACTTGTGGGAACTGACAGACAATTTTCCAAGTCTTTTAAGTTTGCATGTGTGTAATTAGTCGTTCAGTCGTGTCTGACTCTTGGCAACTATCTGGACAGTAACCTGCTAGGCTCCTCTGTCCATGCGGATTGTCCAGGCAAGAATACTGGAGTGGATAGCCTTTCCCTTCTCCAGGGGATTTTCCCAACCAAGGGATCGAACCCAAGTCTCACCAGGGAAACCCCAAGTCTTTAAGTTTACATTTTCTTAACCAAATTGAATTTTTCTTAAGAAAATGAGTAAAAATCAATAGGACTTAATGGTATAATCAGGCTTCCCAGGTGGCACTAGTGGTAAAGAACCTGCCTGCCAGTGGAGGAGACTTAAGAGACGTGGGTTCGATCCCTGGGTCAAGAAGATCCCCTGGAGGAGAGCATGGCAACTCACTCCAGTATTCTTGCCTGCAGAATCCCATGGACAGAGGAGCCTCATGGGCTATAATCCATGGGGTCACAAACAGTCGGACACACCTGAAGCGACTTAGCATGCAACGGTATAGTCATCTAACTCCATATGTAACAAAACTCTGTGCAGCTGGGTTATAGGTGCCACATACTCCAATATCAAGACCTCGGACCACAGTAGAAAAATGAAAGGCAGCGATGCCTGGTCCTCCAAAGGTTCAGTGACACCCTGCCTGATAGCCAAGGGCTTGACCATGGCTCCTCAGGTGGGTTATAGTAATCACATACCCAGTCATGGATCCCTGGGTATCGAGTGCTTATTATTTAAGCACTCTATTCTTTGCAATTCTCTCAGCAAGCCTGTGAGACAGGAACTACTATGATTTCTCTTTTACAGATGAGGAAACGGAAGCACGAAAAAGTTAAGCAACTTGCCCAAAGCTACAGAGCTATTATGTGGCAGATCTGGGGCTCAACCTCAGTGTTTTTGTTTTTATCTTTGGTCGAGCCCACACAGCTTCAGACCTGGCCTGTTGACAGTACTATCGCATGTCCCTGGTCTCCTTTCCTTCCCTCCCACGCCAGAACAGCAGCCTGCCTGCAGCCCAGCACTTCCTTGCAGGTGGCATGTACCCTCTTGCTGTTTTTGCTCTTAGAGGGTTGGGAGTGCTTCTGACACAGCACTTAACTTCCTGTTTCGTTTATTTTTTATTTGTTTGAGCTAAAGCTCAAAACAAATAAGAGAGCCTGACCTGTTTCCTCCAGGCAACTTCTGAAGGAAAGCCTTCCAGAACTCAATCAGCACTTAGCTGACACTAGCCCAGCACCAGGCTGCAAGGGACTTGGGGAGACTTTGCACGGCTCGCTGGAGCTCCTGTCATGCAGACACTGCCATAGTCGCCGCTGATTAAGTGACAGAGTCTGAATCCAAGAGGCAGGATGCGACCTCACCTGCCAGGACCACACCAGTCTTTTCTACTTTCAGTTATAGAAATTTTTTAAGAATAAGAGAAAACCCTTGGAGATGGCTGCCTACCTGGATCCCAGCCCTTCCCTTCCCTTTGTTGCAGCCCCAGCCCCCACCAGCCACTTCTTTCTCTCCCTCTCCTCTCAGCTCAGCACTTCCCTCTCACCTCCTCTCCCTTCCCCCTTCACTTGCTATCTCCTTTCCTTCTGGTAAAGTCCAACCTGTAGGAACTTCCTCATAATGCAGATGACTTTTCTGCGTTTCCATGGCTACCCTCAGCTACCAGGGTTTTTCAGCAGTCACTTCTCCCCTACACTTTTCATAGGAAATCTACATTCCACATCTCCTTTTCCCCACTTGCCCTGTTTGAGCAAAACTCCAGCCCTAGGCTCTCCAATGTCTGTAGGTGTTTTTAAACAGCCACATCTCTTCTATATCAACTATGTTGATGTATTTTGAATACTTTTGGATACTGTTGTTCAGTCACTAAGTTGTGTCTAAAGAATCAATCTTTTTGAACTGCGGTGTTGGAGAAGACTCTTGAGAGTCCCTTGGACAGCAAGGAGATCAAACCGATCAATCCTAAAAGAAATAGACCCTGCACATTCTTTGGAAGGACCGATGCTGAAGCTGAAGCACCAATACTTTGGCCACCTGATGGAAGAACTGACTGATTGGAAAAGACCCTGATGCTGGGCAAGATTGAAGGCAGGAGGAGAAGGGGACAACAGAGGATGAGATGGTTGGATGGCATCACTGACTCAATGGACATGAGTTTGAGCAAGCTTTGGGAGAAGGTGAAAGACAGGGAAGCCTGATGTGCTGCAGTCTGTGGGGTCGCAAAGAGTCAGTCACAACTGAGCAGCTGAACAACAGCAAGTCGTATCCAGCTCTTTGCAACCCTATGAACTGCAGCACACCAGGCTTTCTTGTCCTTCACCATCTCCCAAAGTTTGCTCAAACTCATGTCCATTGAGTCGGTGATGCCATCCAACCATCTTGTCCTCTGTCATCCCCTTCTCCTCCTGCCCTCAGTCTTTCCCAGCATCAGGGTCTTTTTCACTGAGTCTGCTCTTCACATCAGGTGGCCAAAGTATTGGAGTTTCGGTTTCAGCATCAGTCTTTCCAATGAATATTCAGGGTTGATTTCCTTTAGAATTGACTGGTTTGTTCTCTTTGCTGTCCCAGAGTCTTCTCCAGCATCACAATTGGAAAGCATCAATTCTTTAGCACTCAGCCTTCCTTATGGTCCAACTTTCCCATCCATACATGACTACTGGAAAAACCACAGCTTTGACTATATGGACCGTTGTCAGCAAAGTGATGTCTCTACTTTTTAATACACTGTCTAGGTTTGTCATAGCTTTCCTTCCACAGAGCAAGCATCTTTTAATTTCATGGCTGCAGTCACCATCTGCAATGATTTTGGAGCCCAAGAAAATAAAATCTGTCACTGTTTCCACTTTTTCCCCATATGTTTGCCATGAAGTGATGGGACCAGATGCCATGATCTTAGTTTTCTGAATGTTAAGTTTTAAGCCAGCTTTTTCACTCTCCTCTTTCACTTTCATCAAGAGGCTCTTTAGTTCCTCTCCACTTTCTGCCATAGCGTGGATATCTGAGGTTATTGATATTTCTCCCAGCAATCTTGATTTCTGTTTGAGCTTCATTCAGCCCAGCGTTTCTCATGATGTACTCTGCATATAAGTTAAATAAGCAGGGTGACAATATACAGCCTTGACGTACTCCTTTCTCAATTTTGAAATAGTCTGTTGTTCCATGTCCAGTTCTAACTGTTGCTTCTTGACCTGCATACAGGTTTCTCAGGAGACAGGTAAGGTGGTGGTATTCCCAACTCTTTCAGAATTTCCCACAGTTTATCGTGATCCACACAGTCAAAGGCTTTAGCGTAGTCAGTGAAGCAGAAATAGATGTTTTTCTGGAATTCTCTTGCTTTTTATTTGATCCAACATTTGTTGGCAATTTGATCTCTGGTTCCTCTGCCTTTTCTAAATCCAACTTGTAGGTCTGGAAGTTTTTGGTTCATGTACTGTTGAAGCCTAGCTTGAATGACTTTGAACATTAACTGGCTAGCATGTGAAATGAGCACAATTGTACTGTAGTTTGAGCATTCTTTGGCACTGCTTTTCTTTGGAATTGGGATTAAAACTGACCTTTTAGTGGCCACCTTTAGTGGCCACTGCTGAGTTTTCCAAATTTGTTGACATATTGAATGCAGCACTTTAACAGCATCATCTTCTGGGATTTGAAATAGCTCAACCGTAATTGCATCACCTCCACTAGCTTTGTTTTTAATAATGCTTCTTAAAGCCCACTTGACTTTGTACTCCAGGATGTCTGGCTCTAGGTGAGTGATCACACCATTGTGCTTTTTCCAGTTCATTAAGACCTTTTTGTACCATTTTGTAATCTTGCCACCTCTCTTCCCTGGTAGCTTCCCTGGGGCTTTCCTGGTAGCTCAGCTGGTAAAGAATCTGCCTGCAATGTAGGAGACCCCAGTTCAATTCCTGGGTCGGGAAGATCCCCTGGAGGAGGGCATGGCAACCCACTCCAGTATTCTTGCCTAGAGAATTCCCATGGATAGAGGAGCCGGGAGGGCTACAGTCCATGGGATCACAAAGAGTCAGACACAACTGAGTGACTAAGCACAAGCACAGTGCATCTCTCTTAATCTCTTCTGATTCTGTTAGCACCTTCTCTCATCAAGTGAGTTAATTCCAAATACATCAGTACAATGTTCTCCATGGAACATATCTGGCTTACTTAGTGAAATGTGGACAAGTTGAACTTGTACTTATGCAAGGGGCTTGACAAGAGCTGAATTGTGAACACTGAATTGGGAAGTGGTTCAGGTGGGACTGTTAGCACCCCAGAGGCAAGGCAGGGGCAAACCAGACACCTACCCCAAAGAAATTGTCCCGCTCACCAAAATCAGGTGAAGCTTGTGAAAACAGCTAAGAAAACACCCAGAACTCAGCTTCCTCTCCAAGCCCTTGCTGAACAAATGCTCCTGAATCTGGTACAAAGGAAAGACTATGCCCGGCAGAATTAAGTGAAAGAATTAAGAATTCATTCTTAAGTGAAAGAATTAATTCAGAAATCAGGCAGAATTAAGTGTTGTTCTCGTCTGTTAATGAACTAGCTGTGCTGTGAGAGCTTGGGCAGTTTCCCTACCCTCTCTGAATCTCAGTAGTCTATCTTTCAAAGTTCTTGCGAAAAATAAATGGGTTAGTGCATATAAAAGGGCCTAAAGTAGTTCTCAGCATACACTTGGCAGAGAGTAACTGCTGAATTCTAGTTACTATCATGAGCAAAGCCCTCCAAGGCAGCACTGAGATTCAAATAGCTGAGCACAGGAAGCAGATACCAAGGTTATCAAATAATCAGGCTGCACAACTGGTAACTAAACCAGAAATCATGATCTGAACATGCTGAAGTTGAGGATATAAGCATTGACGAGAAGCTAAGGCACCAAGTCTCATTAGATGCTGTTACAAGAGCAATGTCCAAGCATCATCGGGTGGAAACTGACCCAGCGAAGGAACCATGCAGCTGCTGCTTTCAGGATCCTCTTTCCTCTCCTTGGCCTACTGGAGATGTGCTGGAATGTGTGGTAGGCAGGCCAAGAGCCAGGGCCAGAAGAGTGTAAGGGAGAGAAACCCAGATCCCTGCTCAGGCCCAGGAAAGAAGGCTGAGCACACACAGATGGGGATTTGACCTGAGCTAATTCAACAGGATTAGCTCAGGTCATGAGCGTGGGGTTGGGTCCAAGCCTTGAACCTTCAAGTTGAAAAATATGTCATGCAGAAGATTCTTGAGTTGAGTGCATATGAGGAAGGTAAATGAGACATTTCCTGACATCAGTAACAACAGGGGCTACATCACCAGCGCTCTGCATACTAAGAGACTATACCTACAAAAGCAGCCACTAGCTCAGGTCCTCTTTCTAGGACCTATAAGAGAAAATCAAGTAAAACTAATGGGAGCCCTTTCTTTGGAAGTTATTTCCCAGGAAGAGGTGGCAGGGAGCAGGGCAGAGAATTTGTCACATGTCTGTTGGAAGGTGAGGGGCTGATGTTTGAGAAAAATATAAGAGTGAGACATGGTAGTTAAAGCTTCTCCTGGGGCTTTCCTGGTGGGTCAGAGGGTAAAGCGTCTGCCCTCAATGTGGGAGACCTGGGTTCAATCCCTGGCTTGGGATGATCCTCTGGAGAAGGAAATGGCAACCCACTCCAGGACTCTTGCTTGGAAAATGCCATGGATGGAGGAGCCTGGTAGGCTACAGTCCATAGGATCGAAAAGAATCATACACAACTGAGCAACTTCACTTCACTTCTCGCTGATAGAGGAAGAAGGCAAACCAGCTGCACTTCCAGAGACAAAGAAAAGCAAATCTCACCACGGGTCAGCCATGAACTTCCCAAGAGGAAGCACAGTCTTGAACAGGACTCTGCCCAGAGGCCGTCCCAGAGAATGAGATAACCCAGTAGAGGGTATGTGTGGGGTGCACTTTGGAACCAGGAAGGAGTCTTAGGTTCCAGCTGGAGGAAGCACAGTCCAGGGCAGAAAACTACAAACCACAGAAGACTACACTACACATCCATACTGTGTGTATGTGTAGGGGTGGGGGGATGAGCATTTGAACATGAGCCGCACACCCAGAGGGCACCAAACCAGATGACAATAGTACAGATCTAGTAAAAACTTCTCTATTCCCTTTATCTTCCCGCCTCCTTGAGTCAACCAGGAGGAGTTAGAGGCTGGCCAGAGCAGTAGACAGAAACAAGATGAGGAGACAAGGAAGAAAAAGCTGGTCACCCACACCTACCCTAACTGAGCGTGATCTTAACCAGCAGCTGTTGCTGCTGCTGCTAAGTCGCTTCAGTCGTGTCCAACTCTGTGCGACCCCAGAGACGGCAGCCCACCAGGCTCCCCAGTCCCTGGGATTCTCCAGGCAAGAACACTGGAGTGGGTTGCCATTTCCTTCTCCAATGCATGAAGGTGAAAAGTGAAAGTGAAGTCACTCAGTCGTATACGACTCTTAGCGACCCCATGGACTGCAGCCCTCCAGTCTCCTCCGTCCATGGGATTTTCCAGGCAAGAGTACTGGAGTGGGGTGCCATTGCCTTCTCCAGCACAGAGGAGCTTAATCCGGGTGAAGGATACATTTTTTTTTCTTTTTTCAACTTAATTGAGATATAATTGACAAAAATATGCATTGAAGGTGTACAGCATGGTTGTTTCATATAAATACACATTGTAAAGTGATCACCACAATTAAGCTAATTAGAAATCATTACCTCCCATAGTTACCATCTCAGGGGTTTGTTTTGTTTTGTTTTCCTCCCCGCTCTGGCAATCACCTTTTCTCTGTATGTATTAGTCTATTTCTGTTTTGTTATATTTGTTCATTTCTTTTGTGTTTTAGCTTCCACATGTAAATGAAGGCATATTGTATTTCCCTTTCTCTATCTGACTCACCTCACTTAGCATGAGAGCCTCTAGGTCCATCCATGTTGCCGCAAATGACAAGATTTCATTGTGGGTTGAGGGCTGTGTCATATTCTATTGTATATCTATCTTCTATACATCTAATCTTCTTTGTCCATTCATCTATTGAGAATGAACATTTAAGTTACTTCCATATCTTGGCTAATGCTGCGATGAACATATGGGTACATGTATCTTTTCGAGTTAGTGTTTTTGTTTTCTTTGAAAAAAAATACCCCAAAGTGGACTTGCTGGATCATATGGTAGTTTTATTTTTAATTTTTTGAGGAAACTTCGTACTGTTTTCCATAGTAGCTATGCCAATTCACAGTCCTTCCAATACTGCACGCAGGTGCCTTTTTCTCCACATCCTTTGTGGTCTTTTTGATGATCGCCATTCCAATGGGTGTGAGGTAGTATCTCATTGTAGCTTTGATTTGTATTTCCCTAATAATTAGTAATATTGGGCATCTTCTCACATGCCTGTTAGCCATTTGTATGTCTTCTTTGGAAAAAAATGTTTATTCAGGTCTTCTGCCCATTTTCTGTTAGAGCTGTGTTTTTTTTTTTTATTAATGTTGAGTTGTGTGAGTTCTTTGTATATTTTGGTCATAAATCCCTTATCAGATATATCATTTGCAACTATCTTCTCCCATTCAGTGAGCAGTGCTTTCATTTTGTTGATAGTTTCTTTCCCTGTGCAAAAACTTTTTGGCTTGAAGTAGTTCCATTTGTTTATTTTTGTTTCCCTTGCCTGAGGAGATATATACAAAAAGATATTGCTAAGACTAGTGTTAAAGAGTATTCAGCTTATATTTTCTGCTAAGATTTTTATGGTTTCAGGTCTTGCATTTAGCTTTTAACCCATTTTGTTTGTTTTTGTGTATGAAGTAACAGAGTGGTCCAGCTTGGTTCTTTTGCATACAGCTGTCTAGTTTCGCCAGCATCAGTTTTTGAAGATATTGTGTTGCCTCCTTTGTCATAGATTAATTGCCCATATAAGTGTAGATTCATTCTGGGCCCTCTATTATATTGCATCCATTTATGTGTCCGTTTTTGTGCCAGTACCATATTGTTTTTATGAATGTAGTTTTGTAGTATAATTTGAAATCAGGGACCATGATACTTCCAACTTTGTTCTTCTTTCTCAAGGCATTTGAGGTCTACAAATTTTGGAATTATTTGTTCTAGTTCTGTGAAAAAAATTCCAGTGATATTTTAAGAAGGGTTGCATTAAATCTGTGGATGGCTTTGGGTAGTATGATCATTTTAACAATATCAGTACTAATCCACGAGGATGATCTGTCTTTCCATTTATGCCATCTTCAACTTCTTTCATCAACGTCTTATAGTTTCCAAGTACAGATCTTTTACCTCCTTGGTTATACTTATTCCCAGGTTGTTTTTTTTTGATACAATTGTAAATGGGACTGCTTTATTAATT
Source organism: Bubalus kerabau (assembly GCF_029407905.1). NCBI lineage: Eukaryota > Metazoa > Chordata > Mammalia > Artiodactyla > Bovidae > Bubalus > Bubalus kerabau. The sequence goes on along the minus strand of NC_073644.1, from coordinate 24,664,165 downwards.
TCTCTTTCTGATAGTTAACTGTTAATGTAGAGACACAAAAGATTTTCATATATTAATTTTGCATCCTGCAACTTTATTGAATTTATTTATTAGTCCTAATAATTTTTTTTGGTGGTGTTTTCCCGATTTTCTATACATAACATTATGTCCTCTACAAACGGTGAAAGTTTGCCTTCTTTGCTTTCAATTTGGATTCATTTTACTTATTTTTCTTGTCTGATTACTGTGACTAGGACTTCCAATATTTAGAATAAAAATGGCAGAAGTGGGGGTCCTTGTCTTGGTCCTGATTTTACAGAAAATGCTTTCAGCTTTTTGTCATTGAATATGGTGACAGCTGTGGGTTTGTCATATATGGCTCTTCTTATGTTGAGGAATGTTCCTTTGATACCCACTTGGTTGAGAATTGATGTTGAATTTTGTCAAAAGTTTTTGCATCTATTTAGATATTCATATGGAGAAGGCAATGGCGCCCCACTCCAGTACTCTTGCCTGGAAAATCCCATCGATGGAGGAGCCTGGTGGGCTGCAGTCCATGGGGTCGCTAAAAGTCGGACACGACTGAGCGACTTCACTTTCACTTTTCACTTTCATGCATTGGAGAGGGAAATGGCAACCCACTCCAGTGTTCTTGCCTGGAGAATCCCAGGGACAGGGGAGCCTGGTGGGCTGCCGTTTATGGGGTCACACAGAGTCAGACACGAATGAAGAGACTTAGCAGCAGCAGCAGCAGCAGATGTTCATAAGATTTTTATTCTTAAATTTATTGATGTGGTGTATCATATTGATTGGTTTGTAGGTATTCAACCATCCTTGAATTCATTAGAATCTCTTAAAGAGAGAATTCCCCAAGGTGGAAGTGTTTCAATTAATGGAAGGGTCACAGCAGATTCAACCACTCTGTGAATAAATTACTGTATATATCAAAAGCCATTTTCCATTCTGGTTCAGTTAAAATGGCATAAGCACACTTTGCTCTGTTATTTCCACTGCTGCTGCTGCTGCTGCTGCTAAGTCGCTTCAGTCGTGTCCGACTCTGTGCAACCCCGTAGACGGCAGCCCACCAGGCTCCTCCATCCATGGGATTGTCCAGGCAAGAACACTGGAGTGGGTTGCCATTTCCTTCTCCAATGCATGAAGGTGAAAAGTGAAAGTGAAAACGTTCAGTTGTGTCTGACTCGTAGCAACCCCATGGACCGCAGCCTACCAGGCTCCTCCACCCATGGGATTGTCCAGGCAAGAGTACTGGAGTGGGTTGCCATTGCCTTCTCCAGTTATTTCCACTGAATACAACTAAAAATGACAGAAAAAAAAATATATGGAGGAGCTATTAAAGATTTTGGAGGGAAAAAATAAGAAAATTGCATAAGAAAATCAAAACTCCAAATAAGATAGATTCATGGGCGAATTTCCTTTTATCTTTTCTTACTCCACTGTCCCTTAGTCTGTTATTAAAGGCAATGAAACCTGGAACTGTGTACTAAGGGTGGGAAAAAGATCTCTAAAAGAAACTCTCTCTTCCTTGTTTGAGAAGAAGCAAGAGGACCCATAAAGCTCAGAGATAATGGGGGGAATCCCCCATATTTTTAGTTGTTTCTATCTTCTCCACCTAAACCTCTAGGTACCTCTAGGTCCATCAGCAGCATCGCTATGATGGTGACAGTGACGGCAAGGGCAACAGCAGCAGAACAGGAACCTAAAACTACAAGGAACAGAATCCTTCTCTCTGACCAAAAGGACTATAGTTCCAAGAGTATAGGAGTCGTTTGCATTGACTTTTATCTCTATCTTCCCTCCTCCTGCTTGGCTTTGAAGGTCGACATAATCAGAAATATGCCATGGGATAGGTTAGCGTTACTCACTTGGTCGTATCCGACACTTTGTGACCCCATGGACTATAGCCCATCAGGCTCCTCTGTCCATGAGATTCTCTAGGCAAGAACACTGGAGTGGGTTGCCATTCCCTTCTCCAGGGGATCTTCCTGACCAGGGATCAAACCCGGGACTCCTGCGTTGCAGGCGGATTCTTTACAATCTGAGCCACCAGGGAAGCCCCAAATATGCCATAGAGTAGGGAAAAGCAAACTCCAGCTTTCCAGTCACAAGACCAGTAGAGGTTCCTGGGGGCCCAAAAATGTCACAGAGATCATGGTGAAGAAGAAACTTAAGGAAGCAGTACCATTAAGTTGAATGTGTAGTCTAGGTTCATTCTTGAGCCAATGAAAAAGAGAAGAAAATTAGAGTCCATCATCCATCATTAACATAGAAACAGTATCCTCAACAGAATACTAACAAACTGATTCCAGCAATAAAAAGAATAATTCACCACAACTACATGGGATTATTTTCAAGACTGTAAGAATGGTTTAAATTTGAAAATCATTAACATAATCTTCCATATGAACAGGCCAAAGAAGAAAAATCACACACAATTATATAAGTTAATGCAGAAAAACTACTTGAAAAGTTCAATATCCTTTCATGAAAAAAAAAAAAAAAAAACCCGAGCAAAGTAGAAATGGAAGACAATTTAAATTGCTAACAAGCATCTATAAAAATAAACAAAAAAACATATCCAATATCACAATGGTGAAAGATGGCTTCAACAATTCAATAAAAAAGTGAACAAAAGACTTAGATATTTTACCAAAGAGGATGTGAAGATGGCAACTAAGCACATATAAAGATGTTCAACACCAATAACCATTAAGAAAATGCAAATTAAAACCACAATGAGAAACCACTGCACACTTATTTGGACAGCTTTTGAAAAAAATAAAGACAATATCAAGTGCTAATGGTAATAAAGATTAACCGGAACCGTCATTCTTTGCTAGGGGGAATGCAAAATGGTATAGGCACATACAGTTTGGAAGTTTCTTTGTAAAATTAAACACATGCTCACCTTATGACCAAGCAATCATATTTACCCCCAAAAAGTAATGTTCACACAAACACCTGTACACAAATGTCTATAGCAACTCTTTTCATAATTACCAAAAATTAGAAATAGCTCAAATGTCCTCAACAGGTAAATGATTAAAAAAAAAACAAAACTGTGGTGTCTGTATGTAATAGAAAACCTTTTAGGAATAAGAATGATCATAAAAGTATTATGCTGAATTTAAAAAACTGGTCCCCAAATTTACATATCATGTGATTTCTTTTATATGACATTTGGAAAAGGCAACACTATAGGGAAGTTTATTGGTTTCCTATTGCTTCATAACAAATGCCCACAAATGTAGTAGCTTAAAGCAATGCATAATTATCTCACAGTTTCTGTGGGTTGGGAGTCAGAGTTCTGGTTAGCTGAGTCTTATACTCAGGTCTTATACTCACAAGGCTGAAATCAACATGTCAGTCAGGCTGTGTCCTACGTGAAGGCTCAACTAGGGAGCATTCATTTTCAAGCTCATTCAGGTTGTTGGCAGAATTCATTTGCAGCTCTGTGACTGAGGGTGCTGACTTCTTACTGGCTGTTGACTGGAAGCTATCCTCAGGTCCTGGGTTTCCTGCCATGTAGCCCTCCTCCCAGACAGTCACACAGGATAGTTTGCTTTTTTTAGGCAAACAAAGTAGAAGTGTGTCTCTTGTAAAAGAGTGTCTCTTGCTCCAATCTGCTAAAAAAAACCCTGTTATATAATACAATGTGATCATGGGAGTGGCCTTTGCTACATAATAATCTAACCAAGAAAGTAACCAAGATCCAATAATTCTGGCTGTATTCTACTAGCTAGAAGTAAGTCACAGGTCATTCCCACACCCAAGATTGGGGAGATGATATAGGTTATACCTCTGGAAGTGAAGTTCATGGAGGCCATTTTAGAATTAAGCCAACTAGAATAAGAGGAAAGTGGCTGCAAGAACTGAGGCATAAGGGGAATGATTGGTGGACAAATGAGCCATAGAGCCAATTTTCAGGGGTAATGGAACTATTTGTATCCTGATTGTTTTGGTGATTACATGAATCTCAGTTCAGTTCAATCGCTCAGTCGTGTCCGACTTTTTGCGACCCCATGAACTGCAGCACACCAGGCCTCCCTGTCCATCACCAACTCCCAGAGTTCACCCAAACTCATGTTCATCGAGTTGGTGGTGCCATCCAGCCATCTCATCCTCTGTCGTCCCCTTCTCCTCCTGCCCCCAATCTGCCAGCATCAGAGTCTTTTCCAATGAGTCAACTCTTCACATGAGGTGGCCAAAGTATTGGAGTTTCAGCTTTAGCATCAGTCCTACCAAAGAACAGCCAGGACTGATCTCTTTTAAAATGGACTGATTGGATCTCCTAAAACTCATACTATATACACACACACATATATACTATATATACTTCCCTGATAGCTCAGCTGGTAAAGAATCCACCTGCAAGGCAGGAGACCCTGGTTCAATCTCTGGGTTAGGAAGATCTGCTAGAAAAGGGATAGACTACCCACTCCAATATTCTTGGGCTTCCCTGGTGGTTCAACTGGTAAAGAATCTGCCTGCAATACAGGAGACCTGAGTTTGATCCCTGGGTTGGGAAGATCCCCTGGAAAAGGGAAAGCCTACCCACTCCAGTATTCTGGCCTGGAGAATTCCATGGACTGTATAGTCCATGGGGACACAAAGAGTCAGACACAACTGAGCAACTTCTTCCACTTTCAACTTTCATACACACGCAGGTCAATTTTACTGAATATAAATTTAAGAAATGAAGGATGAAAGTCTTTTTCTTCAAAAAGACATTCTCCTGGACTTCCCTGGTGGTCCAGTGGTTAAGAATCCCTTGCCAATGCAGGAAACATCAGTTTAATTCCTGGGCAGGAGCTAAGACCCCACATGCTGCAGGGCAGCTGAGCCCGTGCACCACAAGTACAGAAGCCCGCAGCTAGAACCCACGCTCCGCAACAAGAGAAACCGCAGCAAGGAGTGGCCCCTACTTGCGGCAACTAGAGGAAGCCTGCATACAGCAACAAAGACCTAGTGCAGCCAAAAATAATGCATTAATAAATAAGGCCATTTTCCCATTTGTTCCCATTTAAAAGTGGTATCAAAATTAATTTTAAAAATTTCATTTTCCTCTTTTCTCATTATGGGGACGTAGTTTTAATACCATTTCTCATCTCCTTCCCATATAGAGCGCGGCACTGGGCCAGTGCCTCACAACCCAGAGTTTAATGCCCTTTATCCTACAGTCAGGGCATCTCTCAGCACAGGTAAAGCTGCACATCCCAAACAGGAGAAAAATTTATTTTTGTGAAACATTCAAGAATCCCATCTCACTATTTTGTTCAGGTGTCACATCCGCAGGCAGAAAGGGCAATGGCACCCCACTCCAGTACTCTTGCCTGGAAAATCCCATGGATGGAGGAGCCTGGTGGGCTGCAGTCCATGGGGTCGCTAAGACACGACTGAGCGACTTCACTTTCACTTTTCACTTTCATGCATTGGAGAAGGAAATGGCAACCTACTCCAGTGTTCTTGCCTGGAGAATCCCAGGGATGGGGGAGCCTGGTGGGCTGCCGTCTATGGGGGTAACAGAATTGGACACGACTTAGAGACTGAACAACAAGGGTAATGCTAAAGAATCTGGTTTTCTGTTTATTCCATGAACATTTAAAATTCTTTCTTAATTCAGGACTTTTGACATATGATGTTCTCCCTGCCTGGCTCAATCATGAATCTACCTCTGGACTCATCTGCTCTTCATGTACCTGCTTCTCTTAATTTCCTCTTAAAAAGCCACCTTCCAGGGTTTCCCTGGTGGTCCTGTCTGCCCTTTCAATGCAGGGAGCACATGTTCCAATCCTGGTGGGAGAACTAAGATCCCACAAGCTACAGCAGCGGCCAAAAATAAATAAATAATAAATGCTCAAATACTGCCTCCCTTTTCACCACATCATTTTTTTTTTAAGTCACCTTCCCCAGTAGGCTTCTCTTGACCTCTTCAACTAAAGGACCACCTCTCTGTCACCTCTCTGTCTATTCAGTCCCTTCTTAGAATTTATCAATGTATTGAGCCAGATTCATCTTATTTATCTATCACATTTCTTTGTTTACCTTCTTTCTCAAAAGTAGGTTCACTCTAAAATATTAAGGGGAAAAAAAGACCAATAATCTTGTAGAAAAGGTGCTAGAATTATGAAGGCAGTTCACAAAGAGAAAATCTTTTCAATTCTCCATGTCCTTAAATATTTGAAAAGATATCCAGTCAGACTCACAATAACAGAAAAGTAAAGACAGAAAGTCTTTTTTCTTTATTATTTCTTTTATTTCTTTTTTGCTTTATTAAAAATTTATTTTCTGTAATAAATTATACAATTTAGTCTTGTTTTTAAATAGTCTACACCAAAATTAATTGGAGGAAAGTTGCTTAACAATGTTTTATTGGTTTCTGCCATACAACAGCTCAATTTTCTATCAAGAGAGAACTAGAATGTACATCTATGCAATGGAACATTTTGGAGCTATAAAAAGGGGTGAAGATGATCTTTATAAAATGTTCTAGACTGATCACCAGGACATACTGTTAAGTGAACTAAACAGTGTGTGGGTGTGCACAGTACCAAGTCAAAACCATAAGACAAGACACCTCATTTAAGTCTAGTTTCCATCCTTGTCTCTCTCCATCCCATTTCCTCCCTTGACAATAACTAATAACATCAACAGATTTTTATTTACTCTTTACTTTAAAAACGATAAGCATGTGTGTGTGTGTGTGTGTGTGGTGGTGGCGGCGGTTTAGTCACTCTGTTCGACTCTTAAGACCACATGGACTGTAACCCTCCAGGCTCCTCTGTCCATGGGATTTCCCAGGCAAGAATACTGAAGCAGGTTGCCATTTCCTTCTCCAGGGGATCTTCCGGACGCAGGGATCAAACCCAAGTCACGCAGGGCTCAAACCTGAGTCTCTTGCATTGGCAGGTGATTCTGTACCACTGAGCCATGAGGGCAGCCCAAAACCTAGATACCCAAAACACTATACGCTTCATGATGTGATGTAACAGAAAACTCAGAGTACCTCCTTCAAAGTATTCTTGTCAAATAATTGACCTGAGTCTCATCAAGCCTTCAAAATCAGCTACCAGTGTGTAAGAGATAAGCAGCAGAGCATGTTAGACAATGCCACAAGGATGCAGGCAGCCAAATTCAGAATCTGGGAAACTTTACAGAAAAAACGTTTCTACAATAAGTAAATAGCAAGAAAAAAAGGGAGCAGAGCTTCCCAGGTGGTGCAAGTGTTAAAGAACTTGCCTGCCAATGCAGGAGATGTCAGAGATGCAGGTTCAATCCCTGGGTCAGGAAGATCTCCTGGAGAAGGGCATGGCAACCCATTCCAGTATTGTTGCCTGGAGAATCCCATGGACAGAGGAGCCTGGCGGGCTACAGTCCATAGGGTCACACAGAGTTGGACACAACTAAAGTGACTTAGTATGCACAGAGGGGAAATTAAAAATGCCATAAAATGTAAAATGCCAGTTGGTGTAGATAGAATTTGTTTAGATCCTGACTTCATTATATCAGCTGGAAAAAAAAACAAAACCCTATTTGTGGACCATCAGAGACATTTGACCATTGGATGTTAGATGATATTAATGAATTAATATTAATGTATGATAATGATATTGTTCTGTTTTTCAAATAGAGCTTTTATGTCTTAGAGATATATTTGGAAATATTTACAGATGAAGTCATAAAGTAATTGGGATTTGCTTTAAAATAATAGAGATTCAGAGGGAATGGGGAAGTAAAAAAGAAAGAAGATTGGTCGTGCGCTGATAATGACTGAAGCTGGGCCATGTGTACCTTGGAGTTTATTGTACCATTCTCTCTACTTTATGTAGAATGAAGATGTCCATAATAGAAAGGGATTTGTTTTCTCTTCTTTTTTTTTCCGGCTTCACCTTAAGGATTGCAGGATCCTAATCTCCTGACCAGGGATTGGACCTTGGCCCTTGCAGCGAAAGCATGGAGTCCTGACCTCTGGACCACCAGGGAATTCCCAGGGTTTTGTTTTCTGTAATTTTTTTTTAAGTGAGTTCCAATAGGATGGGGGCCTTGTATCTTCCTCCTTCTGTATTAGTTTCTCTAACAAAGTACCACAGACTGGGACTTAGACAACAGAAATGCATTTTCCCACTGTTCTGGAGGCTGGAAGTCCAAGATCAAGGTGCCAGCAGTTCGGTTCCTTCCAAAGGGCATAAAGGGAGGATCCAGTCAGGCCTCTCCCTGGTTCATAGATAGTTGTCTTCTCCCAGCGTCTTCACACCATCTTCCTTTGGTGTCAATGTCTATATCCAAATCTTCCTTTTCTTATAAGCACATCACTCATGTTGGGTTGGGGCCCACTCTAATGACCTCCTTTAATCACCTCTATAAAGGAATTTTGACTCTGAACAGGCACATTCTGAGGCACCGAGAGTTAGAACTTCAATTTCTGAATTGGGCGGGGAGGGCACAATTAACACTGATCTATCTCCAGTATCCAGTGCCTGGAAAATAGAGGGGCTTTAAAAAATATTTTTTCAAAAATTATTTTTAATTGGAGGATCATTGCTTTACAATGTTGTGTTGCTTTCTGTCATACAACAATGTGAATCAGCCATAAGATACATATGTCCCCTCCCTCTTGAACCTTCCTCCCATACCCTACCCCATCCCATCTCGCCCCTCTAGTTGTCACAGAGTACCAGGTTGAACTCCCTGTCTAATAAGTGTTTTTTTTTTTTTTTTTGGTAATGACTCAATGACTTTAAAATGGCAGTTGAGCAGCAAGACCCTGGTACCAGAATTCTCTCCTTTCCCCAGTGTCTTCTTGCTGTAGTTTTAATGATACAGTTAAATGATACATTTAATCTAGCCTGGGGGCCTGAGTCTGTTGGGGCACTTTTAGCAGGAAAACAATGCAAGCAGCTCAGCATCTGGTTGGGTTTTTGGCCACCGCAGTTCTGGCAGGCTCCATCATATGCTCTGATTTGTTGAGAACATAGCTTTAGTAGGAAGCAAGATGGGCAGCTGACCGAATACACTGTGTGGGGTCTCAGAGCATCAGAGATGACTTGGCGGCTACTAAACTAGGACCACAAAGACAGGGAGACAAGACTGAGTGCACTGCCCCAGGCAAGGCCCAGCCGGGCCTGACAGCTTCCTGCATTCCCCAGACTTGGTGTGTTCCTCCAATCATAATCGCCCACTTAACCTCAAATGAATGAGTACTCAGCACCCATGCCTTCAAAGATAAGGGAGAGACGTGGGCTATTATTAATAGCTGGGAGTTCCGCTGAAGTATTTAAAAGCCAATAAGGTCTCGACTTCAATTCAGCTGTGCACATTAATAGCCAAAATGAAAGGAGAAAATATCTGCAATAAAAATGTACAATAAAATCCTTTCAGTCTCAAATACATTTATCTACTTAGCCATAGATCCATTTATTCCTTTGAGTTTTGCCTCTGAGGTAAAAGAATAAGAGAAAATTAACCAATTCAAAGTTATTGACTATATGACCTATTTTAAAATTATGTTTTAAGCCTCGAAATCAGACAATTACAGCTATATTAAAGCATTTAGCATAAATGCTGTTTTGCCAGCTGTTTCTTTCCTTTCCTCTTCATTTCTGCCTTGCAAATTTTAAAAGGAATTTCAATTGTTTAAGATGACTTTTCCCAATTATAAATTCTTTATGTTCACTGAAGAAAATTTTGCACACCCAGAATAGCATGAAGAAAATATTTAATCCCATCCTCGGAAAGACCTATAGGCAAACTTTCAGTGTATTTTTTTCCAGCTGTTTATTTAAACTTTTATTCTCTATGTTGTATTTTGATTTCAATTTCACATTATACCAAGTCTTTTTTCCACTGGCTCCACCCCCAGGCTGTCCCACCCTGCCCCCTTGCTGCATGCCCCAGAAGGTAGCCTGTGTTGACCAGCTCCCTGGCTCCCTGGGTTCAGCCAACTGGGAGGAATTAGAATGAGTTCAGAGGGAGGAAGGGAAAGATTGAGTTCTTGGTGTTTTCCCCCAAGTTTCTTCCCTATAGGTCTTCTCAGCAGGCTGCAACTCCAGACAGAAAGTCTCAGTTCCCATCAAGAGTTCTCTCCTTTGAAGGGAATGCTCCTCCACTGTTGGTGGGAATATAAATAGATGCAGCCACTACGGAAGACAGTATGCAAGTTCCTTAAAAAACTAAAAATACAGTTACCATATGACCCAACAATTCCACTCCTGGACATGTATCTGGGAAATAAGAAAACACTAATTTGAAAAGATATGCACCCCAATGTTCATATTAGCAACTGTTCATAATAGCCAAGACATAGAAGCAACCTAAGTGTCCACTGACAGACGAATGGATAAAGAAGATGTGGTGCATATATTCAATGGAGTATTGCTCAGCCATAAAAAGAATGAAATACATTAAGTCCCCCACATACAAACAGGGTCCATTCCTAGAGCATGTTCATAAGTCCAATTTGTTTGTAAGTCCAACAAAGTTAGCCTAGATATCCAACTAATACAGTTCACTCCATACTACTGTTGTTGTTTAGTTGCTAAGTCGTGTCCAGCTCTTTTGAGACTCCATGGACTGTAGCCCACCAGGCTTCTCTGTCCATGGGATTTCCCAGGCAAGAATACTGGAGTGGGTTGCCTTTTTCTTCTCCTGGCAATCTTCCTACCTCAGGGATCGAACCTGCATCTCCTGCATTGGCAGGTGAATTGTGTACTGTAATAGGTTTATATTACTTTTCATGAAAATAATATACAAAAACCAAACATTTTAGTCATGTCTTTGTGCATAATAATACACAAAAACACAGAAAATAAAGAAAACATTTTTAATCTTACAGTATAGTAGCTTGAAAAGTACAATAAGTAGTGCAGTATAACAGCTAGCATACAGGGGCTGGCATCAGTGAACAGGCAAGAAGAGTACTGACTGGAGGAGGGCGGGGGGTGGGAGATGGTAGAGCTGAACAGTTGCCAGCAACAGGAGATGGAATCAAGCTGCAAGTTCACTTATGCCTTGCATTGATGCACAGGTTCTGGTTTGTTGCTGGATTCAACTCTACCCTCTTGAAAAAATCATCCAGTGATGACTGGGTCATAGCTCTTTTTTTCTCATCATAGGGGCACAGTCGCACTGGCTTGCATTCTGAATGGTGGCCTCACGCAAACTTTCCTGTCCCGTTCTCTGCTCAGGTCCTGTGCCTCCAAAGGAAACTGTGCCTCCTCGAATGAAGAAAATCCTCCTGCCATTTCCTGTGTCGTGAGTCTCTTCGGTTCTTCAGTTCTTTCTTCTTCCTCTTGCCGCTCTTCATTCTTTTGCTAGGCCTCCATCTTTTCACCTTGCTCCACTCTTATCAATTATTTTCATTTTTGTTGCCATTGTTATCGCGTGACATTTCTTAGCAGTACCAGCTACATCACTTGCTTCTGGACATCTTGGACTTGAAATAAAGATACTCTACTACTTGACTCTATACAGTGCTGTCCAGTAAAGTACACAAAAGGACAATTACTTGTAGAGGATGCACTCAGGTAACAATGTACACCAGACATGTGAGCTAACTTATGTAATGGGACATGCAAACATATGTTCACATCTTTGAAAGTTGAAAGTTCATAACTTGAAGGTTTGTATGTAGGGGACTTACTGTAACACCATTTGCAGTGACATAGATGGGTCTAGAGATTATTATAATAAGTGTAATATTTTATAATTTAAATAATTATGTGGTTTTGTAATTTAAACAATTATTTAAATAATAATACTATTATATATGTATAAATAAAATGTAATAAATATATAAATATTTATAATTATTATAAATCAAAGACAAATATCATATGATATCACTTACATGTGGAACCTAAGAAAAGATATAATTGAACTTATTTACAAAACAGAAATAGACTCACAGACATAGAAAACAAACATGATTACTGAAGGGGAAAAAATGGGGGAGGAATAAATTAGGAGACTGCGATTAATATACACACACTAATCTATATAAAATAGAGAACCAACAAAGACCAACTGTATAGCACAGGGAGCTATACTTAATATTTTATATTAGCCTATAAGTGGAAAAGTCTTAAAAAGTCATATATATATATATACACACACACACATAACTGAATCACTATACCTGAAACTAACAACAACACATTGTGAATCAACTATACTTCAAAAAAAAAAACTAAATACAGAAGTAGACTCACAGACATATAAAACAAATTTATGATTACCAAAGGGGAAGCAGAGGGAGGGATAAATTGGGAATTTGGGATTAACAGATTCACACTGCTATATATAAAATAAACAAGGACCTAATATATAACACAGGGACCTACAGTCAATATCTTGTAATGATCTATGATGGAAAGAACCTGAAAAATAATTATCTATAACTTAATCACTTTGCTGTACACCTGAAACATTGTATGTTTCCATTTTTTTAAAAAAGTTCTCTCATCCCAGCTATACCACATTCCTTTCATCTCCAAATTCTGATCACAGAGTCTGTTCAGGGGAGTGACTGCACCTGCTGTCTCTAGCTTCAGAGTTCTAGACCATTCTTTGTGGTTTAACTGGACTTTTTCCCCTGGGACCTTGACTGAAAGAGTCACCTGAATGACAGAAAGTGATACCACATTGAAAAGAATTTGAAAAAGAATAGATGCGTATTTATTTATAACTGAATCACTTTGCTGTACATCTGAAACTAACAACATTGTTAATCAACGATGCTCCTAAAATATTATATCAGTTTTTTATTATTTTGTTTACTGTCTAGAATACAAGCTCCAAGAAGGCAGGATTCTTAACTGTTTATCCCCTGTGCCTTGGAAAGCTTCTAGGATACACTGCTGCTGCTGCTAAGTCACTTCAGTCGTGTCCGACTCTGTGCGACCCCATAGACAGCAGCCAACCAGGCTCCTCCGTCCTCGGGATTCTCCAGGCAGTAGCTGAGAAGAAAATATTTGTTAAATAAATGAACAAATAGTAATAATATCAGATTATGAAAAGTTTGTCTAAGTACAAAAATCAAAGAAGAAAGTAACATGAAGGAAAAGAAATACACATAAAATATAAGGCAAAGTAGATTTTTTTCTTCATCAAAAAACAAAATTATGTGATAGATGGAGGAAGTATTTGCAGTGTTAAAGGCTGACTGTCTATGATGAAATGAATAGCTTTTGTAAAACAGTAAGTGAGTGAGTGATAGTTACTCAGTCATGCCTCACTCTTTGCAACCCCATGGACTGTAGCCTGCCAGGCTCCTCTGTCCATGGAATTCTCCAGGCAAGATTACTGGAATGAGAAATGGACAAAGATGATGCCCAAAAGAAAAAACATTAATGACCGATAAACACAAAGTGTGTAACATTACTATCAGTGAGAAAGCAAAACCAATAACAACAGAAAACACTGTCCCATCAACTCATGTCTGGCCTTTCCTCAACATATCAATCATTCGAGCTGAACTCTTCTGACAAGTGTTTCTAATTCCATCCACCCCAGGTAAGTGCATGGCTGAGTCTCCTCTCTTCCTGCAGGTGGATGTCTGTACTGGGTTGCTGAGTCAAATGGTTATTGTGCAACCTCAGCTCTCCAATGGACTTCAAAAAAGTTGTGAATCTGAAGTTAGCCTATAACCAAAAGTGGGGTCCGGCTGCTTGCCGCTCAAAAGCCAATTAAGAGGCCATGTTGGTAGAAAGGAAGTTTGCTTTATTTTGGATGCCAGTGACTGAGGCTGGGGTGGGGAGGGTGGACAGCTGTCCAAAGGCCAACTCCCCTCCACTGATAATCAGTGGGCCAGAGCATTTATAGACAGAGGGAGGGGGCTACATGCAGAAATGGCACATTCACCTCTGACAGTCATCTTGAAATTGGTCATCGATGGTTTGACTGGCATCATCTTGATTGCTTCAAGTACAGATAATCTACAGTTCCATGATCAGTTTGTTCTCATTTTCTTGAGGCCAATTCTTGGAATTGTGGCAGCTTATGTCATGGCTACAGTCTAGTCATCATGCAGTTAACTTCTTCCACCCAGTGAGCATTTCAGTATCTGTAAGACAGCTCACAGGATATGGCTCAGAATATTATCTATTACCCTTGAGAAAGAACTAAACATCCTTGACTTTGCTTAATGACTACATTTTTATTATGTGGTTTCCTTTGTTTTCCTTTGTTTCTACATTTTCTCACTTCTCTGATTAAACTTATTCTTCAGTTAAAGTTTTTCCATAGGCAAAAGGTAAGTTGGGGACATGAGGGGCAAGGACCATAGGGTCCTGCTGTATTTCAAGCCTGCCCCCTTCCTTTTTTGTTTTAAGGATGGGAGTGATGTTGTACCCAGCCCTTTACATACTGGGTGGAACAAACTGATTCCTCTGAAAAACTTTTAATTTTGATATAACTTCTAATTTGCAAAAGTGTTGCAATTAAGTGATGCAGAAAACTATCTTATACTCTAATTCACTCATTTAAAAAAAAAATTTTGCCATGTTTGTTTTGTTATTCTCCATCTATTAATATTGGTCTATCTGTTCTGAATCATTTGAGAAGAGGTTACATGCCTCATACCGCTTTACCTAGTAATATTAATACTTTGGTGTAGATTTCCTAAGAATAAGGTTATTTTTCCTATATAACTGTGGTACAGTTATCCAGTTCAGGAAATATAACGTTGACAAAATACTTTACTCTATAGTACATATCGGAACTCTCCATTGACCTGATAATGTCCTTTATAACAGCCCATATGGGAGAGGCAAAAAATGGCCTAGATCTTTTCCCTCTCAATATCTCAAATAAAATCAAAGCCGTACTCTGTGGTGTGTGTGTGTGTGTGTGTGTACAAGAAGCAAGGGGAAGGAGGGCAACAAGCGCTGCTTCCTTAGGGCACCAGTGAAAACTCATTGCAGCTGGGAACCTGGACCCTCCTGTGAGAGGGGAGGATTGTGCAGGGCCCACAACTCCACCAGGAGGAGGGCAGGAAAACTGGGAAGGCCACTCCTCCACCCTAGTTCCAGGGATTTGGTACATGCTTAATTGTGAGGCCCAATTAGACCAGCATAGGAAACCTCGAGTACACTCTCTCTTTTATACTAACAAGTTTTAAATAATAAGTTAGAGCAGACTGGGGCTTCCAGGTGGTTCAGTGGGTAAAAGGATATATCTGCCAATGCAGGAGACACAGGAGACACTGGTTCAATCCCTCGGTTGGGAAGATCCCCTGGAGAAGGCAATGGCAACTCACTCCAGTACTCTTGCCTGGAAAACCCTATGGACAGAGGAACCTGCCGGGCTACAGTCCATGGGGTTGCAAAGAGTCAGACATGATTGAGCATGCCCTCATGCACGCTAGAGCAGACTACTGGCAGATGCACAGGAAAAAATGAAATGTTCAGACAGACCCTCTTAAATGAGGCAAAACATAAGGGGAAGACCTAAAGCTCAGACTTGAACAGACTTTCCTCTGATAAACCAACCCATAAACTACAAAGTCCCTTATTGGAATTTGCAGCTTTTGGTGCAAAATGTAATCATAGCCCTAGTTCATCTCCAACCCAGTCCAACGCCTATCTACATGGCTTCTCATCCCTGTACTAAAGTCCTCACTGAAGGAAAGATACGCCCATTGCCAGGCATAAAAACGATGACCTCAGTCTTTTTGTTCTGTGCAGGATGTCCAGCTTCCGATAAAAAATTATAAGGCATATTAAAAAGTGTGAAAAAAAAAACACACTCCCAAGAGACAAAGCAATGATCAGAACCAGACTCAGAAATGACACAGAAGTTGGAACCAATAGGACATTTAAAATAACTCTGATTAATATATGATTAATGGAAAAAGTTGAGAACATGCAAGTTTAAATGAGTAATTTCAGCAGAGTTAGAAACTATAATAAACTATAAAGAAGAATCAGATAGAAATGTTTGAAAGGAAAAGCAGAAGTAAAAACCAGTGGTAATGGTTTGTCAGTAGACTCAACCACACTGAGGAAATAAGCAGTCCACATGAAGATAGGTTACTAGGAATTTCCCAAACTGATACACAAATAGACAAAAAGAGTGGTGAGTAGGGGCTGGGGAGGACCAGAACATTCAAGGAACTGTGGGACATTATAGAACATTCTAACTTATGCATAATTGGAATTCCAGAATTAAAAAAAAGAGAGCGAGAATGGGGCAGAAGAAATATATGAAGAAATAATGGCTGAGAATTTTCCAAAATTAACAAGTGTTAACAATTAACACTAAATCACAGATTCAAAAAGCTCAGAGAACACCACATTGGATGAATACCCAAACAAAAAGCACACACACACACACACACACACACACACACACGGCATATCATATTAAAATTACTGAAAACAAAAACAAAGGGAAAATCTTGAAGGCAGTCAGAGAGAAGCATTACAAAGGAAGAAAAATAAAAGTTATAGGAGATTTCTCATAAAATAAGAAACAGGTGTGATATTGTCAAAGTGCTGAGAAATAGCTTTCAACCCAGAATCCTATGTACTCAGCAATAGTATTTTTCAAAAAATAAAAGGAAAAATAAATACTTTCTCAGACAAACCTGAGAGAATTCATTGCTAGCAGATCTACTCTATAAGAAATATTAAAGGAAATTCTTCAGTCAAAAAAATATATCAAACTGAAACTGGACATACAGAAACAAATGAGCAACTCTAGAAATAAATAAAGTAAAATAAATTTTTTTCCATATTTTTAATTACTCTAAGATATAACTTACTACCTAAAACAAAATAGTAATGTATTACATGTTTAAAGTATATGTAAAATGTATGACAATAGTACAAAAGATGGGAGGGAAAAAATTGACAATATATGGTTATAAAGTCATTATATTGATTATGAAGTGCTATATTGTTATTCCAAGGTAAATCATGATTAATTTCATATATATATGTATATAAATGTATACAGTCCACTATGTGTGTGTATATATATATATATACATACAAACATACATACATGTATATATATGTGTGTATTAGACTTTGGTGGTGGTGGTAGTTAGTCGTGTCTGACTCTGATTCCATGGACTATAGCCCACCAGTCTCCTCTGTCCATGTGGATTCTCCAGGCAAGAATACTAGAGTGGGTTGCCATGCTCTTCTTCGGGGGATCTTCCTAACCCAGGGATGGAACCCAGGTCTCCCACACTGCAGGCAGATTCTTTACTGTCTGAGCCACCAGGCAAGCCCATTAGATTCTACAGTGGCTACTAAATGTTTTTAATGAATCTTCTCTATGGAAGAGATTAAATGGAGTCATAAAAAGTGTTCAAATTACCCCAGAGAAGGCAGCAGAAAAAGAAGAAAAATGAAACAATGAACAGTCAGAAAATAGGCCAACTAGCAAAATAGAATTTAACCCAATCACATTATATCAATAATCACATTAAATGTGCTTAGATGGAGAGGTATCTGTTCAGTTCAGTTCAGTCGCTCAGTCGTGTCCGACTCCTTGCGACCCCATGACTGCAGCACGCCAGGCTTCCCTGTCCAGTACCAACTCCCACAGTTCACCCAAACCCATGTCCGTTGAGTCGGTGATGCCATCCAACCATCTCATCCTCTGTCGTCCCCTTCTCCTCCTGGCCTCAATCTTTCCCAGCATCAGGGTCTTTTCCAAGGAGTGAGTTCTTCACATCAGGTGGACAAAGTATTGGAGTTTCAGCTTCAGCATCAGTCCTTCCAATGAATATTCAGGACTGATTTACTTTAGGATGGACTGCTTGGATCTCCTTGTAGTCCAAGGGACTCTCAAGAGTCTTTTCCAACTCCACAGTTTAAAAGCATCAGTTCTTCAACACTCAGCTTTTTTTATAGTCCAACTCTCACGTCCATACATGACTACTGGGAAAACCATAGCTTTTACTTGATGGACTTTTGTTGGCAAAGTAATGTCTCTGCTTTTTAGTATGCTGTCTAGATTGGTCATAGCTTTTCTTTCAAGGAGCAAGGGTCTTTTAATTTCATGGCTGCTATGATTTTGGAGTCCCCCAAAATAAAGTTTCTCACTGTTTCCATTGTTTCCCCATCTATTTGCCATGAAGTGATGGGACCAAATGCTATGATCTTAGTTTTCAGAATGTTGAGTTTTAAGCTAGCTTTTTCAGTCTTCTCTTTCACTTTCATCAAGAGGCTCTTTAGTTCCTCTTCACTTTCTGCCATAAGGGTAGTGTCTTCTACATATCTGAGGTTATTGATATTTCTCCCGGCAATCTTGATTCCAGCTTGTGCTTCATCCAGCCCTGCATTTTGCATGATGTACTTGGCTTATAAGTTAAATAAGAAGAGTGACAATATACAGCCTTGACTGTGCAGAGGTATCAAGCATGTAAACAGTAACCAGAAGGAAGTTGGAGTAGCTTTATTAATACCAGATAAAATAGACTTCAGAACAAGAAATAATATTAGGGATAAAGAGAGGTATTACATAATGATAAGGAGGTGACTTATCCAAGCATACATAAGGATTCTAAATGAATGTGGACTGAACCACAAAAGTCCAAACTCCATGAGAGAAACGCTGTTAGAGCAGAAAGGAGGGATCAGGTTCATAAGTGCTGTGGGGACCTCAGTTCTCAGTTCTCAGTGATGACAGAGCAAGTGGCCAGAAGATCCATGATGATAAAATTATCTGAACACAAGCAATGGCATCATTTTCTCCTAGCTCTCAGTGTTACCTTTTTGTTCAATCCACTTCTATTTTCCTGATTCTTTCTGTGTGATCCCCCCACCAATCTAGAATCATTTAGATCTTCACTTCATCTCGCATGCTTTGAGATGTCGGGATAAACTTCCTGAGCTCCTGTTTTCCCTCCTATTGTTTTGCCATCTGACTCTCACATTGAGGGCTTCCTTAAGTATCTGGTGATCCTGAGTGGAAGGTGCTACTTATGTTTAAGAACTAACCACAACTTCAGAGAGCATGAACTTTATTATAGAGTAGTGGGGCCTTCCTAAATTCTCAAAAATTTCTAGAAGTTTCTAGAAGCCTTTCCTTTGGGTCATTCAGACTCTCCAGAAGAGACTCCATCAAGGAAGAAAGAGTTGTGCTGATGGACCCAACCAAGAAATGAATGAAAGGATTGGGGAAAATGGGCAGTCAAGGGATTATTGAGATCAAAGAACAAGGTGACATGAACGGTGAGGGGTTGAGAATTCCCTTAACTCAAATAAGGTAATAAGAGGTGGGGAAAGTTAGGAGGAAAATTAGAGGAAGAGAGGTATTAAATGTGTGGCTGTCTGTGCTGTGGAGACAGGGCTGTGGGGAGGGTGCAGGCCTCACAGGTCAGTGTCCACTGCCACTTGCTCTCACCTGTGGCCAGGCCTGCAGGTGACCTCCAGCCACCTCTGTGCCCTGCACCCTGACACCTGCACCTCAGCGGTTCACAGGACCAACCACTGGTTCACGGGGACCAGTGCAAAATGAACATGCAGAGCCCCTGGTTCAAAATTTAGTCAGAACTTCACCGGGAAATGGGGAGATGTCGGTCAAACGGTACAAACTTTCAGTCATAAGATGAGTAGGTTGCTGGACCCAAGATACAGCACAGTGACTGCAGTTAACAATACTGAACTGTATTACTTGAGAGTTTCTGTGAGAGTGGAGCCTTAATGTTTTCACCATTAGCAACAAGAAAATGGTGATTATGTGAGGGAAAGGATGTGTCAGCTAACCTTCCTGTAGTAAGCACTTTGTAATATATAAAGTATATATGTTTGTATATGTTTATCGAGTCATCATATTGTACAGCGACTATTGTGTTAGTCGCTGAGTCGTGTCTGACTCTTTGCAACCCCATGGACTGTAGCCCACTGGTCTCCTCTGTCCTTGGGATTCTCCAGGCAAGAATACTGGCATGGATTGCCATTTACTCCTCCAGAGGATCTTCCTGACCCAGGGATCAAACCCATGTCTCCTTCATTGCAGCCAGATTCTTTACCATCTGAGCCACCAGAGAAGCCCCAATACACAGTGTTGTATGTTAATATCTCTATAAAGCTGAAAAACAAAGTAGCTGTGGTGGGGATAATGAACCGAATCATACAAAGGTTGATGTGGTAATAACATCAAATCTGATCTTTAAACCTTTATATTCAAACTTCTGGCAAGAAACACAGTCCCCAAAAGGCCAGGCTTTAAAAAGTGTTTAAAACATCCAGACAAGGAGAAGTCTTTGTGTCTGGACTTAAGAGAGTGAATGAACATTTTCTTTGAATCCATTGAATGAGGGGATTTACTCAACATTCAAAAAAAGAAAAAAAAATAAAAAGAGAATTTCAACAGAGAACAGCAGACTGTCCACAAGCTGTAGGAACATGAAGCAGGCAAGCCTTTGCGGTACAATTTCTCAAAAGAGTAACCTCCCCTTGCCCATTTGAGGGAAGTGGTGCAGGATGGAGATAATTAAGGGGAGAATCAACCTGGTGGTCCCCCTGGCCTGGAGGCAGCCCGCCACCCCCTCATCCATGGTTTTGAGGTTACCTAAGAGGTGCCTGCTGGGTTTCTGAGCCCTCCCTTCCCTCAGCAGCCTCTCTCTGAACTTTCTTAAATCAATTCTCCTTCCCCTTTCTGTTAATCTTTTTTTTAAAAATGTGTTCAAATTTCTCATCCAATATTGTCTTTAATGTTCTTGTTCCTCATGGGTGGACATGTTCCTTTTTTGTTTACTATAATTTGGTGGGATTTTAGGGGAAGTGGAGTTCAGTAACTGAGACCGGTCTGCCACTTAAGGCCTTGAAAAGGAATCCACAAAGAGGGGATAACAACAAGCTCAGAAGGGGCTTCTGATGACATGTTGAATCTCTCTGCCAGGCCAGATCTGAAGCAGGGCTCCTACCCCCGCTCTCAATCAGCAGTCACGTGACCTGGGCATGTTACTGGTTCTCATTATGCCTTAGTTTTCTTACCTATGGAGAAGGAAATGGCAACCCACTCTGGTGCTCTTGCCTGGAAAAATCCCATGGATGGAGAAGCCTGGTGGGCTGCAGTCCATGGGGTCGCAAAGAGTTGGACACGACTGAGTGATTTCACTTCACTTCACTTCTTACCTATGCAACAGGGGTATTGTAATAGTACTGCTGATGCTGAAATCTTGGCTTTTTGCACAGGAGCAGAATTGAATCGTAGAGACAGAGTTCTGGTTGAAATAGAAAAGAATAGCTCTATTGCTTTGCCAGGCAAAGGAGGACATAGCAGGCTCTTGCCCTCAAAATTATGTGTCCCCAGCCTGAAAGGATTTGATGAGGAGTCTTATAGCAACTGTTCATAGGTGGTGGTTGTTGTTGTTCAGTCGCTCAATCATGTCTCTTTGTGACCCCACGGACTGCAGCACGCCAGGTTTCCCTGTCCTTCACCATCTCCCGGAGTTTGCTCAAACTCATATCCATTGAGTTGGTGATGTCATCCAACCATCTTGTCTTCTGTCATCCCCTTCTCCTCCTGCCTTCAATCTTTCCCAGCATCAGGGTCTTTTCAGATGAGTGGGCTGTTGTGTTGGAGCTTCAGCCTCAGCATCAGTCCTTCCAATGAATACTCAAGGTTGATGGAGGCTGCTGATAAGATAAGGATGTAGGCAGGCCCTGCAGTTCTCTAATCTGGTCTCAGATAACCTTGATGTTGCCAGATCATGGCATCTGGTCCCATCACTTCATGGCAAATAGATGGGGAAACAAAGGAAACAGTGACAGACTTTATTTTGGGGGGCTCCAAAATCACTGCAGATGGTGACTGAAGCCATGAAATTAAAAGACCCTTGCTCCTTGGAAGAAAAGCTATGACCAACCTAGACAGCATATTAAAATACAGAGACATTACTTTGCCAACAAAGGTCCATCTAGTCAAAGTGATGGTTTTTCCAGTAGTCATGTATGGATGTGAGAGATGGAGTATAAAGAAAGCTGAGCAGCAAAGAATTGATGCTTTTGAACTGTGGTGTTAAAGACTCTTGAAAGTCCCTTGGACTGCAAGGAGATCCAACCAGTCCATCCTAAAGGAAATCAGTCCTGAATATTCATTGGCAGGACAGATTCTGAAGCTGAAATTCCAATACTTTGGCCACCTGATTCGAAGAACTGACTCATCTGAAAAGACTCTGATGCTGGGACAGATTGAAGGTGGGAGGAGAAGGGGATGACAGAAGATGAGATGGTTGGTTGGCATCACTGACTCAATGGACATGAGTTTGAGTAAACTCCAGGAATTGGTGATGGACAGGGAAGCCTGGAGTGCTGCAGTCCATGGGGTTGCACAGAGTCGGACACAACTGAGCGACTGAACTGAACTCAACAGAACCTTGATGAGTTTCTCTAGTTCCTTTAATCTAGCCTCAGGTGCTTACCTGGCAGCTCCTCCCTTGATTAGAAGTCAAGGAAGGTCATGGAGGCTGGAGTCTGTCCCCTGCAAGAAGCAAATGGGGGACAGAAAGACTTCTGTGCCCTGGAGCCCTACAGGGTGCTGCTTGGTTTTACTATCTCACATATGTGTGTTACTTACTCAGTTTAGTCTGACTCTTTGCGATCCCATGGACTGTAGCCCACAGGGCTCCTCTGTCCATGGGATTTCCCAGGCAAGAATACTCGGAGTGGGTTGCCATTTCCTACACCGGGGGATCTTCCAAACCCAGGGATTGAACCCGGGTCTCCCTCATTGCAGGCAGATTCTTTACTGTCTGAGCCACTAGGTTGGAGGACCTCACAGTGTCATTAACAAAACAGAACGAGTTAATACCTGAAAGCCCCCAAAAAGTTTATTATTGAGATGAAGAGGGGAAGGTGAGTCCCTCATGGCTGGAGCAGACAGCACCTCTGTAGGGTACCTCCCCCAGAAATGGGAAGACAATGGGCTTTGAAAAGAGGGGCAAAGGTCTGCTTACAGCTTGAGAACACTTCTCATTTTACTTTTTGTAGATGCCGATTACTTGGTGTGTGGTCAGGCCACTCAAGGTGGCTGCTGTCTTGGTCTCTGTAAATCTGCTGCCTGACCAGTGCCTGCTTCACCTACACTCCACTCACTTGAGCGACCTTCCCGCCTGCTTTCAGCTAGTGACTGTTCTTATCAGAGGGTGGTGAGGGGCAGGCCCCTCTGCTGGTTTCTCTGGTGACTAATGAACCCACCTGACGTCAATTCCCCTATAACTGGTAATCTCCCCTTCCCCCCGGGAGCTGACTGCTGCCATGTACTGCCTGTCGTCCTCCGTACACGGTGGGGTGTCTCTCCAAGACCTTGCTCAGGCATGTAAGCTCCCCCATCCATTAAACCACTGATAACCCCTTTGCTGACTCCAGGCTCTTTCTTCAGTCTTGAAGCTGGGCAAGCACAGGCCTTGCAGGTCTGGGAAGTGCTGCCCAGCACTTGGTTTACCAGGTTGACCTTGGCCCAGAATGTGGAAGAATAAGCCACATGTCTGACCTGTTTGTGGAACCACCCTCTTCCCTCTCCCCCACTTCCTTTTGGAGGGTCTAGATCCAACCCCGCCCCCCCGAGAAGTCTAGTTACTGACAAAGTCTGTGGGCATCTAGGATCCCACTGGTGTAGGGAGCACATGTGCTGAGCAAGGCTCTTTTGGTTACTAGCAGCTGAAACCCAGATATTCTAAGGTAACTTAAGAAAGTTTTGGTTAAAGTAAATAATCAATGACGAAGTTGGGTGGGGCAGGCCTCAGAGACAACATCAATGTACTCTCTCTTCGTTCAGATCTCGGCTGTGCCTGTGTGTGACTCATTCTCTCACACTAGTGTGCACACCCGGGGCTGCAGTCACTAGTGATTCAGGGTTCCAGCCAGGCAGGGGCTCCACTGTCTTCTCCAAAGTTCTGCTTGTGGCTTTGTGAGGTTATTTAGTGTTCACAGACGTAGAGGCATATGCACGCATCGGAGCTAGGGCTTCATTTTGTAAGATAAAGGCCACATCTGAGAGCGTTCTTATCTCCTCAGACCTTGAGTAACAATAAGCAAAAAGCGAATGACATCAGGAGGGAAAACCAACGCACAGCAGAGCGCCGTCTGCACAGACCTTTGATCTGAGTCCACCTGGGCTGGTTTTGAAATGAGCTGTGTAACTCACGAGCTTTGGAAAAATGCTGGAGCAGAGGCAATTTTCCCTACTGCACCTGAATAAACAAAGGTTCCTGAGATTGCGTCCTTATTTCTCCTTCATCAAACATCAATCCCCTTTTTAGAAGGGATGCTCATATTTCTAAATTCATATTTTCCATGACCAAAGACCAATTTAATATTATTCTGATGCCACTTGAGAGAAGAGGTAAAATTCCTAGATCACTGGAAGAAATAATATACAGTCCAGAAAGAAAGGAAACTAGAAAATGTAAGATTCTGAGGAAGTGAACGAAAATAAGGCTGGAATCAAAGTATTGTTGACTAGAACAAAAAGGTGACAGAGAAGAAAGTGAAGAACCAGGGTAGTACCTGAGAAACTGAGTGAGAAGCTATAAGACCTCCTCAGAAACAAACACAGAATAGATAGAAAACAGATAGATAGATAGATATGAATTAATGGGTCCAGGCATGACTGAGGCATCTTCCTAGATGGCACAGAGTTGAGTGGGTATCATCTCAGACCCGTTCACAGATGTCCACATTGGCTAACTTACAGAAAAACAAGTGGCCCAGCTTAGAAGAGGTCAGAGGGAATTTTCAATATTTGTAAATGATTAGGCAGGAGACTGAAGACCTAAGGAATATGCACAGTATTGTTGTTACTTCTCACAAGCTGTCTATGGGATCTGGGGAGAGAAATTTATTGCGGAAGTGGTTTTCTACCAGATGGTATGAGCCTATTTGGCATTCTGGACCTTCACGTAAACAGCTGGGATGAGGTGTTTCTAACTAGAGGGGAAATGGAGTCCACAAAGATAGAAAAGAACAGTCTTGTCCCGAGACTAGCTGACCTGCTCAGGAAGATTCTAAAGGAAAGCCTATTAGGTTTTTTGTTCTTTTTTAAGCCTATTAGTTTTTTAAAAATAAAGAGACACAGTAATAAAGACAATAATGATTCAAAAATTTACTGGACAGTATAAATCTTAATTTTAAACAATGAATAGATACAATAACTTATGCAGTTATGAGTAAAGTTCAAATAGTACCTGAGAGGTTTTTATACAAAATATGAATGAGGATGGAGGGAAAGAAAATAAGTATGACATGGAAAGAAGACCAAGCAGGCAAGAGGTCCCCAATGACTCTCATAAGGAAAGTGGTGGAGAAGCAAAATGCTTATGGCCTTGATTTCTCCAATATGCAGGAAATGGCTAACAAGGTAAATTCATAATTTTAGTTAACAAAGACTGATATGTTGAAATTCAAAAGTAGAATGTGATGGAAGACCTTACTTTATTCAAAAGAAATGTATTAATGTATCAAGAAAATGCAGCAACCTTCATGAAATGAGTGTATTCATCAAGCACGTATAATCTTTCAGGAGCCATTCTAGATGTTGGAATCCAACAGCTGCTCTCAAGGAGCTTATAGTCCATGATCTCAAATTGCCTTTTGAATTCATCCAGCTATGCATGCATGTAGCCCTCCAGGCTCCTCTGTCCATGGGATTCTCCAAGCAAGCATACTGGAGTGGGTTGTCATGCCCTTCTCCAGGGGATCTTCCCTACCCAGGGGTGGAAACTGAATCTCCTGTGGCTCCTGTATCGCAGGCAGATTCTTTACCACTGAGCCATCAGGGAAGCCACCATCCAGGTATATAAATAATCCCAAATTGTTCTAGTGGGTAAATAAGGACATACCTGCAAGAAAGCTGTGTTAATTCACTGAACGCTTGAGTTGTGATCAGTCTTTCTGAAAACACACACACAGAAGAGGAAAAGAAGGACGCAGAACCAAGGATGACTGCACGGTTAGACAGATGTGTAAGAACGCTATCAGGAAGAACAAAGCCCCATTGGAGACAGGGCTTGATTTTTTTCCTTCAGTAAACATTATTGAACAACAGCATGCATACCCCAAAGCACAACAATCACAACCGTATCATACATTCATTTTCACAACTGAACACATCCATGTAACCAGCACCCAGATTAAAAAATACCCAGAATACAGCCAGCACCTCTAGAAACCTCCTTATGGCTTTTCTAATCATTAAGCACCCCAACCCTGACACTTGGCTAAGGCTAACTGCTATCTTGACTTCTAACACTATATCTTAGTTTTGCCAAAAATAGTTCACTTTCTTAAAACTGCTTTGCTCAGGTATAATCTGAATATATTTAAGTGTGAAATTAAACAACACCCAGTCAAGGTACTGAACATTTCTTTCCGTCACTCTTGAGAAGTTCCTATGTCCCTTGATAACCCATCCCTCCTACTACTTCTGTCCGTAGGTAACCTCTGATCTGTTTCTGTCACTATGTTATTTGTATTTACTAGAATCTTATACAAATGAGATCTTACAATAAATGGGATCATATACATATATATATATATATATATATATTTTTAGCTCTTGTCTTCTTTTACTCAGTGTAATGATTTTCAGATCCATCCATGCTGTTTCATAAGTTAGTGGTCTGTTCTTTTATTTGCTCGAGTAGCATCTATTGCGTGGCTACACCACAATTTGTTTATCCATTCACCAGCTGACAGAAGACATTTGGGTTATTCACAGGCTTATGGTTATTGCAAATAAAGTTGCACCAAGTTGCTGTGAACATCCAGGATCAAGTCTTTGGAGATACATAAGCTTTCACTTTTCTTGAGCAAATGCCTAGGAGTGGAATGGCTAGATTGTATTGTGTGTGTTTAACGCCTTAAGATGAAGCCAAACTGTCTTCCAAAGGGATGTATGAGAAGGCCAGTTGTGTCCCATTCTCACCACTGCTTGCTATCATCAGTCTTTTTAAAAAATATATTTATCCATTTAGGCTGCAGTGAGTCTTAGTTTTAACACGTGGGATCTTCAACCTTCATTACGCAGGCAAACTCTTAGTTTCAGCATGTGGGATCTAATTCCTTTATGAGGGTTTGAACCCGGGCCCCCTGTATTGGGACCGTGGAGTCTTAGTCACTGGACCACCAGGGAAGTATCTGTGCTTAGCTGTGCTTAGTCGCTCAGTCATGTCAGACTCTTTGTAACTCCATGGACTGTATCCCTCCAGGGTCCTCTGTCCATAGGGATTCTCCAGGCAAGAATACTGGAGTGGGTTGCCATGTCCTCCTCCAGGAAGGAAGTCCCTACTATCTGTCTTTTTAAAGTTTAGTTATTCTAGGGGATGTATAGTGGAGTTTCATTGTGGGTTTAATTTGCATTTTCCTGATGACTAGTGATGTGAAACATCTGTTCATGCCCTTCTTTGCCATTTTAATAAATTCTTTTGTGAATTGTCTGAGTGATTTTTTTTTTAATGCCAATATTAGTTAAAGGGACTTACACAAATGTTCAGAGGAAGAGAAGGGAGAGTGGACCATAGATGCAGTGTTGCTGGATAATAAGGACAATGCAGACTCTTTAACACTTAGTTTGCTTTAGGCTTCTATTTCAGGGGAAAATCTGCAGTCTAAAAGGAGGAAAGGCAGGCTGCATATAGGAAGAAATAGTGGATCCATAAAACAAATTGGAGGGTGAGGGAGAGACCTAGTGGTCCACCAATAATCATCTTCCCCTTCTTTCTTTTGGGCTTCCCCAGTGGCACAGTGGTTAAGAACCCACTGCCAATGTGGAAGACCTGGGTTTGATCCCTGGGTTGATCCCCTGGAGATCCTGGTAGATCCCCTGGAGGATGAAATGGCAATCTACTCAGTATTCTTGCCTGGAGAATCCCCATGGACAAAGGATCCTGGTGGGCGACAGTCCATGGGGTAGCAAAGAGTCAGACACCACTGAGTGGCTAAGCACAACCAATGCAGGAGAAACAAGAGACACAGATTTGATCCCTGGGTCAGAAAGATCCCTTGGAATAGGAAATGGCAACCTACTGCAATATTCTTGCCTGGAAAATTCCATGGACAGAGGAGCCTAGCAGGCTAAGTCCGTGGGTTTACAAAGAGTCAGACATTACTGAGCACCTACACACGCCTTCTTTCTTTAGAATATCTGAGGTTTAGTTAGATATAGAGTGGCCAGTCTCTTTTTTCCCAGGTCTGCAGGGATTCCTAGGATGCAGGACTTCCTAGAAAAGACCTTGGTAAACCTAGGGAGGTGCTTGGCCATCAAAAATGAAGACGACTATTTCCCAGGCGCCTGTTCAGCTAGATGTGGCCATGCAATCAAGTTATGACCAGTGACATAAAGCAAAGGTGATGTCTGAACTTTCTGGAGTATTCATGTTAAAGGAAAGAGCATGTCCTCCTCTCTTTCTTTCCGTTTTGCCTTCCCACTGGCTCGAATGAAGAAGTGAGAGCAGGAGCAGACATGCCCGTCCTAATCTGTGAGATAGAAGCTGCAGGTTAAGAATGCCACAGAAACAGGAGAGAAGGACGAGGAGCCCCTGGTTATTATGAAGCTGCCATAACAACCAGAGGTGCCTACTCAGCTTTTATGTAAGAGAGAAATAAATTTCGATTTAGTATAAGCTGATGTTTCAGACCTCCTTTTAAAGTTTTCTACATAATACAGTATATAAGAGCTGAACCAGGCAAGCTAAATGATTTAAATGGATATAAATGAGAGTTTTTGAAGGACTTCCCTGGTGGTCCAGTGGCTTAAAGTTCATGCTCCCAATGCAGGGGGCCTGGGTGCAACCCCTGGTTGGGGAACTAGATCTTGCATGCTGCAATGAAGGTTGAAGATCTCACGTGCTGCAGCTAAGAACCTGTACAGCTAAGTAAATAAAAATTTTTTTAATTAAAAAAAAAAGGAAGAAGGCCTAAATAAATTGCAAACTGGTAAATTTGATGACAGTCTTTGGTCATTTTTCTAGAGTGGATTAATAAAATGATGCTGGTGAGTCACTTAAAAAGGCAACACAGATTGCTAGGCTTGGACACGGTTGCACCAAGAACAAATCTTGTTAAACTTGTTTTGTTTCACTCTTTCGAGATGTTTACTGTACTGGTAGCTCAGCAACATGTGTGTCTATAATAAGGCTACTGACAAGAACATATGTGGCATTCATGCAGACTTGTTCTGGGTACACCTGGGTGGATTAATAATCAGTTGAACAATCATACCCAAAGGGTATTGAGTACTGTATCAACATCAGTTTGGAAGGAAATTTCAAGAGGTAAGCTTTGATCTAGCTTAATATTTTATCAGTGATTTGGATGCCTAGACAGTGAAGTACTCATCCTGTTAGCAGATGACAAGAAAGACAGTACATACTAAAGACAGAATCAGAACTGAAAGCTCTTGCTGGCTAGACTGGAAGGATGAAACAAACAAATTGAAGTGATAAATGTGTGTTTATATACTAAGATTTAAAAAAAAACCATCCAATAAGAAATGGGGGAGATATGAATTATTATTAAGTATTTTAGGTGATGGCTGTAAATGAATCAACAGGGCAAAACTGAGGCAGTCCCGGCTAACTCTGTTAATGAGGTGACAGCATCTGCCATGGGGGGATATGGTTCTGTCAGCAATGTTCATAGTGGCAGTTCTCATGTCATGATCTGAAAGATGTGTAAATAGAGGCACAGCTTACAGGAGTGGAGGAGACATGAAACTGACCTCAAATATTGGTGGGCTCTCCTGTGGCATCCTGACTGTACACAGCCATGGCCCTGGTCCCTCACTCTGATGCCCACATTTCACTCACATGTATACAACTATCACCATGCTCCAGACCCTCAGCTTGCCAGTCTATTCCTGCTGCTTATCCTCACACATTGGTTCATCCTGCTGCTCTCTGCTTTGGGAACATCGTCTTTCTGACCTGAGACCTTGGTATCAAGGAGACTAGGTAGACACAAGAGTGGAGAAACTAAGGGTGAGCAGTGTGAATGGTTATGCCCCAAGAACTTCCCGTTCAAGCAGTGTCTTTTCAGATTGTGAGATGCACCCAGAAGGCAGTTAAAAGCAGTAACTTTTTTTCTTTTGTGGTGGGGGATGCTTTGCTGTGCGACTTGTGGGATCTTAGTTCCCCAGCAGAAATT
Organism: Bubalus kerabau; assembly: GCF_029407905.1. NCBI lineage: Eukaryota > Metazoa > Chordata > Mammalia > Artiodactyla > Bovidae > Bubalus > Bubalus kerabau. The sequence continues at coordinate 24,634,067 of NC_073644.1, read as the reverse complement.
AAACCTGTGCCTTCAGCATGAAAGCATGGAGTCCTAACCACTGGGCTGCCAGGGAATTCCCAAAAGTAACAACTTTCTAATGTGTTCTTTTCTCTGAAGTGTAGAAGTTGCTGTGCTTCTGAGGCTTACTGGATAATATGGGGCAGTATGATGAACTACATACCTTAAATAACCATCCCAAAGATACAACTAAAACTGCTGAATACAATTTTAAAATACATGTATTTAAAAATGCATTACTGAACTTGCAAGAAAAAATGTCTCACAAGCCAAAAATGAAATGAAAGTTAAATCCAGGGAGGGAAGATGGCCCTGAGGTTGGCTTTTACTTTGAGACCATCAGCCCAAGTGACCCTGATCTGTCAATAGGTAGTCCTTCAGGATAGGAAAATAGAAGCCAAAATCCAAGGCCTGCCCAAGTGTAGAATCAAAAGGATATCCTGTGCAATGTTGGGAACCTCCAAGGAACATAGCATTGATAAAATGATAAATTACAAAGAAATCCACCCTAATGAAAAAGACAACAAGGAAACATGTTGACTTTGGACTTGGGGAGAGGGAGAAAAGTCTACCTGGTAAGTAGTAAAGTAAGTCTACCTGGTAAAAGTCTGTCTGGTAAGGTGTGTAAGTCTGTCTCAGTCAGCCTCATATGAGTTTTGTCCTGTATTCAACTATCTACAAGGTTCTAAAAAAAAATCTTAGTCTAAAAAGTTAAAGTAATTTCAGGCACCTGGCACCCCACTCCAGTACTCTTGCCTGGAAAATCCCATGGATGGAGGAGCCTGGTAGGCTGCAGTCCATGGGGTCGCTAAGAGTTGGACACAACTGAGTGACTTCCCTTTCACTTTTCACTTTCATGCATTGGAGGAGGAAATGGCAACCCACTCCAGTGTTCTTGCCTGGAGAATCCCAGGGACGGGGGAGCCTGGTGGGCTGCCGTCTATGGGGTTGCACAGAGTTGGACACGACTGAAGCGACTTAGCAGCAGCAGGCACCTAGAGAACCAAGTCAAATCTTTTGTGAAAAGTTGAAAGTTTATTTCCAGATAAAGTTCCAAAGAACAGGAGCTCACTCTCAAGTACTACAGAATATGCAAGAAAACAAGGCAACCCAAGTGAGAGCAGACAGAAGACTCAATCTACAAAAACTTCCATTAAGTGGAAGTATCATACACTAACTATAAAGCAAATTTGCTTAATTTGTATATAGAAATAAAAAGGGGAGAGAAATATGACTAGAGAAAAAGAGCAATAAGAAAAATAACCAAGGATAATTTTAAATGACCAAAAAAGAAGTTCTAGAAAATGAAAAATATAATAGTTTCAAGAACAGGCAAAAGGCCAGTTAAAAAGTAGATGTTTTAAATAATGTTATAAGCCACGTAGATCTAATAGTCATGTGTATAACATTCTATCTAATAGCATCAGAATTTATATTCTTCTCAAGTGCACATATAACATACTCCAGAATAGACCATATTCTAGGGCATAAAACAAACCTCAATAATAGAAATCAATATTGAAATCATACAAAATATGTAATCTGAACAAAGTAGAATGAAATCAGAAGTCAATAACAGAAGAAATTTAGGATACTTATAAATAAATATATTAAAATCAAATAATATATCCCTAAATAACCAATGGGTCAAAGAAGAATTCACAAGAGAAATTAGAAAATACTTTGAGATGAATGTGAAAATGAAACGCAGAACAGGGCTTAGAGGGAAATTTATACCTGCAAACACCTATATTTAAAAAAAAAAAAAAAGAAAGAAAAATCTCAATCAAGAGCCTAATCTTCTACCTTAAGAAATTAGAAAAAGAAGAGCAAATTAAACCCAAAACAAGCAGAAGGAACAAAATCATAGAAACTAGAGAGAAAATAAATAAAACAAAGAATATAAAACCAAAAGAGAAAAATCAACAAAATGAAAAGTTTTGTTATTTGAAATATCTAAAAATTGACAAAATATGAGCTAGACTGTTGAACAGAAAAGAAAGAGAAGATTCAAATTACTAAAATCAGGAATGAAAATGGAGATAGTGTTTCTGATCTTTCAGAAATAAAAAGGATTATAAGGGAATATACAATGTTGAATGTTCTATCACGATTAAGTCCAAGCATTCAGCAGAACAATAAATCTAGAAAACAATAATAATTTTAAAAAGTCAATAGACTAGATAAAATGAACAAATTGCTAGAAAGACACAAACTATCATAACTGAGTCCAAAAGAAAGAGAAAATCTGAGTAGAACATTGTAAAGACATTGAATTATCAATGAAACAAAAAGAAAAAGAAAACAAACAAAACACCAACCAAACAACAACTTTCCAAAATGAAAAATCCAGTCCCACATGACCTCACTAGTGAATTCTACCATCTTTTAAGAAAGAATTAGCACCAATTCTTAATAAACTCTTCCAAAAATTAGAACAGATGGTACACTTCTCAACTCATTCTATGAGGGCAGTGTTACCTTGATACCAAAATTAAGCAAAGACATCACAAGAAAACTACAAAATCCCTTATGGGATAGACTCAAATATCCTCAACAAAATACCAGCAAACTGAATTCAACAGCTTATAATAAGGATTATACACCACGAATAAGCAAGATTTTTCATAGGGATGCAAGGTTGGCTTAAGATATGAAAAATATTCAATGTAAAACACTATATTAATAGAATAAAAGACAAAACCCACATAATCATCTCAACATAAAATACAAAATTCTTAGAAGAAAACACTGGAGTAAGTTTTTGTGACCTTGGACTGTATGATTTCTTAGATATGATATGAAAAGCACACATGACAACAGAAAAAGCAGATACATTGGACTTCACCAAAACTTTTTAAAAATGTGCTTCAATGGACACCATCATGAAAGTGAGAAGAAACGTACAGAATGGAAGAAAATATTTATAAAACAGATATCTGATATGGGGCTTATATCTAGAATATGTAAAAATCTCTTACAACTCAATAATTAAAAATTACTTTAAAATTGTTTTAAAATGTGGGCAAAGGATTTGGCTAGAAATTTCTCAAAGACAGATACATCAGTAAAAGTATCAGTGAATCTGAACATTGTTAGACTTTCTAGAAGAAATAGAAATATTGTATTATAATCTCTAAACTGTTAGATGGGTAAACATAAGTGACAGGAGAAAAGTATAATGGATTTTTTAAAAGACAAAAAAAGGACACCAGAAACAAAATCAGAAAAATAGGACAAGAAAGTATAAAATGAAAGTAGGACTAGATTCAAATATAATTCTAAATAGAATAAACTCGGTCTTGAATACAAAATTTGCTGCTCACTTTTAAACTCTAGTTATACGTCATTTTCAAAAGACATACCTAAAACATGAGACACAGAAAGTTGAAAATTAAGCACAGAGTGGGGCAGGAGAGGATGGATGGTCACATACCAGGCCATGTCCAAGTCCATGGGATGGCTGCCAATTGTGGGTTGTTGGTTTTGCACAGGAAAGAATTCAAGAGTGAGCCACAGTAAAGTGAAAGAAGGTTTATTCAGGGAAGAAACACAGTCCATAGACAGAGGGAGGTAAGAGAGGCCCTTTGGTATGGGGTTGTCAGTTTTTGTAGGGGTGGGTAATTTCACAGGCTAATGAGTGGGAGGAGTATTCCAGTTACTTTGGGAAAGGGGTGGGGATTTTCAGGAATCGGGCCATCGCCCACTTTTTGACCTTTGTGGTCGTGGCCCCTGTGGCTGTGTGGTTTAGCATGTTGATGTGTTACAATGAGGGTATACTGAGCCTCAATGGCAAGTGAACATGAGTTCATCCACCATCCTGGATCTAGTTGCTTTTAATGGGTTTATGTCATGTCCTTGGGCTATGTCATTCTTTTAAACGTGTTTTGTCCCCTTCCGGTCTCAAAAGGACAGGAAAAAAAATATCCAAAACACAAAAATAGATAGTGTAACTGTTTTAATGTCAGACAAAATTGATGTGAAGGTGAAACTAAAGGACACAGATTTTATGTCAGTGTAAGCCAGAAATGTCTAAGGGAGCTATAACAAAAGTGGAATGAGTGACTTCTGGAGTCACTGAATTCTCAATACTTTGAGAAATTTAAATCTCAGGTGATGACCTCTTGGTAGATGTGTTAGGGAGGACATTATTAATAAAACATCCAGAAAGGTAGGAATTTGATGACCATACAGTTTCTCTGTAGGTCATCAAATCCTAATATTTTATCTGATTTTTCCCATTGACTTTCAAATTATTTTATTTTTTTAATGGCTAGAAGATTTTCTGATTAGTCATGTATTAGAAGGAAGCTCCTACATTCCTGTCTCACCTTCTTTTTACCTCATCTCTAAAGTAAAAAATCTGTTGCACATCGATGTCTATATAAGAATGTAATTTATGTGTGTGTTAGGCTCATTGGAAAAGACCCTGATACTGGGAAAGAGGGCTTCCCTGGTGACTCAGATGGTAAAGAATCTGCCTACAATGCAGGAGACCTGCATTTGATCCCTGAATCGGGAAGATCCCTTGGAGAAGGTAATGGCTACCCACTCCAGTATTCTTGTCTGGAGAATTCCATGGACAGAAGAGCCTGTCGAGCCACAGTCCATGGGTTCACAAAGACTCAGTCATGACTGAGTGAAGTGGCTCAGATGGTAAAGAATCTACCTGCAAAGCGGGAGACCTGAGTTCAATCCCAGGGTTGAGAAAATCCCATGGAGGAGAGCATGGCAACCCACACCAGTGTTCTTGCCTGGAGAATCCCCATGGCCAGAGGAGCCTGGAGGGCTATAGTCCATGGGGTTGCAAATAGTCGGACACGACTGAGCGACTAAGCACAGCACAGCACAGCACAGCACAATCTGTTCCTGCCTCCTCTGCCTTCTTCTGCCTTCTGCTGGGAAAGATTGAAGGTAAAAGGAGAAGGCAGTGGCAGATTATAAAATGGTTCGATAGTGTCATGGACTCAATGGACATGAATTTGAGCAAATTTCTGGAGATAGAGAAGGACAGGGGAGCCTGGCATGCTGCAGTCCATGGAGTTGCAAAGGATCAGACACAACTTAGCGACCAAACAAGACACATGTGTACATTGTTCAGGCTTCAACCTCCTCTGCTTCAAGATTTGTCTTCCAATCATTTGTCTGAAAGGGATGTTGAGAAAACTCCCAAAGGAAAATATTAATGCCCTACCTTGTCTCACTTAGTCAACAACAGTTAGTTGTCTGAGTCGCTAACAGATATGCAAAGAAAGATAAACATGGCAAAGTCTTCAGAATACTCGACACATTTTGAGGGTGGGGTGGGTGGCAACTGTTTGGCAATAGCATTCAGCTGTTCTTTTGCAATACAGATCTTCAGGTTTTAAACTGCTAGATCAAGATCTAGCCTAAAAATCTCAAAAAATTTCCTGGAAGATGTCTGGATCTGAGAGTGGGTAGAACCTGCTCTACCTGCTCCACAATACTCCAGCAGTGGAACCCAGAGAATCCTATTTTTAACAAGCATCTCCAGAGGAGTCTGAATCACACTAACGATTGAGAAACATGAATTTAAGATATCTCAAGGATTTAGTATAAAAGAAGTGAGCTCTTTCTCCATGCTTTTAAGTATCTATTTCTTTAAAATAATCCTTGGTTGTCTTTTTTTTGAAACTGGTGACACAGATTATAAAGACATTTGGAGGTAGTGTTCTCACCGTATTTTGAGAAGAAACCATCTTGGGTCTTTTTTTCCAATCATATTTCATTTATTCTCGGCAACTTTAAAAGGAGATCATGGCATTACTCACTGTGATGGCAGGAATCTGGCCTTCATGGTCTATGTCAGGGGTGCCCAACTTCTGGGATCTAATACCCAATGATCTGAGGTGGAGCTGATGTAATAATAATAGAAATAAAATGAACAATAAATGTAATGCATTTGAATCATCCTGAAGCCTTCCCTGCCACCCTGCTCCTCATCTGTGGAAAAACTGTCTTCCACAAAACCAGTCCCTGGTGCCAATGAGTTGGGGGCCGCTGGTCTAAGTGCTCTAGGAGTATACCCACAAGAAAAGGAAAGAAATGGTCTTGGTTTTGTTTTCTTTGTTGGTATAGATACCTAGGTTAGGGGATGTGAGTACTATGATCCTGTGAGAAAGTATAGCAATAGACAAACCAAGCCAGTGAGAAGCTCACTGTAAATGTGATCAAGTTGCAGGAGAAACCAAAAAGAGGGAATAAAAAGGATGAATTTCATCTGTATGCTGCTGCTGCTAAGTCGCTTCAGTCGTGTCTGACTCTGTGTGACCCCATAGGCGGCAGCCCACCCAGGCTCCCCAATCCCTGGGATTCTCCAGGCAAGAACACTGGAGTGGGTTGCCATTTCCTTCTCCAATGCATGAAAGTGAAAAGTGAAAGTGAAGTCACTCAGTCGTGTCCAACTCTTAGCGACCCCATGGACTGCAGCCCACCAGGTTCCTCCACCCATGGGATTTTCCAGGCAAGAGGACTGGAGTGGGGTGCCATTGCCTTAGTCACTTACTAAATATTTAAAATATTTAATAATTATTTTTAAATGACAGTAATGGAAGATTAGAAGAAAAGGAAACTTTAGACAGGAAAACAAAAGGTAGCTTTCAGCAAAAGGGGGCAATAGCACAAAGGAATGGCTAACTTTATTTCCTCCTCACAAAGTCACAGAATTTAATATTTTTACCAGAAGGTGGAAAAATAAATAGCTTTTATTGTACACAGCCTCATCAAACACAAAATAAATGACTGAATGCAACTTGGCTTATTTAAGAATCCATTATGTAAGAGTCGAGATTTATTCCTGACCACAAATGTATTCCTGTACATTGAAGCTCTCTGAGAAATAACTGTGTTCCTCTTGTATGTGCCGCACATATCTTCAACACTGTTGATCATGTAATAGGACATCAAAATGCTTTTTGGTTAAATAGTTGACTGCTTTTTGAACAGCACTTATTGTGGACTCACATATTCTTATGAAATTTGACTACACTAAGTTAAAGAGGAAACTCTGGAAGCTTCTTGAGAGCAAAAACAACTCATTTGCTGAAGGATCCCCTGGTGGCTCAGCTGGTAAAGAATCCGCCTGCAATGCAGGAGACCCTGGTTTGATTCCTAGGGCGGGAATATCTGCTGGAAAAGGGATAGGCTACCCACTCCAGTATCCTTGGGCTTCCCTTGTGGCTCAGCTGGTAATGGATCCACCTGCAGTGCACAAGACCTGGGTTCAGTCCCTGGGTTAGGAAGATCCCCTGGAGAAGGGAAAGGCTACCCACTCCGGTATTCTGGTCTGGAGAATTCCATGGACTGTATAGTCCATGTGGTCATAAAGAGTCAGACATGACTGAGCAACTTTCACTTTATTTTCACATATGGCTTTCAGATTTTTCGGCTGTAGGCTGGAATACAGTAGAACAATGCCTTCAAAATGCTAACAGAAAGTCATTTGGAGTGTAGAATTCTATATCTAGCCAATTTACCAGTCTGCAAGCCACACTGAAAGAGTTCAACATTTTCCTCCCTTTATGGAAAAAAAAATCACTTGAGTATATACTTTAAGAAAATAAAAAAACCTAGCAATCTCACTACTGGGCATATACCCTGAGAAAGCCATAATTCAACGATACATGTACCCCAGTGTTCATTGCAGCACTATTTACAACAGTCAGAACATGGAAGCAGAGTAAATGTCCATTGACCAATGAATGGATAAGGAAGATGTGGTGTGTGTATTCAATGGAATATTACTCAGCCATAAAAAAGAAAGAAATTGGGTCCTTTGTAGTGATGTGGTTGGACCTAGAGTCTGTCATACAGATCGAAGTAAGTCAGAATGAAAAAAAAATCATATATTAATGCATATGTATGGAATCTAGAAAGATAGTACAGATGAATCTGTTTTCAGGGCAGGAATAGAGATGCAAATGTAGAGAACAGATATGTGGACATGGGGAGGGAAAGGGAGGGTGAGACGAACTGGGAGAGTAGGATTGACATATATATACTGCCCTGTGTGAAATAGACAGCTAGTGGGAAGCTGCTGTATAGCACGGGGAGCTCAGCTCAGTGCTGTGATGACCCAGAGGGGTGGGAGGGAGGTTCAAGAGGGAAGCGGTATATGTATCCATATAGCTGATTCACTTTGTTGTATAGCAGAAGCTAACACAACATGGGTGGAGAAGGCAATGGCAACCCACTCCAGTACTTTTGCTTGAAAAATTCCGTGGATGGAGGAGCCTGGTGGGCTGCAGTCCATGGGGTCGCGAAGAATCAGACACAACTGAGCGACTTCACTCTCACTTTTCACTTGCATGCCTTGGAGAAGGAAATGGCAACCCACTCCAGTACTCTTGCCTGGAAAATCCCAGGGAAGGAGGAGCCTGGTGGGCTGCCGTCTATGGGGTTGCACAGAGTCAGACAAGACTGAAGCAACTTAGAAGCAGCAGCAACACAACATTGTAAAGCAATTACATTCCAGTTTTAAAAAAAGAAAATCAAAATAAAAGAAGATGAAGAAATGAAATCCAAAAAATAATGGCCACAACTCAGAACAGCAATAAAAAGAATCTCTAGGCTATTTGTTGGGCAGCAGGTATAAAGATAATTGTTTCAAAATAAAACAGAAGACTTTTAACTATTTAACTAGATATACGACTTTCAAACAAATGCATTTGATAAGGAAATGAATTCACTTTAAGAAACAAGTATTATTTTTAAAGTTACATAAACTTAGTGATAAAGTGAAGGTTATTATTTCTTCTGTTAACAAGAGGAAAGTAAGGCAAACGGAAGTTTTCTAAAAAAAAATCTCTATAGCAAAATCACAGCCTATATAAAACAAATGTAACATGATTCTCACTAGCATATGGAGTGTAATGAAAATAAAATATTCAATCTTGGTTTTTGAAATATTATTTTTGAATCTACACATATTTAGGAAAAGTGTAAGTGCATTTCCTTCTTCACAGGTCTACCTAGATTTCTTGATTCTACAGAAAATAATATGTACACAATTTTATATTTCAAGCACCTTTTATTGGATTTTAGTTTTTTAAATCAATTTTTATACAAAGCATGGAAGATTTACTTATAGTTTCAGAACAGAAGGAAAATGTTATAAAACTCTATAACATACAAATTATGAGACGTAAAGAGAAGAGAGGATATAAGAGTATAAGGGTGTACATAGCCTCATTTTTTTTATAATGAAGACTCTTGTGAGACACTACCTGAAGTTGAGTGATCCAGAAAAGCACTTTCTCTTTGTAATTTAAAGTTATAAAGTAAGCTGGTAGAAGAAGTACTTATAACACAACTAACAAAGTATTAAAAAGAGGAGGGTGACAGAGGTGGGGTTAATAGGCCCAATTCCTAATCTTCGATAAGTGGAAATCAATAAAAACTTCCATATGTGGGATGTTGTTTCCAAATTTTTGCTCCTTCTATGTAGTGGATAATGCATCCACTTTCTCTGTCATGCCACTTCACAGGGCACGTATGTTGTTGTTCCGTCGCTAAGTCACGTGTGAGTCTTTACAACCCCATGGACACCAGCACACCAGGCTTCCCCGTCCTTCACTGTCTCCCAGAGCTCACTCTGATTCATGTCCACTGAGTCAGTGATGCTAGCTCACCATCTCATCCTTTGTCACCCTCTTCTCCTTTTGCCTTTTGAGTTTTGGTGCTGGAGAAGAATCTTGAGGGTCTCTTGGACTACAAGGAGATCAAACCAGTCAATCCTAAAAGAAATCAACCCTGAGTATTCATTGGAAGGGCTGATGCTGAAGCTGAAGCTCCAAAACTTCGGCCACCTGATGCGAAGAACTGACTCATTGGAAGAGATCCTGGTGCTGGGAAAGATTGAGGGGCATACATAGTTTCTCCTTTATCCCCATGAGCTCTGGGTCTGACCATGTGAATTATTTTGAACAATGGAATGTGGGTGGAAATGACAGTGGTTAGCTCTGAACAGAGGCTTTCAGAAGTAACACATGTTTCAACTGTTTCTCTTCAGCTGTGGCCCTCTGTCATGGGAAAAGCGTATCCCAAATAATAATGGACATTCCATTAGCTCTAGGCCCATGACTAACCCAAGCCAAATGACTTGGGAGATTGCAGTAAGTGTTTGTTGTAAACCACGATTTGGGGATTATTTGTATGACCACAAGGATTGATAAACACAATTGTCTAAAGTTGATATATCAAGAATTTGAACTAGATTGTTTAGAAGCAGGGGAGATTTCCATCAGCAGAGGTGGGGTGGCAACAACCAGGAAGAATCAGTTAAAGGCAGTTATCTTTGGGGATACTGTTGGGTTGAAAGAATTTGAGCCTTTGTTTCATACCTTTCCATTCTATTTGAATTTTTTATCATATGTATGTATCTTATATATGTATATATTATTTTCATATGTAAAATGTGCAAAGTATAGCACATACTGTCTAGGAGGTGATATAAACCATAAACACATAAAACATTGTAGATAACATATCATGAGCCAGCTAATTTGTGTGGGGGAAAAAATGCCCCAGATGATAGGAATTCAAAAAAAGAGAGAGAGAGAGAGAGACTCTACTGAAGAGATTGTAGAAGGTAAAGAAGATTGCACTGAAAAAGAATCCTTAGGGACTAAGATAGGTGGAGGAAAGAAGGCAAGGAAAAAATAAGAGTATAATAAATCTGGAGAGAGGGAGCAATGAGCTGGCTGGGGTGACTGCAGCAGAGAAAACTTATGAGTGAGCTGTGCGCAAGAGGGCTGGGATGGGTGGAAATCAACCAGGTTGTGAAGGGCTTGGATGGCTTGAGTAATATACGTGTAGACAGAGCAGTTTTATGAACTCGGTGTTTCAGGAAGACCAACACGGCAGGGCAGTGTAAGATGGATTGTATTCAGAATCCTCAGAGCTAGTAGAAACTATCTCAGGGGTCACTTAGCCAGGTGGTGTGGCATATTGTGAGGGTTTTGCTATTAGTCACTAAGCTTCTGTTACCACATCTTTTGGATCTAAATCTATAAAAGCAGTGCCTCAGTCCTTTGCTAAAAATGTGTAAATAATTCTCCAGGTTGACTAATGCCCTGCAAGACTGACAAGCTATGACTGGGGGAAAGAAGGGGCCAAGAAAATGCATTTTATAAATTTCTCAAAGCCATTCTTAGCTGGAAAAGATCTGCAGTCTCCTCTTCCACCATGTGCTAGTTACCAAGCTTTTTTTCACTGAGTCTTCCTGAATGTCATCTAACAATACAATGAATTCACATGTGCTAAAACTCAGACTGTTTTAATCCACCTAGCTCTTTTGAACGGTGACTCCATCGTCTCTCCCATTTTTCTTCCTTTCAGATTCATTCCATTTGATTTCAAGTGATGACTGCCCACCTAAATCTACTGTCAACTGACTTGCTCCCATTGCCCTTAAAATTTTTGTTCCTGACTTAGGTTTTAGCTTCTAACCTGTCTCCTGCTTTCCTTAACCTTAAAAAAAAAAAAAAAAATCATATTGATGACTTGTCTGACTCTGTTATTTTCAGTGTCTTAGGTTCATTTCTGTCACTGCTTTCTTTTTTCTTTCTTTTTTTTTTTTTTGTCACTGCTTTCTTCACCTTCACTGACCATGTGCCCAAATGGCATATTCTGAGGCTTTGCAGTGCAAGGCCTATTTCACTTGCAGAAACTCCAGCTTCTTCTTCTAACTGGATGTCTCAGCTTTTCCACTCCTTCATGCTTGCTGACCTCAGACTCCATGGAGTCTATGATCTGGCAGTTCTCAAGATTTCCTCTATTATTTCTCATATGAGATTATAGCCCATGTAAATGTCCAGAGTATATCTGTAGAATTCCTAATAAACCAGCAATAAATCTTGCCTTTTCTCTCTGACTCATAAAAGCCTACTGAAATGCAAGAAACTGGGAGTGGTGTTTTTTTTTTAATAGGAATAATCTGAAATCTGCTCTAATTTAGGTTTTAGACCTTTATTCTCCACTTCTGGTTCCTGTCTAATAGTTTGGTTGGAGTGCATTTCCCACCCAAGAACAGGTAAAAGCCCTGGACATTGTATATGAAACAAACAAGAGAAAACTCTGAAAGGCAGAGAGAAAGCAATTGACTAAGGACTTTGGGATCCAAGGAATGACAGGATGATGAGTTCTCTGAGTTGTTTTCTGTCGGTTTGTTTTGCCCTGTACGTCTTGGACTGGAGAAGCTGGCAACCCAGGAGCATGACAGAACTATTTTTTAAAAAACCCTAAGCATCGCCTGCTCTCACTAGCCAAAGGACCAGGAAAGGGGCAATGTATAAAATGTTTACACTAGGAACTGCCCTATTCTAACTTACCTGCGGGCTCATATGGGAAAGAATCCGCCTGGAATGCGGGAAAGCTGGGTTAGACCCCTGGGTTGGGACGATCTCCTGGAAAAGGGAATGGCTACCCACTCTAGTATTCTGGCTTGGAGAATCCCCATGGACAGAGGAGCCTGACAGGCTACAGTTCATGGAGTCACAGAGAGTTGGACATGACTGAGCAACTTTCACTTCTCTCTATTCTAGCCAAAGCCTGCAGCAAAAAAAAAAAAAAAAAAAAAAAAAAGTGACCTCACCCCTGTCCCAGGTAACTAAAGGCTGAACAGAGGGAGTCCTACCTTCACTCTAACATTAGAAGGCACCTCTCATGACCCCTCTACCCACTGCCGGGGTGGTGTTAGAGAAGACCACATGGGGAGCCAGCACTTTCACCCCAGACCAACTGACAAGTGACGAGCAAAAACAAACAAAATGACCAAACCTTATGGAAGTGTATTATGCTGTCTAAAAATAAAATAATAATAATAATAAAAAGGACTTACCTAGTGGTCCAGTGGTTAAGAACCTGCCTTCCAATGCAGGAGACATGGGTTTGATCCCTGGTCAGGGAAATGATCCCATGTGTTCCAGGGCAACTAAGTCTGAGTACCACAACTACTGAGCCCACACACAAGATTTCACATGACATGACTAAGACCAGAAGGAGCCAAATAAATAAATTATAAGAATTTTTTTTTTTTTAAATAGAAGGCTGTGGGCAACATGGAAGGCCCACAGTCCATGCTTAACTGGCAGAGACAAAAAAGAAAAAGCCAGTCTCAAGTGGTCACATACTGTATAATTCTATTACATAACATCCTTGAATAAAAAAAAATATATAGATATAAAACAGATTGTGGTTGCCAGGGGTTAGAGGGTGTGGGTGGGGGATAGATGGGGATGACTATGAAGGAAGAGTGTGAAGATCTTTGTGGTGATGGAATAGTTCTATACTTTGTTAGAGAATCTGCACATGTGATAAAATGGTACTGAACCATACACACACATTGTACCAATGCTAATTTCCGGGTTTTGATATTTAAGTATAGTTAACAAGTTTATAGCTTTTTTATAAGTTAGCATTATAAGAAGTAACCACCGGGGGGAATGGGTGAAGGGTATGAAGTACGTCTCTACAGTTTTTACAACTTCTTATGCATTCATAATTATTTCAAAATAAAAGGTTAAAAAAAGTTATCCTCCAATTTTGATACTTATGATAATTATTAACATTATAATCCAGATTTTTGCAGCTCTCTGCTTTCTGGGGACAATGTTGGGATGTATTGCATTTTCCTGCTTCTTTGAAAGTTACATACGGCAAGTCATTTGATTTGGCCATTGAAACACATATATAAAAATGACACGTGGGGAGAAGTGTTAGAAGACCTTGTGCAACTTGCCATGTGCACTTCTACGATGTCTACCAAAGAGGAACCATGTGCTGTTCTGGACTCTTCTTCAACCTGGGCTAAAGTCCCCCACCCCCACCACCAAAGGACTTGGAGTACAGGCCGGAAAGGAACTGTGTAAGCTCCCAGCATTTGGGGCTTTTGGATATAGACATCAATAAACTAATACAACAATTAGTCACCATTACTTGCCCATGCCCCTTACGAATGCTTCAAATGTACTGCTCTTATCACCAGATCCAAAGCAAGGCAACTTCCCCACTGCTTATGATCCCCATTAACCACTCCCAAGATTGCCTTCACCCTGCTGACACATGCTTACTGCCTAACCTTACCCATGATGACTACCCACTTGGCTACTTCCACTTAGTTTAATGTTTTTGAGGTTCCTCTGTGATGTATGTACCTTCCATGTATGTTCTATGTATCTTTCATTCTGTTTTATTGCTGAATAGCAATCACTGTATACATATACCACATTTAGTGTATCCATTCACCAGTTGCTGGATACCTGGACTGTTTCTACCTTTCGGGTATTGTGAACAATGCTCCTATGAAAGTTTATATACAATTTGCTATGTGAACATATTCTCAGGTTTTTTTTTCCACCTAGGAGTGGAATTACTGGGGGCATGTGGTACTCTTATGTATATTTTTTAAAGCATCTTTTAAATCAACTTCCAAAGTGGCTGCACCATTTCACATACCCATCAGAAATGTAGATCAGGGTTCTAATTTCTCATCTCACCAACACTTGCTATTTTCAGTCTTATTACAGTCATTATAGTGGGTGTGAGGAGCTTTCTCATTGTGGTTCTGATTTGCATTTCCCTAGTGACTAATGATGTTGAACATCTTTTCATGCTATAGTTGACCATTTAAACATTTTCTTTGGTAAAATGCCTATTCCATTCTTTTGTCCATTTAAAATTTGATTATTAGTCTTATTAAGTTATGAGTTGTTTATATATTCTGAATATAAGTATTTTTTAGCAGGTATACAATTTGCAACTCTTTTTTGCCCGAGATGGTTTTTTTTTCCCCTTAATATGGTTATTTTTAAAAAAGATACAAACTTCAAAGTGAAGTTTCCTTGTGGTACATTAACAGGCCAATCATGATTCACTTTGTTTCAAAATATTATGTAAGTACTTTTAAAAAGCAACTTTAAACTTTTATTTTAGACTACTTGGAAAATGTAGATAAGCACAAAATAGGATAGTAAAATTCCAGAGACAATCTTCGGTAACATTATTCGCTTCCAGCCTTTTGGTTCTTTCTGTGAACATACCTTTATTTAAAAAATAAAAAGTATAAACATGAGCTTCATCATTCCAACTCTTGGCTGGCAGGCAAGACTTTACAAAAACCTCTGAATGATTCAAGTAGAAAATTTATTATGTCTATGAGTGGCAGAAGACCAGGCTGCATCGTTTCTTAGATTAAGGGACAGCTAGGTACTGGAATTAGTGCCAAGGAAGATTGGTTCCCAAGAGGTCACAAGTGGAAGGGCCCCTCTCAGCACCACGCGGGAGACACTGCCCCAGTTACCCGCGTTGCGGGGGGCCGCGGCTGTTCAGTACCCCCAAGGCCTGGCTGCCTCTTCCGGCTGTGCTGGTCGGGGGCCTCCCCTCTCGCCGCCCACCCTGGGTCCAGAACCTCCTGCATCCCCGGCGCCGGCCGCAGAGCTCAGCACGGCCGGGCCGAGGGGCCGCTGACCGTCCTCCAGCTCCGAGTCCTCCGCTGCAGCTCACGGGTGAGAAGCAGCCAGGGGCTCGATAAGAGGATCTCGTCGGCGCGGTGAGGGCACCGTCCTTTCCTCCCACCCCGCGATCTGCTCGACGTGAAACGGCCCGAGTTGTGCTTCACTTGGGGCGGCGGCAACGGCCCCTTTGTCCGTGCCCAGGTTCAGGTGGAGACCACCAGCCCGGACGGCACGGCCGAGCCCGTCTCAGCCCCAGCCTCTCGCCCGGGGACCCCTCGCCCCGGGGCTCGGGTTCCGCGCCTCCCGGCGGGTCGGACCGGCAGGGGGCAGAGGCGCGGAGGAGCCGGAACCGCCAGGGCCCCGAGGCAAGCACCGCGGCCCCGAGGTGGGCTCGCCGCAGGGACGGGGGCGGCGCATCCGGGTGAGCGCGCGGCGCCCCCGCCTCCCCCGCGCAGCCGCACGGGCCGCCGCCGCCGCGAGCACGCCGCGCGCGCGGGGAAGACCGCGCCCAAGCGGCCTGCGCGGGTGGCCCTGCGGCCCCGGCCCGCCGCGCTGAGGCGGCCCCGAGCGAGCGGCAGCGGCGGCGGCATGCGGGGCCGCCCGGAGTAGCGCGCCGAGCCCGCGAGGCCCGGCGCGGAGGCGGGGGCGGGCGCAGCGGAGGCGGGGCCCGCGCCGGGCCCGCCCGCCCGCCGGGGGAGCCGCCGGCAGTGGCCGAGAAGGCGGCGCGGCGGACGGCGGCCCGAGAGTAGCGCCCGCGCTGCGGCCCGCGGGACCGCGCCGCGACCGCCGGGGCCGGCCTCGAGGAGCGCCCGCTGCCGCCGCCGCCGCGCGCGGAGCGAGGTGAGTGTCCGCCCGCGCCCGGGCCGTCCCGGAGCTGCGGCCGCTGGCGCGGGGCGGGCGGAGGCGGAGAGGCCCGGCCGCGTCCGCGTCTCCCGTCCCTTTGTGGCCGGCGCGGCCGTGGCCGGGGCGCGGGCGCGCGAGGCGCGGGGTCCGGGTCGGGGACTCGGGGGCTGCTGGACACGCGGCGTCTCTGGTTGGCAGCTGCGGCGAACAGCGAGTTTCCGTCCTAGTTTGACATTGAGTTGGGACCGTTTTTCGTTAGAAGACGGAAGTTTGTTTTATTGACCAAAAAATACAGCTAAATATGGCTCCTGGTTCGGTCCGGCGGTGTGGTACTTGGAGCCGCGGTGCCAGGCTGACCCTCGCCGGGCCCGCGCGACGGAGGAGGGGAGGACACGCGGGCGGCCGGAGGTGGGGGCTTCCCGGCCCTCTGCCCGCGAAGAGGACCCGGCCCAATTAGCAAATGTCTGTGGATGGGAAGTAGCGGGCTTTAGATAATGTGGCAGCGCTTCCTGGAAGAATGAATGAATGAAATGTCATTTACTCATCCATAATCAATACAATGCCCATTTAAAGATGTGCCAGGAATTGTGATGATTTGCAGTGTCATTGCCTCTCTTACCTGGTCAACCTTGCTACGTGAAGGTCCCCCCTCCTCCGAACTTATGACCTTGGCCTCATTCACAGAGCCACTCAGCTAACCAAGCGGGCTTGACATTTTCTGGCAAGTGTGGGCAATGGTCAAAGTAATCTTTGGGGTTGTGAAGTATTTCTGGAGGGCAGAGACGATACTTTATGGTTAATACAATGACCTGTAACAATTCTTGTCAAGAACCCTGAGAGGCTGGAGGTGGGGTGGGGGTGGGGGGTATTTTGTCCTCCTCTCACAAATGAAGAAGTTGAGGCCCTGAGACATTGTAACTTTCCAGGTCACAAGCTAAAGCAGGAGAGCTGGAATTCACACCTATGTCTTATTAATCCAGGGCTCTTAACATCACATCTGTGTCTAGACCTAGATTGGCCATTATGGTAGCCACTAACCACATGTGGCTATTTAAATTAATTAAAATTGAAGTTTTGAAAATCAGTAGCCACTTGACAAGTGTTCGGTAGCCACATGTGACCAGTGGCTACTGTTGAACTTGTCTAAGACCATATATCCATTTGTTCATTCAGTAAATATTTATTGAGTGCTATCTGTGTATAAAGCACAGTTTTAAGTCCTGGGTATACCGTGGTGAATAAGAGGCAACATGTCCTTGGCTTTATGGAGCTTGCATTTTACATGATAGTTTGAGGGATGCTTTCTGTGGTACCTTCACTGCTTTCCTAATTCGGTGTGGTTTGTGATCCAGCAGCATCTCTGTCCTCTGAGAGTTTGGAAGAAATGCCGAATCTCAGGTCACAAACCACGTCAGCTGAATGAGTTTCTGTTAAAGTGATTTGGCATGTCACAGGTGATACAGATATCAGATCTCAAGTGATTTGATTTCACATTGAAGGCCTTGTTCAGAACACCAGTGATAACTGGGTTTAGCAAATGTCCTGACGGATTGTTTGGTAGGACTCTGAAGCCAACTTTGAAAGGCCTGGAGATACTCATCATTTACGCAGATGCCTGTTAAATGCCTGGCTTTGCAGTAGAGAGTCAGCTTGTATGGGAGCAGAGAGGGTGTCTTCCGTTTCTGTGTCTTTTCCAGCCGTGTATTCCCAAAAACTTTACAGTGCCCGGTAAACAGTAGACACTCAATAAATGCTTGTTGTGTATATTAATGAGCCTATTCTGAAGTCAAAACTAGTTAATTCCAAGCAGTTTCAGGCCAAGTAATTTTCAGGGCATCAGGTAAGAGCATAGCACCAGAAGCAAAATGAAGGTAGATCTACATGTAGCTTTTCAGCTCTAAGCCCCTAGCTACCCTGACCTAAGTTTCATTTCCTGGTTCCCTTGTGTGCCCCATCTCTTTCTCTTTTTAATAATATAAAATAATATTTATAAATCTGAGTCTTCATTGTTTGTTAGTACCATATATATATGTGCCCGTGTGTGTGTGTGTGTATATATATATATATTTGTATCTTTTGTTTTTAAACTAAATTCCAGACTGTATTTGGATTTTGCCAATTTTTCCATTAGTGCCCTCTTTCTGTTCCAGGCTCCAGTCCACGGCACCACATTGCATTTAAAGTCATGGCTTCTCAGTCTTTGGTCGGTGGCAGTTTCTCAGCTTTTGTTCTGTGTAACCTTGGTAGCTTTGAGGAGTTCTGTCCTGGCTGTCTTCAGTGGACAGCTTTCCATGGACCAAATAGGATCATCAGTTCTGGGCAGAGCATCTCATATTCAGGAGAGTAAGGCCGTGACAGGAAT
Organism: Bubalus kerabau; assembly: GCF_029407905.1. Lineage (NCBI taxonomy): Eukaryota > Metazoa > Chordata > Mammalia > Artiodactyla > Bovidae > Bubalus > Bubalus kerabau. The sequence goes on along the minus strand of NC_073644.1, from coordinate 24,615,389 downwards.
AGCTCTTACTTGTTTGTTTATGTAATATATGAATCTGTTATGCTTCTGTAACAACTTGTAACTGTAGTACTCGGTTTTCAGTAGCAGATTCTTGGGATAGGTTCTTAATTGGTTGAGATTGAAAAGAGTGTTAACATTCCAAATGTGAACCCCTGTTTTAAAATATACTGTTTTTATTTTTATGGTGGGTTGAGAACTGGGCAGAGGTGGAGCAAGGAAAAAGGAAGGATGAACTAAAAGAGGTAGGCGGTCAGAGAGGGACCAAGCTGCACGGAGTGACAGACAATGGAGGAAAGAAGACAGGCAGCTGCACAGGAGAGGATGAGAAGCGAGTACCGACTGTTGGTTCATTGACTTGGTTAATGTGTGCTGGGCAGTTCCTGCGTATCAGATCCAGTGCCGCTAGGTAATCACCGTGACTGGGGTGAGACAGCATTAGATGAACATGCAGGGAAATACATGATAATTACAACTTGTGCAGGGTGCTAGAAAGAAAAGGTGAAGGGTGTTGGAGAGACTGTGGTAGGGGGGCGGGGGAGCTGCTGCCTTTGGTTGGCTGGGTTGGTGAAGAAGTCTTCTTTCAGTAAGTGACATTTGCATTCCTTGCTCTGGCTTTTGGGGGCCTTCTACTGTTAGCCCACACTGCTTAGTCCATCTTTTGTGTTATTTCACCACACACACATGTCCCTTTCTCCATAGGTGCTTATTTTTAGCTTGGCGTCTTTATATGTGATTTCTTCTACCCAGGATATCCCCCTGTCCACTTCCACTTGTGGAAGTGCTGTCTCTTGCTCAAGGCTTTGCTGAAATCCCATCTCCTTTATGAAGTCTTTCACTGTTGATTTATGCCTATGTTCGTCTCGCTACTTGAGTGTATGATGCTTGAGGGTAGGCATAATGTTTTACATTTATAACTATGCATCCTCAGTCGACCACAAAGCCGAAGTTGATAAGGGGTTGTTACAAACGTAGACCTATTCTGAAGTGTTGACATTTGGGTAATGAATCTTAGAGCAGTGAGTGAAGGTCCAGTTTTGGGCTTTTTAAATTAAACTTTTTTTGTGGAGTATAATTGCAGATCCACATGCATTTACAAGGAATAATCTAGAAAGATCCCATGTACCCTTTACCCAGTTGCTTCCAGTGGCATCATGTAAAACTGTGGTGCAGTATCAGCCACCATGACGGTGTCATCGATGCAGTCAAGATAGAGAACATTGCCAACACCGCATGCTTTCTGCATGTTGTTCTTTTATAACCATACCCTCTTCCCTCCTGCTCTATCCACTCCTTAAGGCCTGGCAATCACTCATCTGTTCTCCATTCTATAATTTTGTCATTTCAAAAATATTTTATACATGGAATCATATAATAAGTACCTTTTGGGATTCACGTCTCCGCCCTCCCCCCCAGCATAATTCTCTGGAGACTAAGAGAAGTGCTGTGTATATCAATAGCTGCTTCCTTTTTATTGCTGAGTAGTATTTCATAATATGGATGTACTTTTATGGTTCCTATAACCATTTTTCTGTTGAAGGGCATCTGGTTGTTTCCAGTTTTGGCTGTTGTGACACGGTTGGTTGAAAAGGCAACGTTTTCCTCCATGGAATTGTTTTTGTATCTGTAAAAAAAATCAGTTGAGTATATGTGTATGAGTCTGTTTCTAGGTTCTTTATTCTGTTCTATTGATCTATGTGTCTATCCCTCCTCCAATATTATAGTCTTGGTTACTGTGGGATATAAGAAGTCTTAAGTGGGTGTGGAATGATTCCTACCACTTCAGTCTTCTTTTTCAAAATTGTATTAGCTTTTCATTCCTTTGCCTATCCATGTAAGTTGTAGAATAATCTTGTTTATATTTACAAAAAAATCTTATTGGAATTTTGATAGGAGTTGCGTTAGACCTGTATATCATTTGGGGGAAAATTGATGTCTTACTATGTTGTCTCTTCTAATCTATGAACATGGTATGTCTCTCCATTTATTTAGGTCCTTGATATCTTTAATCAGCATTGTGTAGTTTTATCATACAAGTCTATGTTTTGTTAAATTTTGTTGGGTTTTTGTTAGACTTATGTATAAGTGTTTGTATTTTGAGCAACTGCTGTTTAAAATTTTTCGGGATCCATGTGTTCATTGCTAGTTTATAGAAATATTATTATAACTTTCTTATGTTGATCTTGTATGCTACAGTCTTGCTGAACCCGTTTATTAGTTCAGGAGTTTTTTGGTAGATTCCTTGAGATTTTCTAAATAGACAACTTGTCATGTCTACATAGGGACAGTTTTAGTTCTTCCTTTTCCATCTGTATGCCGTTTATTTCCTCTTCTTATTGATACTGGCTAAAACTTCCAGTATTGTGTTTAAGAAGAATTGTAAGAGAAGACCTTTTTGCCTTGTCCCTGATCTTAGGGAGAAAGCATTCAGTCTTTCACTATGTTTTGGGTCAGTCTCAGGCAGTCCATAGTGACGCCATTGGCTAGAAATGATCAAGGGCATTCACCTGGGCCTCTGGTGAGCCCCCACCCAGACTTTCACCCTTTTGGAGCCAGTGTTGTGTCTGGACTGGCCCTGGTGGTTCTTACCATGATTGTAAGATACACCTCAGTGAGAACCATCAGGGAACTTGGGAAAGAAGAGATTTATTACTTACAGGACCTGGAGGAGGGTGCATGGCACGCCTGAGGCCTCACAGTGGGATTGTGGGTAGAGAGTGCTGATTGGGCTTCTGCTTTCATTGTGGCTGATGGTGAGGTTCCTGGGATTTTGTGGCTTCTCTGTTGGTGAATGTAAAATGTAAGAGCAAGAATTAGGACACAGGAAGGGAAAAGCAAACCATCAAATGGTCAGTTATCTAATCTACAGAGCTCTCGTAAAAAACCAAAAAACCGAATTTTATGGGTGAGGTGGCCTGACTCTATCTTGTATATCCGGCAGTGTGTTTATTCAAGATGGATGTCTTCGGATGCCCGGGCAAGCAGAAGCTTAATGCTAGGCATTTATATTGTATAACCAAAAAAGCTGATTGTTGGGCATTTATGCTACACACTATTAAGTTTAGTGTTAACTGTAGGGTTTTTGTAGATGCTCTTCATCACGTTGAGGAAGTTCCCTTTTATTCCTGTCTTTCTGAGAGTTTTTATCATGAATGGGTGTTGAATTTCGTTAAGTGCTTTTTGTGCATTGATTTTTATGGTCATGTAGTTTTTCTTTAGCCTATTGATATGATGGATTATTTTGATTGATTTTTAATTGAGCCAGCCTTGCATTCCTGGCATAAATCCCACTTGGTTTTTTATCTCTTTTATATGTTGTTGAATTTTAATTACTAATAATTTGTAAAGGACTTTCTGGATTTATGTTCATGGGGGCTTTTAGCACTATAAATTTTCCTCTAAGCACTGATTTAGTTGTGTCTCATGAATTTTATGTTGTGTTTTTATTTTCTCTCAGTTTAATGTATGTATTTATTTCCCTTGAAACTTCTTTGACCCATGGATTATTTAGAAGTGTGTGGTTTAGCTTCCAAGTGTTTGGAGATCTTACTGTTATCTTTCTGGTTTTGGCTTCTGCTTTGATCCTGTTGTGGTTGGAGAACAAACTCTGTATGTTTCAGTTCTTTTAAATTTGTTTTGGCTTGTTTTATGACTCAAAGTATGTTCCGTCTTGGTATATGTTCTGTGGACACTTGACTAGAATGTTTTTTCTGCTGTTGGAGTGTTTTATAAATGTTCATTAGATCATGTTGGTTGATGGTGTTGAGTTCTTCTGTACCTTCCTGCTTAAGTGTTCTGTCAACTCTTGAGAGAGGGGTATTGAAGTCTCCAACTGTATTTTTGGATTTGTCTGTTTCTTTTTTTATTTTTTAATGTTGACTGTTTTTAAAGTGTTTATTGAATTTATTGCAATATTGCTTCCATTTTATGTTTTGGTCTTTTGGCCCCGAGGTATGTGGGATCTTGGCTGTCTTACCAAGGGTTGAACCTGCACCCTCTGCATTGGAAGGTAGAGTCTTAACTGTTGGACTGCCAGGGAAGTCCCCTGTCTGTTTCTCCTTTTAGATTACATCTGTTTTTAGCTTTACATATTCTGCAGTTCTCTGGTGCATACACATTTAGGGTGGCTGTGTTTCCTTGGTGGCTTTACCTTTTCTGTCACTGCATGATGTCCTTCTCTGTCTCTGGTAATTCTCTTTGCTCTGAATTCTACTTTGATATTAACATAGCCACTACTTTTCTTTCTTCTTCTTTGATTACTTTTCCTTTATTGTTTGGATGATATATCCTTTTCCATTCTTTTACTTTCAACCTGCCTAAACTGTTTTGTTTGAACTGTGTCCTGTAGACAGCATATATATAGTAGGGTTGTTTTTCTTTAATTGATTTTAGCAATCTTTGTCTTTTTCATTGAGGCATTTAGACCATTTACATTGAATGTAATTATTGATGTTAGAACTTAAGTCTGACATTTAACTTTTTGTTTATTCCCTCCATTTTTTTGTTTCTCTGAATATTGCTCCCCTCCTCCTCTGCCCTCAGCTTCCTGTGGGTTACTTGAGTTTTTGTTTTTTGTTTTTTTAGAATTCCATTTTAATTTATAGATACTGTTTTTTGTGGAGAAGGAAATGGCAACCCATTCCAGTATTCTTGCCTAGAAAATTCCATAGACAGAGGAGCCTGGTCGGCTATAGTTCATGGAGTCATAAAGAGTCGAACTCAACTGAACATGTGCACACACATACATACTGTTTTTTTGAGTGTATTTCTTTGTATGGGATTTTTAATTAAAAATATTTTTACTGGTATACTTCTTCTAAGTATTACATTATATATATGTAGCTAATCTCTGTCTACCGGCGTCATCATTTTACCTGTTTAAATGTAGCTCAGAACCCTTGCTTCCCTGTGCATATCTTAATCCTCACTCATTTTAATACGATTGTATGTATTTCTTCTAAAACATTTGTAAGCACCCTAGACACTGTTATGGTTTTTGCTTTCACAAACATAAACGAGTAAACTCAAGGGCAGAAGGGCAGCCTCTTTTTCTATATTTTTGCGTATTGTGTTTTCTCCTGATGTCTCAAGATTCCTTCCCTTATTATTTCTTTTTTAAGAACTTCTTTAGCCTTTCTTAAGGGTATGTCTGCTGGTGACAGACTTTATTAGTTTTTCTTCATTTGAGAATGACTCGATTTTGCTCTTCATTCCTGAAGGATATTTTCTTTGGGTATAGGACTGTGTGTTGTTGTGGTTTTTTCCTTTTAATTTTTATTTATTTATTTTTGGCTGTGCTGGGTCTCCGTTGCTGTGTGGGCTTCTCTCTAGTTGCAGAGGTCGGGACTACTCTCTAGTTGCGGTGCACGGGCTTCTCATTGTGGTGTCTCCTCTTTGTTGTGGAGCATGGCTTCTAGGTGGAGAAGGCAATGGCACCCCACTCCAGTACTCTTGCCTGGAAAATCCCATGGACAGAGGAGCCTGGTGGGCTGCAGTCCATGGGGTCGCAAAGAGTCAGACACGACTGAGTGACTTCACTTTCACTTTTCACTTTCATGCATTAGAGAAGGCAATGGCAACCCACTCCAGTGTTCTTGCCTGGAGAATCCCGGGGACGGGGGAGCCTGGTGGGCTGCTGTCTATGGGGTCGCACAGGGTCGGACATGACTGAAGCGACTTAGCAGCAGCAGCATGGCCTCTAGGGCATTCAGGCTTCAGTGGTTGTGGCACATGGGCTCAGTAGTTTTGGCTTCTTTGCTCTAGAGCACAGGCTCAATAGTTGTGGCACACGGGCTTAGTTGCTCCACAGCATGTGGGATCTTCCCGGATCAGGGATGGAACCTGTGACTCCTGCGTTGGCAGGTGGATTCTTGACCACTGAGCCACCAGGGAAGCCCAGGATTCTGTGTTGGTCTTTTCTTTCAGCACTTAAAAACTGTTGTACCATTTACCTCTGGCCTCTGTGGTTTCTTCCTTCCTTTTTTCCTAAATTACAGCCTTTTTTATTCTACTGTTTTCTTGTTTTTGTTTTGTTTGGCTGTACCATGCAGCATAGGATCCTAGCTCCCTGACCAGGGATCGAACCCATGCCCCCCTGCACTTGGAGTCTTAACCACCGGACCACCAGGGAAGTTGTATGGCGTCCACGGTTTTTAATGAGAAACCTGGTGTTTGCAGGTTTTTCCTCTATTTAAGTTATCATTTATCTCTCACCATCCTCAGGACTTTTTCTTTACTTCTAGTTTTCAGCTTAATTGCAGTAAATATTGGTTTGGATTCCTTTGGGTTTATCCTGTTTGCATTCAATCAACTCCCTGAACCTATAGGTTTATGTCTTTTGCCAAATTTGGTAAGTTTTTGCTATTATTTCTTTTCTTTTTAAAAAAATTATTAATTTATTTATTTGGCTGTACCAGGTCTTAGTTGCAGCTCTTGGGGTCTTAAATCTTGATTGCAGCATGCAGGATTTTTTTTTTTTTTTTCAGTTGTGGCATGTGGGATCTAGTTCCTGACCAGGGATTGAAACCAGGCCCCCTGCATTGGGAGCTCAGAGTTTTAGCCATCGGACCACCAGGGAAGTCCCACCAGGGAAGTCCCACCATTATTTGAGTGCTTTTTCAGTCCACTCTCTTCTCTGTCTTCTCAACTCTTACTTAGATGTTAGATCTTTTCTTATGGTCCCACAGGTTCCTAAGGCTGGCAGTTCTGCTCTAGTTTCTTTCTGCTGTTCAGATTGAGTAATATATATTGCTGTGTCTTCCAGTTTTGTCCCTTCCATTCTGCTATTGAGTTCATCAACTTTTTATTGCAGTATTTCTCAGCTCTGAAATTTCCATTTTGTTCTTGTATCTCCTCTTTCTTTGTTGAGGTTATTTATCTATTTTAAATTTCAAGCATGCTTGAAATTTCTCGTTGAAGCATTTCCGTCATAGCTGCATTATAATCATTCTCAGATAATCCTGCTATCTCTGTCATTTTAGTGTTGGTGTCTGCTGATGTCTTTTTCATTTAGTTTGAGGTCCTCCTGGCTTTTGGTATTGCGAGTGATTTTTTTGTTTTTTTAATTAAAACCTGGAAATTTTCACAATATGCTATGAAATTCTAGATCTTATTTAAGCCTTCATTTTAGCGGGCTTTTTTTTTTTTTTTTTTTTTTTTATGCCTCTCATCAGGGGTAGGGGATGCCATGTGGCGCTGCCTTGTTACTGCTAGGTGTAGTAGAAGTACAGGCTCCCCCCTTGACTTCCCTTGACCTAAGAAGTAGAGAGGGTGTTCTCTTATGGCCAGGTGGGGTTAGAGGTCCAGGATTCTCAGGGGACATGGTGTGGAACGGTGCCTTGTTACCAGCCTGGGTGCTCCACTTGGCCTTCTCAGCAGCACTCCATTGTGGAGGGGGTCGGGGTGCCTTATTACAGCTTGGTGAGTATATGGAAGTCTGAGCTTGTTGTACCTTACTTTTGTTGGCCTGGGTAGGCCACAGTTTTTTCTATGGTGTTTGTCTGGAGTAGAGTGTTTCCCCTCCCCCGACCCCCCCCCCCCCCCCGAGTTTTCTGTCTTGCTAGGATGTCCCTTTTCTGGTCCTTTGGCTAGAGAGAACAGGCTTTTGTTGGGCTTTTTTTTTTTTGGTCTGTGCCTGTTAGCATTTCCAGTTGGCCAGCTCCTTCAGCTCCAAGTCCAGGAGCAAAGGTAAGACCCAGGATAGTCACCATTGGGTTGTTCGTCAGGGACTGAGGTTTTGCCTTCTCTCCTCATTTATGAGTTTTATTATGTTTGTTTCTTCCCGGAAGCAAATGTCCCCGACAACCAGTTTTTGTCCTGGGCCAGTTCTTTTCTAACATATGTAAGAAATGAATTACAAGAAAAATGAAATAAAAAATGTACAATATATAACTTCCAGTTTTGTAGTTTTAGATTCAGTGGATGTACAATTCTGTAACGTTGCTGTCAGAGTTTCTGAGTCTTTACTCCCAGTCTCTGTACTCAGTCCTTGTGGAGTGTCTAAGGACCACACTAACTAGCATTGCCTAGGGTATAACTACTTGATTCTTTTTGAAATTAGAAGTCAGTGATCAGTCATTCAGTTCAGGCTCTCCTCTGCCATTTTCCTTGTCTTTCTGTAGGGACATCTTCAATGTGAAACCGTTTCAGTCCTTAAGGAGAAGGAATGTTTTAGGGCAGATGTAACATTAGCAATGAGAGTTCAGAGTGCATCTCTGATTTTATATGTCTTATTTCTCCTTTAATTTTTAGGGTTCTTATACAATGTCATAAGTTATAGAATAAATTCCTGTGCATGTTTATAAGAATCTTTTACAGTCATTGTAACTTCTAACGTTACATAGAGAATGTATGATGGTTCTGTAAATCATGGGTTCTGTGAAGATGTCTAAGCATAGGTTTCTGGTGTGTAGTCTTCTGGTTGACAACCTTAGCTGTGGGACAAACACCAAGGGACACTAGATATAGCCTTCTGGGGAGCCTTGAAGTAAATTGAAAACAGTTCCTTAGGTTTAGATGTCATTGTTTGTGCTAGATTTTTATGTCCTCAGTAGTTAACGACTTCCTTTTTGTTAAGGAAAAAAAAAAGTATTTTTTAAGTATCAGTTTAGTTATAAAAAGAAGTAGAATTTGTATTTGTTGGTAATGCCACATGCTAAGTTATTGGATTGGGCTTTGGAAATTGTGCACTGCAGTTTATAATTTATTGTTTCTCTTAAGGTTAAATAGTGAGTAAAATTTTCTAGTAATCTCATTTTTCCATCTCTTGGGATGAGTGAGTTATCAATAAACATTTTATTAGTATTTACAAGTCCTGTGCATGGCAGGAGTTGTAGAGGGTTAAGTGAGGTCTGACCACTTCAGACCTCACTATTCTGCTCATAGTCAGGCTGCAGAATTAGTTTTAATTATTTTAAGCATTTCCATGCAAAGAGAACACATCCTAGTGAAATAGGCCTGTTGCAGGGAGAGCAGGCATGAGAACTTCAACTTTTACCCAGAATCAGGGCCATAAGAGAACAAAAACAGCTTTGCCACTCTGCGTGGAGAAGGGTTGCAAGATGGTCTCTGATGGGAAACTTGGGAGAGGGGTGAGAAAGGAGAGGGACGAAGACAGTTAATGGTAGACGAGGCATCTTTGCGCAGAGCTGGAGCCCTACGACAAGCAGCCTTTGGCACATTTCAGCCCTTGAGCTGTAAGGACGCCCCCGAGAGAAGGGGGCTTGGTGGTAGGAGCTTTTGACTAGAAATGCTCTGAGTTGGAGGAAGGGGTGCAGTGCTGGCAGCTTATCAGCCAATGTTGATGAGCTGCTGTTGCGGGCTCTCACCTCACGAGGGGAAGCTTGGGGAGCATCAGGGAACAGCAGGTTGATTGAGATAGACTGGGACGTAGGCTGTTGACAGCGGGAGATGCTGCTACAAAGCACACACGGGACGCGATGCTGGTAGCACTGATCAGTGCTGGGCACTATGCTATGTGCTCTAGTCATTTAATCTGTTGTTTTGTCTGTTTCTTAGTTTTCATTGTAATTCATCTATTAACAGTCCCTGGAGGTTAATACTCTTCCCGTTATCCCGTCGTACAGATGAAGGATGAAGGGACCACAGCCCAGGGAAGTTGGTGAAGCTGGGATCTGCACTCATCCCTGTTTCTGTGCCTTTACATGACAGTCTGGCTCCAGAGTTTATGGTCTTAACCACTAAACTCTCAGTAGACTGCCTGGTTAGGATAGTTCAGGCAAGATCGAGAGGCTTCGAATGCCAAGCAGAAGAAGAACACATTATTTGGAGGACAGTAGAGAGCCATTGATTTTGATGGGACTGTTGATTGACATCCGAATTCAACTTTGATATGTGTGTAGTTAGGTGATTTTTATTTTAAGACTAGAGGTAGTACCTGAGGTGCACCAGTCTAGTTGACCATATGTACAGGAACATATTGGTGCATTTTCAGAGGTGGAATCAGTTTTTCTTGTCAGTGAGTGAAGGAAAGAGAAGTTAGTCACTGGAGCTGTAGAAGAATATCATCATTAACAGAAATGCAAAAAAACAGGAGAGTTTGTCTGAGGATAGTTGTTGAGTGTGTCTTGAGACACATTCAGCTGCGGGTGCCAGAGAGGAACTCCTGAAACTGTCCTGCGGGCATCATAATTGTGGAGCTTGATCTTGGCAGGAGAGGTCAGTTCTGGAGGTACAGATGAGCATGAGCAGGCTGGAGATGATGAAAACAGGGCATGGAAGAGAGGGCTGAGAGACAAAGCAAAGGGGATGCTTACATTTGGGACTTCAGAGAAGTAAAGAGCCTTTTACATCATCACTGAGCAAATATTTATTGAGTGTCTGCTAAGTGCCAGATACTGTAAATACACAGTGAACAAAAAACACGGTCCCTGTGCTTGTTGATCATACAATCTAATGGGGTAGAGAAAAACGAGGATAATTAAGTGAATTATGAGAGTTTTCAAAGAAAGCTAAATAATGGGGAAATGGCGTTCCAGTTAAGATCCAGATGTCAGAAAAGATTTTAGTACAGAGAGTGGGGGCCAGAGGATTCCAGGTAACAAGTGGTGTGTGCAGAAGTCAGGCAGCAGAAGAGAGCTCACCCTAAGGAACAGGAAGATCAGTGTAGCTGAAGGGCCACTAGCGCAAGGGAAAGAGAGGTGAGATGCAGAGAGAGAAATCGGTGTTGGCTGATGGGACGATGGACGTTCATCCCAATGCTGTTGGAAGGCTTTGAGCAGGAGAGAACTCTGTTTCAGATTTTAGGCAGATCACCCCGCTGCAGTGGGGAGCATGGTTTTAAGCAGGAGGCAGGATGGGTGGAAGAGAGGCGTGGAGACCAGTGAGGAGACTTGCAGGAGGCCTGGGCTGCAGTGGGTGTGTGAGGCCGAGGACGGTGCTAGCGTTTCTCCCAGCAGGCGGCCCGTGCCTTCCCTGGCCTTCCCCTTGGTGCTGCCTTTTTCTGTCACTTGTGTATTGACGCTCAGTTTATCCCTCTAGACTGTGACTTCCTCAGCAGAGGTAGGGACCTTCAGTTACTAGTCTCTTAAGAACCGGTGCTTTGCAGCTGAGGAGTGAGCAGTAATGCTGAATAAGAGAATTTGCCTGCGAACCTTAGGAGGTGCAGGACTATGGTTAGGTTTGGATTGAGTTTTTCCCTGAGAGAAACTCTAAGGCCTGGGCTGGCCGGTGGCAGTGTTTCGGGGAGAGTGTGCTCACTGTGGGGTCTGTATGGCACTCAGAGGTGTTTCCAGGTGCCGGATCACCGGAGGTCGGGAGGAGAAATGGAACAAAGGAGAGCCATGAGGGTGGCCTTGTGAGGAGCGACTGTCCAGCGCTCAGTTCCCGGTGCTCCTGTGCGGGAGGACCTGGAGAGCCTCTGCAGTTCCAGCAGAGCTGACAGCAGAAATCCTATTACACGGTGAGAAGTGGCGGCCGCAAGGGGAGCCAGTTCCCCGAGGAAGCGAGAGGGGAGAGGGTGGGGTCGATGGGGGCAGCTGGGATGGGTGGCCCCCAGGACCGGGGCCGGGGGTGGGCAGCAGAGCCTGTGAGTAAGCAGTGGGGTGGCCTGTGAGAGCAGGTGCCCGCACGGGGCGGCGGGGCAGGGAAGGAGGGACAGGGCGGCCGGCGGCCAGTCATCAGCTCTGAGGACTTTGCTCTTAGGATGTGTCCCTCCTTCAGGGCAGAGGGTTCTGTGTTCCCACCGGAGCCAGGAATCCTGATTTTTTTAAGTGAAAAGTCCTGATTTTTCAGTGTTGGCAGTTCTTTTTTTTTTTTTTTTTTTTCCCGGAATCTTGTTTTATTTGGGAGAAACCAAGCCCTCACCTCTGACAGTTACCTCAGGAGAAAGGGCTGGCGAGTGTCAGAGACAGCAGAAAAGTGTGTGGAACAAGGCTTCCGAGGCTCTGGGAAGGGATGCAGTCAAGTGTGGCAGGGGAAAACACGGCCCCTGAGGCCGGGGAGGGCTCTGAGCGGAGCAGAGGTGTGAGTCTCAGGAAGAGAGACTGTGGAGTCAGGACTGGGGCTGCCTGGTGTGGCCAAGGGGGTGTGCACGTGTGGGTATGAGGCATGCATACGTGGCCAAGAGAGTGTGCACACGTGGCCAAGAGTGTGTATACACATGGCCAACAGGGTGTGCACAGGTGGCTGGCCGGGCTGGTGAGACGGGTTTACAGTGGACCAGTCAGCCTGTTGTCAGGACTTTCTCTGTAATGATAATACCCTAGAAGTTGAAGCAGAATAAAACAGTGGCGCTGGGCTGGGCTTCGGACTAAAAAGCTGAAAGGTCCAGTGGGTGAGGGTTTTTTGTGTCAGGAGGGTGTTATTACAAAGGTTGTATGACTTCTAGGTTGGTAGCTGAGCATGTGGGAAGTGGGATGGGGGAAGAGGAAGTGGCTCAGGGGCAGATGGAGAAGGGCAGTTTTGGTGGGGTGAGGAGTGTGTGAGCCAGATGGGGAGAGTGTGGCTGGGTGTGATCTGTGTCTGTGTTTGGGCTGAAGGATTGTGTAAGATAGGGGCTTCCCTGGTGTCTCAGGCAGTAAGGAATCTGCCTCCAATGTAGGAGACCCAGGTTTGATCCCTGGGTTGGGAAGATCCCCTGGAGAAGGGAATGGCAACCCACTCCAATATTCTTGCCTGGAGAATTTCATGGACAGTGGAGCCTGGCAGGCTACAGTCCATGGGGGTTGCAAAAGAGTTGGACACAACTGAGCACACACTCACATTGTGTAAGATATCAATAGGCAGGTTGGTGTCAGGCTCTGAGACAGAAGACAGATCACAGGATAGAGGCTGATGAGGAAGACAGTGTTGGAAGGCAACTTGAGTGTTGCAAGCAACAGAAGATGGAGGAGTTGGAAGTAGGTAGTGAATCCAGTGCTGACTCAACCCATCCGGGAAGGTTGGGTGGTATCTTGAAGATCAGTCTCAAAATAAGGATACTTTGTGGGTGGGGCCTAAATGAAGCAGCAGATTTTGACTAATCCACAGTTCAAGCTTAACAATTACAATATGCTATTTTTAATAATATGGCAAATGTCCTATGTAGAATACTCTCATATATAACAAAAAATGTAATAAAATAACACGTAAGAAGGTTGGGACTGACAGGTGGGTCCACTTGTGATTCACTTGACCCACACCTGCAGCAAGGCTTGATTGCCAGCCCTGACCTATTCTGTTCTCATTTCTTAGCAGCTCCAAGATTTTGAGAAGTGGCAGTGACTGACCCAGTCAGGCCATCACCTGGGCACCTAGAAAGTCAGGCCATCACCTGGGCACCTAGAAATCCTTGCCTGTATCACTTTCCGCAAGGCCAGGGGCTCAATGAAGGTCTTCAGATTTCCCTTAAACTTTCAGCAGTAGAACCCCATTGGCTGGGTTAGTAACCAGACCATAAGCCTATGGCAGCCAGCTGCTGCCTGTTGACTTGGCACCCTCCAAACAAAACTAAACAAAAATGATTATGAATTTAGGGATGCTTTCTTCTCTCCATCTGATGTCCACATGTTCCTGCATAAAAATACTACTGGGAGAGTAAGACTAAAGTCATTTTTTTTTTTTTTTTTTTTGCATTATTAAGTAATAGGAATTTTTTTGGAATAGAAGTTAATGTTTACATAGTAAAATATCCTGACAGTACTAAAAGTTACATAGTGAAAAGTAATTCTTCCACCCCAGTTTTTTTTTTTTTTTTCACTTGCACACGGAAGTCATAGATGTTTCTGGGTCAGATGAGAGTTGACTTAACTTTCTTTTTGTAAATTAGAATATTACAGAGAGACATGATAACTAAGCTATAGGGGAAAGAAACTCCCAGTTGGATGTGATTTTCAGTAGGCATTTTTTAAAAGTTTAATTTGGGTTGTATTTAGAGACATGAAGGAAGGTAAGGAGTGTGTGTTTTGGAGAGAGAGGGTGCTGTGGAGACCAGGGAAAACAGAAGACGTTTGGGAGAGAACTTGGGACACTGGGTGTTAGGTGCAGAAGTTAGGATAGGTTCTGTCGGAGCAGAAAGCAGCACCCAGTCACTTAGCCTGGGCTTCTCTGGGCCCTGAAATTTAAAAACTTCTTTTCTCCACAGACTCAAAATGGGAGCTAAAAACAGTAGCAAGATTCAGATTGGGCAGGAAGGTGGAAATAAGACAGATCAAAGTAGCCTGGAATCTAGTGATGTAGAGTAGCATAGTAAAAATAGAATTCCGGGAAAATTTGTTGAGGACGTTAAACCTAAAACAACCCAGCTGGATAACTTACACTTTTCTCCTACCTTTGGATACTCTCTGCCCTTATGTGCTGTGGCTTCCCTGGTGGCTCAGGCTGCACAGAATGCACCTGCAGTGCAGGGGCCGGGTTCAATCCCTGGGTCGGGAATATCCCCTGGAGAAGGGAATGGCAACTCATTGCAGTATTCTTGCCTGGAGAATTCCATGGACAGAGGAGTCTGGTGGGCTACAGTCCATTGGGTCACAAAGAGTCAGACACAACTGAGCGACTAACACTTTCACTCAACTTTACATACTGTTGAGCTATAATAGAGTTTCATTATGAACATGAACCTTCTAGATGCTAAAGTGTGCAGAACTAGGGAGAAAGGTTTCCACCAGAGAAAGAAAGAGGGGGAATGTCTCCGCCTTCGTGTTTTTGTATAGAGAGCAGCAGTGAACCTGAGATGGACGTATACTGATAAAGTCTCAGCAAGATTATACAGGCTGGAGAAAGGTAATTCTCCTGAAAGGAATTGAGGATGGCTGCTAGACAGCTAAAAAGAAATGTCTGCTTTTCAATATCAAAAGTTTTCATTATTCTTAAAGGGAGCCCTCATACATAGTTGCTGAGAATGTCAATTGGTGCAGCCACTATGGAAAACAGTTTGGGGGTTCCTCAAAAAATTAGGGCTAGAACTACCATATGATCCACCCTTCCACTTCTGGGTATTTACCCAAAGAATCAAAAGCATGAATTCAGAAAGGTATATGCATGCCTACATTCATTGCAGCCTTACGTACAATGGCCAAGACATGAAAACAACTTGAGTGCCCATCAGGAGCTGGGCAGATAAAGAGTATGTGGTATATAGAAACAGTGGACTACTACTCAGCAACGAAGAAGATGACATCTTGCCATTTGCAATAATATGGATGGACCTCGAGGAAATTATGCTAAGTGCAATAAGTCAGACTAAATACTGTATGATTTCATTCATGTGGAATCTAAAAAACAAACAAAACAAAAATAAATGAACAAATCGGAGAAAACAGACATGTATATGCAGAGAACAGAGTAGTGGTTACCCAAGGGCAGAGTGTTGATAAAGGAGATCAACTGTATGGTGACAGATGGAAGCTGAATTTTTGGTGGTGAGCACCCTGCAGGGTATACAGAGGTAGAGATACACTGTTGTACACATGAAATTTATGTTACAAACCAATGTTACCTCAGAAATGTTTTTGCAATTGTAGTACCTTATTTGTAGGAGAGAAATAATAGCTAGAATTTATTGAGTGCTTTGCTCAATACAGTTTATACTGTCTGATATCAGCCCTCCACATGCTGCTTCCTTAATCGTCACAAGAGTCTTGTAATGTGCGTAACCACTTGTGTGAACTTCCCTGATAAAAGGTCCGAGAGCCAGGTACAAACCCAGGTAGTGTGTGCTGCATCGCCTCAGTGTGCTGTTCAAAAAATTATGAATTAGTTAATGCTTTTAAATAAAATTGAGTTTTATTAACTTTTATGTGCAGATTTTTAAAAGGTAGTACCAGGTCTCTCTCTCTGTCACTGACACACAACTTATATAATGTGTTCAGAAAGTTCGTGAGGGGGTTCTTCAACTTCCCGAGGCTTCTTGGCGCTAGATTGGGAATCACTGGCCGTGCTTGTGTTGATGTGCAGTTCTCTCCCAGGCATGGCTTCTCTCTCCCCACTGTGTAGCTGTCAGTGGCCCTGAGTAATCTAAGGCAGTCATGGTAGTCCCATACCCCTTGCTAGGGACTGATTCAAACATAGGCGTGTTCCCATTTTAGGCTGAGGAAAGTGTGCAGAAGCTTCCGGGAAGGACTTTTTTTCCTTGTCCAAGGCACAGGAAAGAGGCCTGTCTCTTTCTGTAGATGTTGTCAGATCTGACTGTGAGGCTCTGAGCTGCTACAGTGATCTTGTTATCAAACTCCAGGAGGAAACCAGCTCTAGAACAGGACTGAAAGAATTGCAGAGGAAGGGAGCAGGAGTTGTTAGGCTAAGCCAATCCTGAATTCCACCCTACCCCTGGAATAACAGTTATGTGAGCCAGTAATTTTCCTTACGTTTAAGCAGTTTGAGATGTCATTTCTGTTCACTTACAGCTAATGGCATCTCTGCAGATGTCATAATGCAGAATTGCAATGGGAAGAGATAACAAGATTCCTTCTGCTGGATATTCAAAGTAAAACTATTGAGATACTGTTAAAGCAGGCTGGTTTGCTAGCCTGGGAAGGAAGAAATTGCATGAATTAGAGTCAGAGGACCCGAGTTACAGTTTGTGCTTTGCCGTAAAGTACCTATGTCACGGGCTTCCCTGGTGGCTCAGTGGTAAAGGATCTGCCTGCAGTGCAGGAGAGGTGGGTGTGATCCCTGGATTGAGAAGATCCCCTGGAGGAGGGCATGACAACCCACTCCAATATTCTTGCCTGGAGAATGCCATGGACAGAGGAGCCTGGCGGGCTACAGTCCATGGGGTGGGTCACAAAGAGGTGGACTCGACTGAAGCGATTGAGCATGCACGCACGGACGGATATCACAGAACTAAATTTTCCTATCAGCAGTGACAAGAAGGTTGCGCTGAACAAGCTGCCAAGTACTTTTCATCTCAAATATCCTCTATTTTGGGGCCCATGAAAATTATCTCATTAAACTTAATTAGGAATTGAGGATTTTTTTTTTAAACAGTGAGCCATCTTAGATTTCTGTCATAGTCTAGTAGCCCCGAGGCAATGTTTCTGTGGCTTGTATGAACATAGCACCGGTAAAGTTTTTAACAGTGTTTTAAAAACTCTTCCACCCACCCCAACTCTCCAAGGGCCTAAAACCAGTAGCACTTTTATTTATTAAAAAATTTGTTGGAGTTTTTTTTTTAAGATTCTTCAGATTGTTCGTATCCCCCTGTCATCTCTCTCTCTCGAACATTTTCTGTGGAATATTTCAAATATATGCGCAAGTAGAATAGTATAATGAATTCCCATATAGTCATCTTCTCACTTAACATTTTGACAGTCTTAAAGCTGTAGCTTTTTAAGTGCTTATGCTTGGCTCTTCTAGTAGAGATTTTTCTTCCCAGCTAAACTTTGGAGCTAAATTAGGTCTCCCTTGCTTTAAGGTTTCAGTTGTCTGCATTTGTTTGTTCAATACTGTTTTTTTAGCATCAAAAGAAGTTACAGCACTGTGAAAACAAGTCTTTCTGTTAGCAGCTGTGTCCAAACAATTATGACTGTTTAGGCATTTGTGTTTGTACCCGTCACGGTAGGATGAATTACGCTGTACTAATGTGCAGCCCCCAAATCGCAGTGGCTTGTATACTGGTTGGCTGGGGACTCTGCCTTCTCCCCTCTGGGAGCCAAGCTGAGGGAGCAGTTACTGTCTTGAATGCCGCAAGCATTGTCACAGAAGGAAGAGAGCAGGCAAATCGTGCACTGTCTCTTAAAGCTTCTTTGCTTCGTTTTTGTTCACATATCAGGGGCCAGAGCAAGTCATATGGCTGACCCATATTTTAAGGGGATGGAAAATTGCAAACCTACCAGCTGCCTGCCAAGGGAACCAGAAGTATTTAGTGGATAGCACTAAACGATTATCACAGTATTGAGACAAATAGAAAAGCTTTTCTGCCTTTCAGCTTTATATGTAACAGCTAACGCTTCAAAACTTGTTTCCTCTCATGGAACAAGTATAGGTCATGATATTAAAATTAACCTCATTGTTTTCTTAGCTCTTGTTTATTTAAAAGCTACTTTCAGACAAGTTATTTAGGAAAAGTCCTCAAGAGAGGAAATACCGGTTTTGAGATCAGATCCCTGGCTCTTTCTGGAAGAGACAGATTTTCCATGTCTCTCAGCTGATATGGTGGGTCAGGGAATCGGCAGGGTAACTGTAGCCTCTCAGGTGATATGGTGGGTCAGGGAATGGGCAGGATAATTGTAGCCGCTTCCTTTCTCTTTAGAGGAAGACCTTTCCCCATCTTTGCCCCTCATCTTTTAAAAAGTAACATTTTGGATTTGAATTCTGACAGGGGTAAAATCCTGGCTCAGACCCCTAGAATGTTTCAAGTGCGGTTCAGGATTTTATATCAGATCTCTTTCATTTATGTCTTTTGCTAGATTCTGACCATGCCACATGAGTCCTATCAGTCATAGCACCGGCCATATTTATATCACCTTCTGGAGGAAACTGTGTGATCCCCTCCAGTCTTTGCTCCAAGGTGCTCTTGGTTGGTCATGATTTTATAGCCTTCAGGAATGTGCCCCAGACTAAGGCAGCCAGGCTTCTGTGAGACCTGGCTTGACAAGGGAGAGCAGCTAGCTCCTCTCTCTTCTGGAGAATTTAACCACCAAGATTGAGTCCGAGGCTCTGAGCCTGTTAAAAAGCCATAAGAGAGTAGAAAAGAGACTAGATCAATTCTAGCTGCCGAGGGGCTTTGCATTTCTGCTTCTGTCTGTGTGCCCAGCTCTCTGGTCACTTCTGTCCTGCTTGGCTTGGGAGTCCTGGGTTCCTTGCATGTTCTGTAGAATAGAATTAGAAGTATTTGTTCCAAAGACCCAGAACAAGAGTAGCTGGGGCAAGAAAAGCTGTTCTCTCTTGTGTCCAGGTCGGGGCATAGACGGCTCTTGGTGGACGTGGCAGCTCCATGGGACTCTGGGACCTTGGTGGCTCCAGCTCTCTTCTCTGCCTTCCCGGGGTCTAGTCTTCATCCTCGTGGCCTGAGCTGTCACATTCACATCCCACAAAGCAGGATGGAGGAAGAACAGAAGAGGATGCACGTTATCGTTGTCAGTTGCTAAGTTGTGTCCGACCCCATGGACTGCAGCGCGCCAGGCTTCCCTGTCCTTCATCATCTCCCGGAGTTTGCTCAGACTCATGTCCATTGAATTGGTGATGCTGTCTAACCATCTCATCCTTTGTCACCCCCTTCTCCTGCCCTCAGCTCCAATCCTTTTTGGACACCTCAGGAAAGGTGCACAAGACTTCTCATATCAGCTAGAACTTCACTGCAGGGAGACTGGGAAATGTACCCGTACTCTAGCTGTCTATGTGCCTTGCAAAAATTGGGGGTTCTGTAACTGCAGAAAGCGACTCAAACAGTGGGCCCCTCACTGTCTGCTTGGTGTATCTTGAAAGTAAACTCTGTTGCTTAAGGCTGTTATCATGCCTTGGGATGAAAGGCATGTAAGTCACGTCTCATAATGTCCTTTCGTTTCATGCCTATTTGTGCCTATTCCACTAATTGTTTCAGCTAAACTAAACAAAGATTCATGTGTCTGTTTACTAAAATGTTCTTT
Source organism: Bubalus kerabau (assembly GCF_029407905.1). Classification (NCBI taxonomy): domain Eukaryota; kingdom Metazoa; phylum Chordata; class Mammalia; order Artiodactyla; family Bovidae; genus Bubalus; species Bubalus kerabau. Next base: position 24,595,872 of record NC_073644.1, on the reverse strand, counting down.
AATCATCATCCCACTTCAAGTACAGTCCTGGGTATTGAGAAAACACAAAAATGAAGTAATATGTGACTCCTGCCCTCAGGGAGCTCACAGCGTGGCAGAGAGATGTAAGTGAATAGCAGCACTGTTGTGTGATAAGTGCAGTAATGAAGGTCCTTGTTGAAGATAGGCAGTATACTGACTAGGATGGCAGAGAGGAACTGCTGGCTGCATCATCCCCCTCTTTTCTTCCGTCAAGACGCAGGAAATGAAGGCCGCCAACCTCGCCCTAACTAAGCGCTAGCCATGGTAGGGGCACCATCTGTGCAAATTCAGATACTCTTTCCTGCAAGAACTTCCCAGTGCTTTCCTATTAGTGTGCAGATAAAAGGTTTCTAAAAGCAAATCCATGAATCTACCACAGTAAAGAGCAATATATATACACAGTTTAACATACATATATCTGTATGTATAGTGCTTTATAGAGTCTTCTCTTGTGTTGTTGGAAGAGGGTGTTTGTTATGACCAGTGCATTTTCTTGGCAAAACTCTATTAGTCTTTGCCCTGCTTCATTCCGTATTCCAAGGCCAAATTTGCCTGTTCCTCCAGGTGTTTCTTGACTTCCTACTTTTGCATTCCAGTCCCCTATAATGAAAAGGACATCTTTTTTGGGTGTTAGTTCTAAAAGTTCTTGTAGGTCTGCATAGAACCGTTCAACTTCAGCTTCTTCAGCATTACTGGTTGGGGCATAGACTTGGATTACTGTGCTATTGAATGGTTTGCCTTGGAAACGAACAGAGATCATTCTGTCGTTTTTGAGATTGCATCCAAGTACTGCATTTCGGACTCTTTGTTGACCATGACGGCCATTCCATTTCTTCTGAGGGATTCCTGCCCGCAGTAGTAGATATAATGGTCATCTGAGTTAAATTCACCCATTCCAGTCTATTTTAGTTCGTTGATTCCTAGAATGTCGACATTCACTCTTGCCGTCTCTTGTTTGACCACTTCCAATTTGCCTTGATTCATGGACCTGACATTCCAGGTTCCTATGCAATATTGCTCTTTACAGCATCGGACCTTGCTTCTATCACCAGTCACATCCACAGCAGAGTCAGACACGACTGAGCAACTGAACTGACAGTGCTTTATGTCATATAGCCTTCTCATTACAAACCTCAGTTATCTAGAAATCCAGTTACCTAGTATTAGCAAAACTAAGATTCCTTTTGGACATTATCTATATGACAGTCTTTGTTACGATGGTGTTTTTGTTTTACTTTATCTTCTTTTTATTTACCTTTTGCCTGCCTCTGTCTGTAGAGAGCTGATCATTGATCAGAATTAGTGGTGCTTTAGGGATCTTAGGTTGAAATGGAATTTTTATACAAAAAAACTCAGATCAGTTAAAGTGCTGTCAGCTTATCAGATAAAGGGGATAACTTGAGATTAATTCAGCATTGCTCCTGCAGCCTATCTCATGGGATCTGGAAATAGCTGTTTTTCAGACCTCTTCTCTGAAGCGGTGTTTTCTCTTTGATGATTTTACCTGGAGCCTGTCGTTGTTTTCATTGAACTCTTCTGTTTGCTCTGTTAGATTATGCTTTAAGTTTTTAAGTTGAAAATGCTGCTATACATCATAGTTTATTTAGATTAATTATAACTAAATTTTGTTTTAATTCTTGAAATCATAAGTACTATTGGGACTGTTAAAGTTGTTTTCCTCAGAACTACTTTTTAATATGGAAGGTGAAAAAGACAGATATGGTCAGAAGCATTTGGGAGAGAGCAGTGACTAAGACAAAGTGAATTAACTTTTTATATTGATTATAATCAGCTGCTTACTCTTTGCTTATATTAATCCCTTTAGATCATCTCTTTGAAGGAGTACATTGTAATAATGACATCTTAAATAGTACTTAACATTTTTTATATTTAAAAATGAAATGAGTCCCTAGCATTTGAATTATCTTCAATTTACATTTGATTCTTTTTGATAGAGGTAGAAAATTATTCGGAAAGTCATTATTCTGAAACTGATAGAGCATAGCTAACTTCAGGTTTTGTTTTGTTTTGTTTTGTTTGTTTGTTTTTTTAATCTTCATTGTGCCTGGAATGGTAGAGGTGTACTTTCATGGAGTCACAGAGTATTAGAATTTAAAGGAATAGCATGTGTGCTAAGTCCTGACTTCAGTTGTGTCCAGCTCTCTGCAACCCCGGGGACTGTAGCCTGCCAGTCTTCTCTGTCCATGGGATTCTCCAGGCAAGAATACTGGAGTGGGTTGCCACGCCCTCCTCCAGGGGAGCTTCCTGACCCAGGGGTCGAACTTGCATCTCTTAGGTTTCCTGCATTGGCAAGCGGGTTCTTTACCACTAACGCCACCAAGGAATAGTAGTAGCCATATAACGTGAGTGAGTCCAGTGCAAAATGAAAATGTGGGGCCTCTTATTAAAAACCATTAAGAATTTCAAGACTGTGAAAGCAGAGCATTAAACCAAATGTGGAGCCCTTCCTAGTGTGGGGCCCCATGTGACTCCACAGGTCACAGGTGTGTGAAGCCTGCCCTGCAAGGAAAATCTTAGTGCACATTTAGTACAGGCCCCTCCTTTTATAGATGAAAATACATAGCATTTATATGTAATGAGATGCTGATACATTGTTACCATATAGCAGGACCAAAACCTCAACCTTTAAAAATGGTCCTTCTGAAGGTCTCTCTAGGCGTATTTAGTCAGTGTAATTTAAAACTGCTATCAGTTATTCGTAGTGGTCGTAAAAATAATGGCATTGATAGGTGAAATAAATGATTCCAGAGAATTGTATCCTAAATTGTTCCCCAGTTTTCCATCCAGCAAGGTTTCTCTTTTCTTTTTTAAAATCTTTGTCATAGTTTCTGTCCTGCTGCACATCTTGTTAGTTTAGATTTAAATTTCTTTATTCTCCTGTAAATGCCCTCAAGAGTTCTCCCTTGAAAGGCCCCACCGGAGAGGGACTGAAGAGAAGCGGAGGACATTTATAACCTACAGTGTAGATAACGAGCCCTTTACAACTGAGAATGTGCCTGTGTCAGTGTGGTGGATATTCCACTGCTGTGGGCAATGGAAGAACAGGCAGCATGTGTTTGTTATTTATTTTTGTCTGTTTCTTTTGTTTATTTGACTGCACCCAGTCTTAGTTGCGGCATACAAACTCTCAGTTGTGGCATGTAGGATCTAGTTCCCTGACCAAGGGATTGAACTCCACTCCTGCCCCCTGCATTGGGAGCATGGAGTCTTAACCACTGGACTACCAGGGAAGTCCCCAGCATGTGTTAGTTGTTGAAAGTCTGCTATATACATCCCTGTCACTATAGTTTTTTTTTAATTAAATATTTTTATTAACTAGTAATCAGATGGTTTTGGAGAATCTCTTTAATTATGACTGCTGATGGAAATAAATGGAAGCAGCTTGCGCTTGAGCATGGTGGATGGTCACATCACTTTAAAACTTAAATGTTGCTCAGATAGCTACTTTAGGGGGCATTTTTATATCTTGTTTCATTAGCTTAGCCAGTTTTAAATGATGTTTTAATAAAACTGACAGACAATATAATGTGAAGTAGACCTGCTCTTCTAGCATTGTAGAATACATTGGATAGCCAGCTGAAGAGAACTACTAAAAAAGTTCATAAGCAAACAGACTACTAACTTAGGAGCCTGGTGGGGTTAAAAGGGTTTGTGATGCAGACAGCGGCCATGTCGTGGAGCTGCCTCTCAGCTCACACAACAGAAATCAGCTCAGTGGATGAGAAACAATAAGACCTAACACCCTTCTAAATTGAATAATTTGGGGATCATCTTTTACTGTTTTGATTGCTCTGTGAAATTGCCAGCTGGAATGCTGAATCCACTTTACTCAACTTTCCATTTTTGGCTGACTTTTACTACAGTCTGGTGGCTAACAAGGAGCCTTTGCTTAAGTGCTGAGCCAGGAGCTGAGACCCGTGTCGTGGATACCAGACACCTCTTGCACATTAGGGTAAAAACAGAATAAGGGAAATGACGTGCCTTTTTGAGAGTGTTGCCTTTTACAGAATGACTCTGAAGTTCATAAAGTGCTTTGCAGGTGAAAATCAGTTCAGTAATCTGGTGAACATTTTTGGAGTGTGTATGATGTGTTAGATTCTGTAGGTGATAGAAAGGTAAGACATAATTCCTGCTGTAAAGATAAGACCTAAAACTATAGTTAGACCAAAAGTTGATTCAGTGATGTAGTCACTTGTCTTATAGCTCGGTGAAGCAGACACCGCTCCGCCCTGTGAGTTCAAAAATGCCTGCCAGAACCCACAGAGAGTGGACTTGACGTAGAGTACATCCGCGTGATGACGTCAGTAGAGGTGTGCGGAGCCGAGGTCCGACGAGGTGAGGAGGCGTTCCTCGAGCCCCAGCTGTGTGTCAGCAGGCACTGCCCGGGTCCTAGGAATACAAACCTTCGGCCTTCACGGAGCTCCGTCCTGAGTGGTGTATGAATCCGGCAGCTGGACAGGCAGAGGCCGTTTCAGACAGAAGAGTCAACACCTATGGAGACGGGAAGCAAGAGACAGCATGGCCCTGGAGCCTGGGCGTGGTTGCAGGCAGGGCCCCTGAGGCGGTGCGGTGCGGACTGGGGGCTGCCGCGGGCCGGCTCGTGAGGGGCAGGGCCGCGGCTCCTCCGGGCTCGGCTGTGGCTTCTGTCTCCTCCTCAGTGGCAGTGCCGCAGGAGAGTGCCTTTCCTGGTCACCCGGCAGAGAGGAACTGCCCAGGCCGTTGCTAACACAGCACCTGTCCTTTTTTTTTTTATTTTCGGAGCGCTCCTTACTAGCTGACCCTTTTTGTTTATTTTTTATTTGTAATCGGTGTCCCGACACTTGGCTCCAGTGAAGGCAGGAGCCGGTCTGTCATGTTTATTTCTGTGTCCCTCGCACCTAGAGTCCAGCATACAGCTGGCATCTGCTGCGTGTTTGTGGAATGAATGTAAGTATGGAATGTTTTACTATAAATTTTGGATTTTATTGTGTAGACCAGTGGCTCTCAATATTATTGTTCTCTAGACCCCTTTATACCAAAAAATTATTGAAGACCTCAAAGTTTTTTTGTGTGTGGGTTATGCCTCTTGATGTTTATCATATTAAAGATAACCTAGACATTTTAAAGACATTAATTGATTTAAAATAATAAACCCATTACATGTTAATATAAATGTATTAAAAAAAAAACTGTCTTCCAAAGCAAAAAATGAGTGAGAAGTGTGAAATTGTTACATTTGTGCACATCTCATTGTCCAGCTTCACACAGCTGGATTCTCAGATCTTCTTCCCTATTCAGTCTTTTATGATATCATATGTCCCCTATCCTCTGGACTCAGTTATATACTCGTGGTGGAATGAGTGAAAGGTGAATGGTGACTTGATATTAGTATTCAGTTAGTTTTAACCTTGCAGACTTCTTGAAAGGATCTTGAGGACCCCCACCCCAGATGGGGTCCCTGGACTGCTGCCATTTTAAGATCTGCTGCTGTAGGTGGATGGTTTTGCAACTTTTTAGTAGCAGGAGTGTGTTCTCAAATATCTTCTACCAAGCTTCAGTGTATAGATAAAGAGAGCTGTATGGGTTGCAGTGTAGGGTTACAGGTGTATGGGTTACTGTATGGGTTATTAGAGCATACCTCTGTTTCTTTGAAGTGGATTGAGTTGTGTAATATTAACATATCGGTAGGCTGCTTAGCATTCCTACTTCATATCAAGAGAAGAGGAAAATGCTCATTTCTTATAATTGTATGTCTAGTAAAAATTAATTGGTGGTATATGGTGGAAATACTTAATGTTTTAGTAATAGCTACCTTGTTTAAGGTTGAAGTCCTCACCTTACTCTAGATCCTTCTTAAAGGATTGTTATTTCTTCTTTCCATTGCTCCTACTACCTTCTGGGATACAGTTCAGTTTGCTTATGTTTCACTGTTTGCTGTCTGTACCTCTCCTCCCACTTAGGGTTTTTGAATGCGTTACTCTTTATTTAGTGATATATGCCAAGTGTGTAGAACAGTGCATCTGTGTTGGGAGTTAGGTCCCAGGACCCCTAAATTCACTTTCTTTCTCATTCTTTGGCTAAGCTGCTAAATTGGCCAAGCAGTTGATAGCTCCGGAATGGGAACATTGTGTGAGCGAGTGAGCATAGTGTGTTTGCTCTGAACCACTTGGTACCATAGTTAAATTTCAGTGTTTTATTTAATGGCTGTTAATATAGCATAGCTTACTATGTTTTAGCATGCACTACTAGAATTTTATAAAGGCTGTTTTCCCTAAAATACATGATCATTGGTTTGCTTTTATTTAAAAAAAAAAAAAAAAAAAAGATTGATTGCAACCAGAGACCTTATTTTCTTAGGTTTTCTTTTCCAATAAGAAATTTTACTGATTTGCAGCAACCTTATAGAAATAAGTATGCCATTAAACATTACCTAACCCAGGTTTTTAAAAAACAAGTTGCTTTCTTTATACATCAAAGAGTAGGTAAAATAAAATTCAATCAAGGCCCAATATGTAATCAGACAAAGTGAGAAGGTAACATAATCTAATTCGACTTGCCAAATACAGGAGAAATTCTGATGGTCGGGAGAGTAGAGGAGAGAGGCAGCTGGCAAGAAGCCAGCAAGTGCTTGTGAAACTGAAAGTCGATCAGTCATGTCGGACTCTTTGCGACCCCATGGACTATACAGTGCATAGAATTCTCCAGGCCAGAATACTGGAGTGGGCATCCTTTCCCTTCTCCAGGGGATCTTGCCGATCCAGGGATCGAACCCAGCTCCTGCATTGCAGGCAGATTCTTTGCCAGCTGAGCCACAAGGGAAGCCCAAGAATATTGGAATGGGTAGTCCATCCGTTCTCCAGCGGATCTTCCCAACCCAAGAATCGAACCGGGGTCTCCAGGGTCTCCTGTGTTGCAGGTGGATTCTTTAACAGCAGAGCTCTCAGGGAAGCCTTGGACAGTGCTATAAGCAGCATCACCACTAGCTAGCTTTAGTATGTTTAAAATGCTGTTGTAGCTCAGGAGCTTCCCTGTAGCTCAGGTGGTAAAGAATCTGCCTGCGATGCAGGAGACACAGGTTCAGTCCCTGGGTCAGGAAGGTCCCTGGGGAAGGGAATGGCTACCCACTGCAGTATTCTTGCCTGGATGATTCCGTGGACAGAGGAGCCTAGAGGGCTACAGCCCATGGGGTCGCAGAGAGTCAGACACAGCTGAGCAACTTTCACTTTCACTTTGCCTCAGGAAACATTCTCAGGTTGGTCTGTTTTGTTGTTATGTGGAACTGTTTCTAGTATTTTTTATCTTGAAGAAAGATTACAGTTTCCTCTAAAGCTTCTCCTTTTACAAGTAAATCCCATCTCTCTGTTTTGTAGATCCTGTCGTTTGGGAGTTTTCTCTGACAAAGTAACGTGACCATGTTGGAATATTAGTCCATTACCATCTTTATTATCCGTATCATTAAAAAAGAGATCATCCGTTGTTTTATAATTACAATACAGTGTTTATATAGAATATAAACTCTAGCTTTATTGTCTATCTTTTAAGAGATGGAAGCAAAGATTGAGGGATACAGAGAAGAGCAATGAAAATAATTACAGGACTGAAAAGTACAGTCTCAGTTTTGTAGTTCAATGTTTTAAGGTGTGATTTAATTACTGATTCAACTTCATATGTGATGATTCTTACGAAAAGAGAAAAACCTGTTTTAAAGAGTTATAAATAGGGCACATCTCCATAAAAGATAGAATGAAATATAATTGGGCAAATTGCCTTCTTTATTAGGTTTAACATTCAGAAGAACTGCCTAATTAGTGATAGCAATTGATTCCTAATTATCTTTAGAAGTATGAAGGATGATTCTCATTTAACCATTCTCTCAGTAAATGTTAAATTGTCTGTTTGGCTTGGATAGCGTAAGTTTATTTTAAAATTTCATTTACTTTAATTTTTTGAATAGGTAGCATAACTTGTTAAGCAGCGTCTCCAATTATTAATATTAGAGTGTACCTCTGTTTCTTTGAAGTGGATCGAGTTGTGTAATATTAACATATCTGTAGGCTGCTTAGCATCCTACTTCACATCAAGAGAAGAGGAAAATGCTCATTTCTTATAATTGTATGTCTAGTAAAAATTAATTGGTGGTATGTGCTGGAAATACTTAATGTTTTAGTAATAGCTAGCTTGTTTAAGGTTGAAATCCCCACCTTACTCCAGATCCTTCTTAAAGGATTATTATTTCTTCTTTCCATTGCTCCTACTACCTTCTGGGATACAGTTCAGTTTGCTTAATGTTTTACTGTTTGCTGTCTGTACCTCTCCTCCCACTTAGGGTTTTTGAATGCGTTTTTCTTTATTTAGTGATATATGCCAAGTGTGTAGAACAGTGTTGGGTATGTTTTTGTTAATCAAATGAATCATTTTTCTTTCGGGTTTTAGAAGTAGAGGTACATTTCTTGGCTGGGGGAGGATACTCAGCAACAAACTATTCAGAATGTAGAGGCTTCCATTTCTGGCAGTGTGGCAAATTAGAGAGTAAAAAAAAGAAGAATGTTTCCTCTTATGAAACATTGCAAATACTGGATCAGATATTCAGAGTGCCTTTTAAATGTGTAGATGAACTGACAAGCAAGTAAGGAAACTCCTCAGAAGTCAAAACAAGACATCTTGAATCCAGGGAGGTAAGCTAATGGGATTATGGCTGCTGTGCCAGGGTGCCAGGTCACCTGGAGACCTGGAGCTTTGGGTTTTCAGGGTGACCATGGGGGAACTGTCTAGACAGAGTCTCCAGATCAAGCAAGGTGAGAAGTTAGGTCCAGGGACCCTTGTATAAAGCTGAAATTCCCTGCAAGATGTTGGTAGATAAACTAGGAAAAATTTAAAAACCTGTCACACAGTGCATGGGTGGGGACAGTAGACGTGAGGTAAGGAGGATTGCCTGTCTCAGGTTGTCTGTCATTGGAAAGGTGAGCAGTCCTCCCTGGGAAATGGTAACTGCACGTCCGTCCATTCTTCACCAGGTTTGGGGTTGGAGCTCACGCTATCAGAATGGCACCAAAAAAAAAAAAAAATCCAAGAAATTAGTGAGGAGTGTGGATGTTTCTTTCTTCACACCATATTTAAAAAAAAAAAAAAAATTCCAGATGGATTAAAAACGTGTGAAAGGCAAAACTTAAGCCTTCAGAGGGTGCTTTATGATTTCAGGCTTTCTTAACTAGTTTCCAGAAGCACAGCTGTTGGAGGAAAAGGTTAAAAAATTGCGCTGTATTAAAACGAAGATCTTTTGTTTCTTGTTGAAAACAGTGTGTCAGGACTTCCTTAGTGGTCCAGTGGCTAAGCCGCCACACTCCCAATGCAGGGGGCCTAGATTCAGTCCCTGACTAGGGAATGGATCCCACATGCTGCAGCTAAGGCCTGGCTCAGCAAGTAAATAAGCTAAAAGAACAGAAAACAGTGTGTAAAGACAAGTCACAAGTGCACAAATAGAAGTTATTTCTAACACATACAACTGACAAAGATTTTTTTTTGTCACAGTAATATATACGCTCATATGTATATATGTCAGTACACATGCATATGTTAATATGAAAAGATAAATGAGCAATAGAGAGGAAAAGCTTTTCATAGAAAAAAATGAATAGCCACTAAATATTTGTCAACAGGGAATGTAAATTAAAACTACATTGACAAAATTATAAAAGTTGAATAATACCCAGTATACTCCTGTAATGCTCTATGGCCAAAGTCAGCCAACTTTCTATAAAGGGCCAGATAGTATTTTAGGCTTTTCAGGCTGTGCAGTCTCTGTTGTAATCGCTCAGCTTTGCTATTGTAGAGCAAAAGCAGCCATAAACCATACATAAACAAATAGAATGGGTGTGGCTGTGTTTCCATAAAATTTTATTTATAAAAATAGTGGTTCGCCAACCCCTGCTCTGTGGCGCCACAGGTAATGAACTATTAATGAATCAACACGGACAGATCTCTCACAAACTGGATTACTAAGATAGCAAAAAAGACATTATCATGTGATTCCATGAATGTACCTTCCAAAGGTGGACAATAAAGAATACAGATGTATGGGTTTACCATGTTTACTGGGACTTGACTGGTTTTGAGTTCTGGCCTTGAACAGTCTCTGTTGGCCAAATTACCTACCTACCTTACAGCATCAGGATTCTTACCTGTTTGATGGGCTTAATGGTTCCTAGTTCTTTGGCTTGTTGGGAGGATTTTGTTGTATAGTGGCCCTGAAAGTGCTTAGCACAAAGTTAAAAGTTCAGAAACTGTGGCTCTGCCTTCATTCTCCTTTTACAACCTAAATTTCCATTAAAACAAAGGATAACCTTTCTTGCTTTGGGAACTTGAGGTATTTTTTTAATCCAGCCTTGCACTGCATGTGGTTAATGTGGCTGATAGTAAGGTTTGAAATAGCCTTACCCCGAAGTCCTGAGTAAGATTTGATTTCTTTTAATTAGCACAGTTTGTGAGACCCTCTGATGTTTTAGTGTCATGTTTAAATCACAGACTCTGTGTAACTTGCTAAATACATGACAAAAACAGCTTCCAGTGTCACTTAACCGTCCTCTGCAGTTAGCATGGAGCATTGTGGGGACTCCTCTCTCAGAGCGCTGTCATCTTTTGCCTTTATGTTCCGCTCTCCAGGCTCTTCTCTGACCTCTTAGCCCTTTCAGTTCTCTAAATGTTGTTCATCCCTGAAACTCATGACATATCAGCTTCTTCAGCTGAAAAATGATAAAATTTCCCCCTCGATCTTTTGTCTGTGGCTTCTGTTCTCTGTAACCTCCTTTGATACCATCAGTATCCTGATCACAGACGTTCATATTAGCTGTCTCCTCCCTAAGGATAATGACATGGTCTAACTCACCTTTATTTTCCCATGGTCTGGTTACATGCTTGGCATATAGTACATAGGTGCTTATTATATTGAAGTTAAGTGAATGAATGTATTCGTGACTTGATTTTGTTCACAAAAAACCAGGGTTTTCGATAATTGGCCTGCCAAAGTAGGATTTTAAATCTATTCATAACTAAATCGGCTTTTAGCTATCTGAGACAAATTTAAAAATTGTTTCTTTATGTCTCAAAAAATTGTAATATATTTAAAAGTAGAGGAAATAGTAAAGCGAACCCCTGACTCTGGTTTCCATCTTCCAGATTCAGCAAAAGTTAAGATTTGCCACGTGTGCTTCACCTCTTATTTCTTTCCACACCTTCCTCCCAAGCCCAAGTATCTTTTTTAAAATTAATTTTATTGTGGCATAATTGATTTAAGATGTTGCATTAGAAACCCAAGTATCTTAAAGCAATACGAGACATCATGCTGTTTTGCCTCTAACAGTATTCATAGTGGGTCTTTTAAAAGTGAGTCTATTTTCACATCTAGCCATAACACTGTTATTCCTAATAAAATTAACAATAATTTCTTGGTATCATCTGTTACCCAGTCCATAGTCGAATTTCCCCAATGGTCCCTTAGTGTCCATTTGAGTTGGCTTGTTGATTCATAAGTCAAACAGATCCACACGTTACATTTGGTTTTTGTTGGGGGGGGGGGAACCCTTCTTAAGAAATAAAGCAATACCTAGTTTTTATTATCCCCCCCCCCTTTTTTTTCCTTTTCCTCATGCTCTCTCAAGATTAGAGTTCTTTATAATAAAACCCAAATCTTTGCAATCGTAGGTACAGGGTCCATCTCCCTTAAGACTGCTTTGCTGTTCCTTTTTGTGCATCACTTCTCATGTGCAGGGCAGTGCTATCCTCCGCAGCACAGCAAATGCAGATGGAACGCTGTTACAGTCAACAGTTTCCCGCAGAACTCTTAGGACTTTTCATGAAGCCTATCAAACTGTTTTATGTTCAATAAAAGTTATGCTCTTAGATAATGTTTAAACATATCTTAAATATTTTATAGTTATTTTTCTTGAATTTATGATTGTAAGGAGGAAGCTAAATCTAGGCTGTAACATAGTATGTTTGGAAAACTCTACTTATTGATGAACTTAATTCTTAAGTTCTGACATGGAGAAATATCTGTAGAAAATTTACCTTTTGGTTATATTTTTGTCAATGATAAAGAAAAATGTGTAACTGTTTAGTGTGTATAATAAGGAACGGAGAGATGACCCAAGTGTTTAGAGGTTTTGGCAGAATATAATTTTGAGAATTAAGTGGAACTTTAAAGAATAGTGCAGAAGTAATGTTTTGAGTTCTTGATGTGAATTAAATAGAGTTATTCCAGGGACTTTTTCAACAATTTCCTTGTTAACTTTCTATTATATTGTTAAATGATTAATATCCTAATTGCAGTAGTTTTGGGGCTTTCTGAGAGCAGGAAGCAAATCCTGTGTTTGCTTCCAAAGAGCTGAAAAAAAATTCCAAGAAAATACACTTGGGGTATTATCTCGTAGTGTGGATCTTAAGTAGCATTGGTGCAGAAGCCATGTGAAACTAGAAGACTAAATTAAGGGAGTGAGGTAGAAAATAGCTATTCTCAGAAACAAAAGGCAAAGGGCTAGAGTTGAGTAAAAACAGCAAGAGCAAATGCAGAAACAATATAAGCAACAAAGAGGTTAAGTGGCATTAGGGAGAAACCAAATTGGGGGAAAAAATCCCCACAAAACCTGATATACCACATTGCTGGCTGGTTAAGGGGAGAATCTGAAGAGCATGTCTTATAATCTCTGGTGCTTGTTGTTTAATCGCCAAGTTGTACTGACTGTTTTGCGACCCCTTGGAGTATGTAGCCCGCCAGGTTTCTCTGTCCCTGGGATTCTCCAGGCAAGAATACTGGAGTGAGTTGCCATTTCCTTCCCCAGGGGATTTTCCCAACCCCAAAAGAAGCCTGCGTTGACAGGTGAATTCTTTACCACTGAGCCACCAGGGAAGCCCTGTAGTGTGTGGACCTGGAATAAATCTGTGAAGTAGAATTCATGACTAACTGGAATACCGTCTTTCTGTAACACAGTAATAGATTAACAAAGGGCTGGTGTTTTGTTTTTGTTTTCCTGTTTTGTTTTAATGGTAACTAAATATTTCAGACCATCATCTTGGTCTGATGCCTACCTCCAGCCCAGATTTCCATTTTGGTCTGTTGAGCAAATTTAAAACTTTTTCGATCTCAAAAGGTCACTTAAAGTTAACATCCAAGTAACATCAGACAGTGTTTTAAGTGAAGTAATTCTCGAAAGCCTCTTCATGTTTGCAGTCATAAAAGCCAGGTTTCGTTTGAGGGTTCTGTCGTCCTTTGATATCTTTCCCCCCTTTTCTCTCTCTGGATGATTCCATGGAGGAGGAGGAAAAGTATGGCACTGAGCTCTGGGGAATGCATGGGAGAAGGAAAAATAGGAAAAGGGAATGACAACAGAGATTTCCATTTAGTCTGCAAATGCTTTTGGTTTTTCTCACCCCAAGTCCAGAGCCAAGAGACTGTGGGATCTTACAGCCTTGTTTGTTACCCACACTGGCAGTAGCAGCGCTGGTGGTAATGGCGTGGCACTGTCTGCCTTCTTGGAGTGTGGTTGGTTGGCCAGTTTCTAGTGAATTCTTCATCCTCTCTGCTTGGCCGCCTCAGTGTATAAATGTTGCCTGTGCATTCTGGCTTGATCTGTGGGTCAACATTTGCCTATGGGTGACATTTAAGAATCTCTGTTTAATATCTGAGAAGTAAAGGATATTTTTTAAATAAAAGATTTTAAACATACAGAAAAGTACAGTAGCAGAAGACAAGGAACAGCCATCAACTCACCTTTTCCCCGTGTCTTATCTTTACATTTTTCGCTATTTGATTCTGTGTCAGTTAGTATTAATATTTCAGTTTAGCTCCATTCTTCATGTTTACATTCTGGGCAGTGAAGTCAGTTCCCTTTCAGTACGTTTCCCATACCCCGCCCAGTGATTTCTGATTAATCCTTGGTGGTGGTTTAGTCACTAAGTCATGTCCGACTCTTGCGGTCCCATGGTCTGTAGCCTGCCAGGCTCCTCTGTCCATGGGATTTTCCAGGCGAGAATACTGGAGTGGGTTGCTATTTCCTTCTCCAAAATTAATCCTTACTGGCTACCTTAATCTGTGTGGCAGGCCAGGATATGTAAATTGCCAGTCACAGTACAATAGTTTGAAAAGAGACAAGAGGAAAGCAGATATTCAGGGAGCATCTAGCAACTTGCCACAGTTTTAGGTCTCTTACCTTTAAAAAAAAGAGTCCATTGTAGTTGAAGCCCTTTCCTTCTTCCTTAGAATTAACCAAAATGAATGTGGTATATTATTCTTATGCATATTATTTTGTCTTTAGATTGTATGTTTGTGTCCATGAATAGTGTCTTATTTTAGTATCTTTTAAAACTGTGTATAAGTGGAACATTCTGTGCATATCCTGCAGATTGCTTTTTTTCTTCATTCAGCATTATTTACCCAGTTGATACACATAGTTCTACTTGAACTGTGTGTGTTGCAGCCACGCGTTCTGGGAAACAGACTCACTCAGAAGGACAGTGCAGGTAGTGGAGTGCAGTTTATTACACCGGCAGGCCCAAGGCAGAGCCTCCTCTTAGCCAAGGACGCCGACCAGTTTTTGTGAAAATGTTATAGACCCTAAGTGTACTTTCTCACACCCACCTCCCCAAATTCCTTGAAACTAGTCTGGACAAGGTAAAAGAGAGATACGATCAAAGTTAACCCATAATTCGTGTCTCACAAGACTAGATAAACAGTGGATATTTATCAATAGGCCTGTGGTCATATCCCGATAAACATAATGGAATTTACCACTTTGTTCTGTTATAGAGATAATTAGCATGTTCTTTTAGGCAACGGAGAGTCCAAGTCCAAGTCCTGAGGCTCTTTTATCCGGGGGTCTGGTTTTCCATTGGTGTGCCATTTCTATAGACACCAGGCTCAGAGTTCAGAGTCCGTTGGGAGGGTGACCATGCGTGTAGCCTAATGTCTGCAGCCTGGCCTGAGATGGAGTCCAGCTCTGTCTGTTTCCTCCTTCATGTGTAGTGTTGTTATACGGCTCATGTATCCTCTTTCCTCTTGATGCATTTGTAGGTTATTACCTTTCTTCCCCATTATAAACAATGCTGCAGTCTTTGCACATGTTTCTCTATACACATGTATAGGAGTTTCTCCTGGGTGTGTACCTAGAAGTGCAATTACAGAGAAGATAGTGCTTTTGTCAGCTTTACTAGACACTATCAGATTGCTCTCCAAAGTGGCTGTGTCAAATTGCACTTGGAACAACGTTGTATGAGTGGCCTGTACAAAAAGCAAACTTGTGTTTTTGGTAATCTCTTGAAGTCAAATTCATTTCCCTGAATACTACTGAGGTTGAGTATATTTTCATGTTCATTGGCTATGTATGATTCCTTTTCTGTGATTTGCCCATTCATCCTTTTGGCCATTTTTCACTTGTGTGTTTTTGTTTTGATTTGGAGAAGTTTTTAAATACATTCTGATAAAGAAGCTGCCTACAATGCAGGAGACCCCGAGACAGAGGAGCCTGGTGGGCTGCAGTGCATGGGGTCGCGAAGAGTCCGTCACGACTGAGTGACTACACCACCACCACCACTAATCTTTTGCTGATTATTTCTGTTGTGGATATTTTCCCATAGTCTTTGGCTTATCATTTAAATGTCTGTGATGTTTTTGGTTGTGTTAAAAATTTTTTGTTTCCATAAAGTAGTTATTTTTTCTTTTATGGTTTGTGCTTTTTGAGTCTTCATTGAAAAATTCTTCTGTAACCAAGGATTTACAGATACTTTGTCTCATTTTCTTTTAAAGTTTGAGGTAGGAATTTAACTTTTACATGTGGATGAACATTTGTTAAATAGTACATCTCTCTCATACATTTGTGGCGCCACCTCTGTCACGCACCATTTGCATGCTCAAGGGCGTCTGATTCTGTACTTTGTTCTGTTTGATTAATCTTTTAATCTGCCTCTGTCCACAGTCACACTGACTTCATTCCTATAGCTTGATTGACATGTAGCAGTCAGAGTTCCATTGCCTTGCTGTTCAAAATTTTTATTGGCCACAAAAAATCAAAATCTTTTATGGCTTTGCCGTTCAGTTGGATTTTAGGATTTGCTTTTAAAGTTCTTTGAAAAACTATGTTGAGGTTTTTCTTGGAACTGTATTAATTATGAGAATTAATACTGAGATTATTTACTTCTCTAATAAATCTTCCATATGTGAGCATGCTATATCTTCATTTTTTTAAAAGGTCTTTCTAAGAAATTTTCTTAGAATTCTTAGATGAATTTTGTATGTTGATCTTGAATCCAGCAACCTTGCTAAAAGTTCTCATTAGTTCTAATTGCTTTTATTTTTTTGGATTTTCTGTCATTTCCTTTGTGGTTGCTCTGTTTTTTTCTTTCCAGTTCTTAAATCCTTTATTTCTTCTTGTTTTACTGTTCTGAATAGGAATTCCAGTACATTGTTCAGAGGAAAAAGTGATAGATGGCATTTTTGACCTTTTCCTAACTTCATTCAAAGGGAATGCTTCCAACACTTCACCAATAAGCGTTTTGTTTACTGTAGATTTAGGGCAGATAACCTTATCAGGTTAACAAAACTCATTCTTTTTTCTAGTTTCCTACCATTTCTTTGTTTTTGTTTTAAATATCATGAATAGATGCTAGGCTGTATTATTAAGTGTAAAAGGCAACCATATAGTTACATTTCCTCCCACCACTATCCTTTGCTCTAATTTTGTCTTAAAACTTCATCTGTATGTTAATAAATTGTACAATATAAAGTTAGAATTTTTTTTTCATCAACCATCTCTTTTAAGAAATCAAGAGGAAAAAATATAGGCTTTTAAATTTACTGATATTTACCATTGCTTATATTCTTCATTTCTCTTACAGATCTGAGTTTCCATCTGGTTTCATTTTCCTTCTGCATTTCTTATAGACCTGCATACAGGTCTATGAGAGATTAGCTGTTTTGGCTTTTTCTTATCTGAAAATGCCTTTGTTTCATGTAATGAGAAGTAATCCATTTTTTCTCTGTATATGATACTGTCTTTTTTTCTTCCTCTGGTTGGTTTAAGATTTTCTCTGAATCTTTAGTTTTCAGCAAATTGAATATGATGTGCTCTCGTTGTGATTTTCTTTGTATTTTCTTTGTATTTTGCTTAGGGTTAGCTGAACTCAGATTTGCCATTTTCTCTTTTCCACCAGCTGTGGACATTTTCAGTTCTTACTTTTATTTATACTTTTCTGCTTATCTTTCTCTGCATAAGTTTCTCAGATGGAAACTTCATGGAAGGGCTTCCCTGGTGGCACAGTGGTAAAGAATCCACCTGCCAATGCAGGAGATGCAGGTTTGATCCTGGGTCAGGAAGATCCCCTGGAGAAGTAAATGGCTGCCCACTCCAGTATCCTTGCCTGAAAAATCCCATGGACAGAGGAGCCTGGCAGGCTACAGTCCGTGGGGTTGCAAAGAGTCAGATACGACTTAGCAACTAAAGAACAGCAGCAGCAAACTTCATGGTAGATGATAGTCCCTGTTGGATGAGAGTTCCTTGCCAGTATCTGATACTGTCAATGTTCTGAATTTTAGCTATTATAGTACATGTATAGAGGTATTTTGTTGTTTGAATTGTATTTTGCTGGTATAGGGAGCATCTTTTCATATGTTTATTTGCCATCTGTATATCTTTGGTAAGGTTGCTTTCACTTTTAGCTGCTCTGTAAACTGCTCTGAATCCTTACATAGCTTTTATTGAAAAAAATCCAATCTGATAATTTTTAATGAATACAGTTAGGCTTTTTATCTTTATTTAAATTACCTATGTATGGGATTTATTTCTGCCATTTTGTGCTTTCTATATTTGTGGGTTTTTTAAATCATTTTAAATTTCCTTCTTTTATTCTAAATTGACTGGTTTTATTATTTCTCCTTTTTTTCCAGTTTGGTTTTTAATTATACATGCTGTTTTTACTTAATTAGTTGTTATCTTTTAATATTAAAAATATTAATCATAAAGGCCTTAAATTAATCAAATATCTCTGTCCTAAACCTAAACACAGCACCCTTAAAATGTTTCATTTCAGGTTCCTTTATTCCTTCTTACATGCTGTTGCTTTATGGTATTTTTGTTCATTTAACCAAATAATTATTAACTTCTGCCATGTGCCAAGTACTATTCCAGGTGCTGTAGTAATAGCATTAAAATAAAGTCTCTGCCCTCGTGAGGCTTACAAGATATTTAATACATATATTACATTGTAAATTGGTGTTTGGTGCTAGAATGGAAAGGAAAGCATTAGGACAAAACAAAGAATGACTTAGAAGTGGAGATGCTATTTTGTATATGAGTTTCTGTTGTCCTCAGACATTTCATAAGGTTTTTAGAGCTTAAATGTGAGAAACTTGATTCCCATGCTGGAGGAACTTGCATTCTAACCAGAGTCAGAGAAGTTAGAGATGTGAAAGCCATCAGCATATGGGGGAGGCATGTCAGCTTTACCTCTGGTGGATTCCCCAGGGACCTGTGTAGTGTCAGCCTGCAGACACATCCAGGGCAGAGTGGGGTGAGCCAGAGAAGACTGCAGAGCATGTTGAGAAAAGTGGGAGAGAAAGGAATGACCCTGGAACCAAGATAAGAAGAAGGTTTGGTTCTATTTACAGCTTGTCTGTTCCCAAGATATTAATAATTTTAGAGGCTGACACCTCAGGTAGGATGAATGTAAGAAAGCGACTTGTCTTGGTAGTTAGAACATTAGAGTGATTTGATTAAAAAAAAAAGTTTCATTGAAGTGAAGCCATACCACACTGGATTGAGAATTTGAGAAGTTGGACACAGAAAGTGAAGCCTTCTTGCACAGAAGGTAGTAAAGGAAACAGTAGAGTGAGAGAGTGATGATTTGAAGGGAAGAGGGCAGCATTGTGGAAGTCAGGGCTAAGATGGATGTTCTGGCAAGATGTGAAACAAAACTCCCCTTGGAGACTTTCGGGGCTCTATGGCCAGGCGATAAGGTGGGCCTCTGGGCTGGAGAAGGTTTCTCCTGGATCCGTTACTTGCCAGAAACTCCTCCCCAGAATCTCTAGCTTTTCCATTGCTGATGGTGGCAGTGTATTTCCTTGTGTCTGAGCTCGTGGTCAGGAGGAAAGATGTAAATTTTCTGAAACCACAGTGTTCTGTTTTAATGAGTTGGCATTTGAATTCAGGAGATAAAATTAAAAACATGGGGAAACATCCCCTGACCATTGCTCTTCAAACGCCGTAGCGTGAGAGGACATCACCATAATGTGCTAACTACCAGGACAAGTCTCTTTCTTATACTCATTCTACTTGAGACATCAAGTAGAATGAGATTTCCCTTTTCCAAACACGCAACCACATCTCCCCATTTTTCTGTTCATTGTCCCCAGAAGTCCCTTGATTTTTCTGTCTCCCTATTTTAACTCATATTGTTTTGTCCACCTGAAATATCCTTTTGCCTTTTCCTAACTCAGACCAATTCCCCAGTCGTTCTCCTTCACCATTTTCTCTCCTTGGTGTGCTGTAGCTCCTTGTAACTTGGCACCTGTTGCAGAAATAGAAAAGCATTTTGTAAATTGTAAAGTGTCATACAAACTTACTAATAGTATCTGTCCTTCTGAACTGCAAGCTCATTGAAGGCAGAAACTGAGCCCTTTTCATGTTTATGTACATCAAACTACTCAGTGTTGTGTCTTGTACATCCTTGTTATTTATTAAAGTCTGAATGAATTAGGGATATGTGATTCTTTGATAGGCTTAAGGATTGTTAAGACTGGGCATGTAACACACCAGGTTCTATCTTGCAGCTATTACATTTATGTTGAGATTCTCCTTCTATGGAATCTCCTTTAAAAGTAGATTCCCTAATTTGGATCCTCCACTGGTTTACATTTCGTTTTTTCCTTCACAGGCTACATACCTATCTAAATCAATAATTACAGGTTGCATAGTGATGTATTGGCATGCTTTTGACTGTAGTATTGCAGAATATCCAGTTAAACAGCCAGAGCTTTATCCCTTTGGTAACAAAAAGTCCAGCCCTGTGCAGTTTCAGGATTAGTCAGGGTCCTGGGGATAGTCAGGGTCCCTTTTGCTTTCTGTTTTCACCTTGCCATCCTCAGCATGTTGACGTTGGCTCCCCTCATGCCCCCAAGATGGCTGCAGCACTTCTCAGCTTGTTCTGCACACAGTATCCAAAGGCAGAATAGTGTCTCCTTCCGCTTCTCTATGAGGCAGCGTAACTTTTCCTGAATGCTTCCCAACAGATTTCCCTTCAGAGCCTGCTGGTTGAGATGTGGTTATTTACACTGGCAAGAGAAGTGGAACACTCACAGTTGGCTGGGACCAGTCAAGAATAGGTAGTCTAGCAGAGAATGATCACTTGAATTCAGTTAGAGGTCTAATGGCAATGAAAAGCAGGGGGTGGGGGTGGAATATGGAACAGTGTCTGCCATAGGTACTGTCTGTGTGCCCTTGACCTTCCCACCAGGGAAGTTAATATCCTTGTCGATTTCCAAGAAGAGGAAAGATACTTTTTACAATATTTCCACTGAGCTTGGTGTTGGATCTCAGAAATACTGTTTTCATCGACTCACTTATTCGCGTAATAAACATTAACTGAGCACACATTTTGTGCCAGGTGTGGTGCTCAGCACGGGGGAAGTAGCTGAGTAAGACCTGCTCCTCATCCTCAGGTGAAGTGGCTGGCACTTAGTCCAGTGGAATAGGGTGGCTGAAGTAAAGCAGGGAGGATAGAGTTATTCTGTAATAAACTGATTTTAGGAAATTTATTTTTCAGCAGGAGATGTGGGACATGTGGATTTGGGATGTGAATTCATTTGAAAAGCCACTTTGGGGTAAGTTGATCACTGGGCGTAAATGACTTCAGGGTTGGACTTCTCTTTACATTGGGATTTGCTCTTACAGTGGCGCAGGTTCAGATTTACCCTGACTGGACTTGATGCCTCATGTACATGCCAGAAAGTGAGTGGCTTGTACTAAAATCCTAGCACAGTAATTTGAGAAACATAACCATCAAGCATAGCCACGTGTGGTACTAATTAATTAGCACATTCACTTCTCATTCACGAAAGCAATGTGAAGACTAAATAAAGACCACATTTAGAAATAGAAAGATACTTATTATATAGGGTTTAACCTGCTTGTGTTCAACCAGTAGTCCTGATGTGTGGACTGGAGAGCACTCATGGCGCCAGTGTTAGGAGGATGAAGGGTTCAAGTTTGTCTCTGAGCTTCTCTTTGCAGGACTCCAAATGCATCAGTACAGATGTACAATGTTCCTGATTTTTTTTTGTTTCATCTAAGAAAGAGCCTTTAGAATTACTGTTTAATATTTACTGAGTGTTTACTGTGAGTATGTTGCGCATTACTGCATTTAATTCAGGGACTGTGACCTGGGTATGTTTTTCTCATTCAAGGAATAAAGAGGCCCAGGTTTATGCCAATAAAGTAAAATTGCTAGGAGCACATTACTGATATTAATACGTTCTGGAATTGAAATGTGAATTTTAGCATTTGGCCTAATAGACCATCACTTCTGTTTTAAAATGCTGATTGTGTTGGCTGTTCCCAAGACCACCCCCAGGTTTAGTGATTGCCTAGGAGGATCTATTTCTGCTTTATTGACTATGCCAAAGCCTTTGACTGTGTAGATCACAATAAACTGTGGAAAATTCTGAAAGAGATGGGAATACCAGAGCACCTGACCTGCCTCTTGAGAAATCTGTATGCAGGTCAGGAAGCAACAGTTAGAACTGCACATGGACCAACAGACTGGTTCCAAATAGGAAAAGGAGTACGTCAAGGCTGTATATTGTCACCCTCCTTATTTAACTTATATGCAGAGTACATCATGAGAAACCCTGGGCTGGAAGAAGCACAAGCTGGAATCAAGACTGCCGGGAGAAATATCAATAACCTCAGATATGCAGATGACACCACCCTTATGTCAGAAAGTGAAGAGGAACTAAAAAAGCCTCTTGATGAAAGTGAAAGAGGAGAGTGAAAAAGTTGGCTTAAAGCTCAACTTCAATAAAGTAAGATCATCACATCCTGTCCCATCACTTCGTGGGAAATAGATGGGGAAACAGTGGAAACAGTGTCAGACTTTATTTTTTCTGGGCTCCAAAATCACTGCAGATGGTGACTGCAGCCATGAAATTAAAAGACGCTTACTCCTTGGAAGGAAAGTTATGATCAACCTAGATAGCATATTGAAAAGCAGAGACATTACTTTGTCAACAAAGGTCCGTCTAGTCAAGGCTATGGTTTTTCTTGTGGTCATGTATGGATGTGAGAGTTGGACTGTGAAGAAAGCTGAGCGCCAAAGAATTGATGCTTGTGAACTGTGGTTTTGGAGAAGACTCCTGAGAGTCCCTTGGACTGCAAGGAGATCCAACCAGTCCATTCTGCAGGAGATCAGCCCTGGGATTTCTTTGGAAGGAATGATGCTGAAGCTGAAACTCCAGTACTTTGGCCACCTGATGTGAAGAGTTGACTCATTGGAAAAGACTCTGATGCTGGGAGGGACTGGGGGCAGGAGGAGAAGGGATGACAGAGGATGAGATGGCTGGATGGCATCACTGACTCGATGGACATGAGTTTGAGTGAACTCCAGGAGTTGGTGATGGACATGGAGGCCTGGTGTGCTGCGATTCATGGGGTCGCAAAGAGTCGGACACGACTGAGCTACTGAACTGAACTGAGGAGGATTCATAGCATTCAGCATATGATCTCTGAATAATAGCTAAGATTTATGACAGCAAAAGGATACAAAGCAGTGTTAGCAAAGGGAAGAAGTGAAATCTGGAGGACAGCAGTTACTATCTTCCTCGAGTCCTCTCCCCATGGAATAAGCTTAATTCCTCCAGGTAAGCTTAATTCCTTTAGCAGTGAATTTTGACAACGCGTGTGAAGTGTTGTCAATCAGGAAAACTCATTAGACTTAATGCCAGTGTTTTTATCAGACCTGGTAATGGAGGCACCTTCTGCCTAGCATGTACCAAAATTTCAGGCTCCCAACAGGAAAAGAGGTGTTTTGCATAAATCATATTGTTTGTACAGGCAGTTTCAGCACAGTGAGGCCCGCTTATCATTTAAGGTAAGATTTATTTCAGCATAGGAAATTGTGTATCACTCAAGTTCCCAAACACCAGCCAAGGGCTAACATTGCAACCAGACCTTTCTAAAGACAGTAATCTCAGGCCTATGTCTTAGCTTTTATGCTGTACGCTGATTTATTCATTCAAGGATATCGTCCTTATGATCATGCAGCTTCTGAAAAGGAATGAGAGAAGTCGGTATTATGGTGTTGGTTTTGGGGGCCCTTTGATGCTTTTGAACTGTGGTGTTGGAGAAGACTCTTGAGAGTCCCTTGGACTGCAAGGAGATCCAACCAGTCCATTCTGAAGGAGATCAGCCCTGGGTATTCTTTGGAAGGAATGATGCTAAAGCTGAAACTCCAGTGCTTTGGCCACCTCATGCGAAGAGTTGACTCATTGGAAAAGACTCTGATGCTGGGAGGGATTGGGGGCAGGAGGAGAAGGGGACGACAGAGGATGAGATGGCTGGATGGCATCACTGACTCGATGGACGTGAGTCTGAGTGAACTCCGGGAGTTGGTGATGGACAGGGAAGCCTGGCGTGCTGCGATTCATGGGGTCGCAAAGAGTAGGACACAACTGAGCATCTGATCTGATCTGATCTGACCGCGCACTAGTTTGATTTGCTGGAAAGACTGACACAGCTCAACATAGTGTTGTACTCACGGCTGCATTTTTATTACAGCCAAAGATACAGTGCAAGAACAGCAGAAAAAAGATAAAACAGGTGAATGTTGACGAGATCAGGTGTGGACTTCTGAGTCTTCCCTCCGTAAGGATCACAGGAACACGAGTTCCCCTCCAGCTGTGAATGATAAGAGACATGTACAAGACGTGTCTGGTCAGGGAAGCACATGAGTGTCAGAGCCTGGAGCTCCTGTTGGTAGCCAGCTGGTCACGTATGCGTATTCTTGCCATGTGGCCAGCTTTGGCAGCTGAGACTTGGGCCCCAGACCAGACACCAGGTGTGCGTCATAAATCTTGATGATTTCTTTAAACAATGCTGACAGCCTGGTACATCCTGACTCACCACCTCTAACATCCTTAACAAATAACCATGAACATTCCAGGAGTTTCTTCTCAGCATTTGGCCAGGGGTCATTGCCATGGCCCTAGGCATCCCCCTGGGCTTAGCACGGACAGGGTAGAACACACCTGCTGTGTTAACTCTTTCCTCACAGACTTCCACATGAAATAATGTTGCATTTGCTGAATGCAAAATTTAATGATGATATATTCTGTAGAATATGATACTCCACACTTGAAAAAAAATAACTGATAGTGGAAATAGTTAACAAATTTCACTTACCTGAAGGGAGGCTTCTAGATTCTTTTCTTTTAGGGATTTATATATAATGATGACTTTTGGATTTCCCATTTTGTCCACAAATCCTGGTGGCTTAGACAGTAAAGAATCTGCCTGCAATGCAGAAGACCTAGGTTCAAACCCTGGGTTGGGAAGATCCCCTGGAGAAGGAAATGGCAACTCACTCTAGTATTCTTGCCTGGAGAATTCCATGGACTGAGGAGCCTGGTGGGCTACAGTCCATGGGATTGCAAAGAGTCAGACAGGACTGAGTGACTAACACTTTCACTTTTCATTTGTACTATATACAGGTATATGTTATGTTAAATAAAAATACAACAAAATTAATTAAATTAATTAACATATTACAAAATTACACATTGACCTTCTGTCTGTGAAAGTCAGCCTCGTGAGAGGCTTTTAAATACAATGGGATTTCTTTTTTTTTTACTCAATTTGCAGCTTTACAGAGATAATTTTGCAGAAAGAAAATAACTCATAGCTTAAAAGTTACCTGCTTCCAGGATTTGAAGCCAGTCTTCACTAGTTAATTTATTGCTGTTTGAAAACTGCTTTCTATTATGCAAAAAAGGAAGAGTAGTTGGGGAGGATTCCGTGCTTGAATCTGAGAAGTTCTGAGTTAACAGAATCACGCAGCTTGCCTCGATGCAGGGCTTCATAGAACCTTTGGTGCAGTGATATACAGAATGAATCTCTCAGAGCAAATGGAGGAAGTAACATTTCCCTAACTTATTTCTTTAGTGAGAACTCTCAGGTATGAGTCCTATAAATGGTGTTCTTCAGAACAAAATAGCAGGACATCAGGAAGCCCTTAAAGGATTTTAGCTAAAGGAGAGAGAGAAACAAAATATCTGTAGAAAAAATTTAAAGAAAACCTTGTTGCAGCAAAGTTTAGTATCTTACACTGTCTGATAAAACCTGTTTAGAAACTTCCCTATCTGGATGTCTTTTTCCTGCCAGGTTTCCTGAGTTGGTGTTTCTCTTTTGTAATGTGAATGGCGTGTCTCTTACCCTGGTATTTAGTAGCGTGATAACAGTTTCCATGGTGTGGATCATTGCCTTCATGCTCCTACCATCTACAGTGTCTGACATGGTATCAAGAACAGAGTTGGCCAAGACTCAGTAGATATCCAAGCAGCATGGAATGATTGGGACTCTAGAATACTGGGGTATTTTTTTGTTTTGTTTTAAAGGAATAACAAAGTAGTAGACATAAAGTTTAGATAGTATACATTTATTTTAATAATGTCATTTTGAAGAACATTTTTAGAACTTTGCTTTTGACTTCTTGAATTTAATTCCTCTTCTCATCACCAACTTCTTTTTTTATGACTTATCTGAATTTTTAATTGGTTTATTTTCCCAGAACAGTAAAATTGTTCCACCATAGACATGTAAGCATTTTTAACTACTGGATTTCTTTTGCAGTAGATGGAATGTCATTTTAAGTAATTAAATGGTCAGCATAGCTAAGGAAGGCCAGTGGGTCAGAAGTAGCCAGGGTACTCCTCAACTAGTAAAAGGTGAGAATATTTGCTTTACCTAGTACCAAAAATTGTTGTAAAGCTATAATTAAGATGCTGTGTGGTGTAGGGATAAGCAGACCAATGGAACAGAATGTAGAACCTCAGAAACATGACTTATGACAAAGTTGGCATTGCACACTTTTAGGGAGAGATTGAATTTCCCATAAACAGTACTGAGACAATTGGTTATCCATATGGAAGAAAATAATATTGAATCTGTACTTACACTGGAAAGGTAAAACTTTAAAACTTCTAGACATTAAAATATTTTTAATGATCTCTAGGTAGAGAAGAACTTCTTAAGACATAGAAAATATGGACTACAAAAGACACCTCTTATTAAGAAGATAAGCTATAAACTGGGAAAAGATACTTGTAGTACATGTAACTGGCACAGATTAGAATCCAGACTGTATAAAGATCTTCACAAACTAATAGGAAAAAGACAAAACAACTTCACCCAATAGAATAAACTTCAGTGGATACATTAGGAAGAGGAAATGGAAATGTCAATGGGGAAACTCAAATTAAATTACACACTTACCAGATTGTCAAAAAATTGAATAGTTTGACATCAATAAGTGTTGCCAAGGACATAACACATCCAGAGTTCTCATTTTGCTTTAGACATCTGGGAAAGCAAGTTTGCCATATGTTGTCATATTGAAAATATGTGTAGTCTCATGATCTAATATCCCTAAGTATGTACTCTAGATCAGGGTTGTGACAACTCATGAATAAAGAAAGATTTTTAACATCTTTAAATGATTAAGAAATAATTTCATAATTTTAAAAATTATATGAGATTCAAATTTAATTTCCATAAATAAGCTTCATTTTATTGGAATACTGTCACACTTACTTGGTTACATATCACGGCTGCTTTTGTGGTACAACCCCAGATTCAGGTGATTGCCACAGAGATGTTATGTCCTGCAAAGCCTAAAATGTTTACTGCCTGGCCCTTTGCAGAAGTTTGCTGACCCCTGGCACATGTGTACCAGGAAACATGCATAAACTTAGAAATAACCCCATGCCTATTAAGCATGAAAGGGATAAGCTATGATTAGCCCCATAGTGTGTGATGACATTAATATAAGCCAATTGAGCATTATACAGTGGTGAAAAGGAACGGACTACAACTACATGCAGCATGAATGGGCTTGAGGAATGTAGTGTTAGAAGAAAAGCAAGTTTCAGATTTTTCCACTTACAAGCGGTTCAGTGTCCTTTCAAGTAGCATAGTGTGCCTCATAATGTATAATTGTTCTGACTAGTAGAGAGGAACTTCAGAAGTGGACCAGAGCCTGTCTGACTTTAGGTTTCCTCTGTCTCTGCCCCACCACTACCCCTGCTTCCGCATCCCTGGTGTGTGTCAGGAACCCCGTTCAAACTCGCATAAGTGGAAAAGGGGATTATTAGAAGGATTCCTGAGTGGTCACGAAAGCCAAAGAAGAGACAGGGACTCAGTCACTACGGGACCCTCCTCCTCTCGTCCTGCGTGCCTCTGTCTGGGCTCGCCCTCTTGGACTGCAGGTCGGCTTTCTCTCCGTGACGGGCAGTGTAGCTGAGTGCAGCGCTAGGTTAGCATGGGCTTCCAGCTCTGTGACTTGGGAAGTGAAGGGCTGAGGGCCTGTGCTTGGCCTGGCCAGGTCTTTTGGCTGTCCTGTGCCCATGGGACTAGGTCTGTTAGCAGAAGTCCTTGGGGTAGGGTGGGCAAAGCAAGAGTCAGAATCATGAGCCAGGAAACCACCTCAGCCTGTGTCTATTTTCTCTCTTCTTTAAAGAGTAGTAACGTGTAAAACAATATGTGGCACTCTGACACAGCTTTGTGGATATCAGGCCTTTTTTGAAGTGATCATTAAGACATTGGTTGTCTAAGACCGTATACTTGGTGGTTGTGGTGGAAAGAGAGGTTAAATGTGTGTTGAACATATTAGTTTAATTTAAAAAAATCTCTGCAGCATTACCACAGAGATCTCTCATACTTCCCCTTTATGGTCACAAACATTTCAGTCTTTTCCTCCTGTAGGGACATTTAAGACATTAAAATATTTGAGTCAAAAATAGATGTTATTGTTGCTTTAAAACATGATACACCTGGACTTCCCTGGTGGTGTAGTGGATAAGAATCTGCCTGTCAATGCAGGGGACATGGATTTAATCCCTGGTCCAGGAAGATTCCATATGCCTTGAAGCAACTCAGCCCATGCACCTCAGCAAGAGAGGTCCCCGCAGGGAGAAGCCCAGGCGCCGCAGAGTAGCCCCTGGTCACCCTAGCTGGAGAAAGCCTGCAAAAAGCAACGAAGGCCTAGCGCAGGCAAAAATAAAAATAAATAGTATTAAAAAATTTATTTGGTTCTGTAGTACTATAACCATGTACCCAGAACTCATTCCAAAAGTTCTGAGAATATGTAGGTATAATACAATTACTTTAAAAAAAAAAAAAAAAAGACATGACATACTGCTGATTTTTTTCTGAATGACTGGGAGGGTACTTAACCCATTGGTAATAGTGTTTAAGGTACTTGAAGAAATATACAACAGTTATCCTTCTAAAATTTAAATTGTTTCTTTGAAGGGTCCTCACCTCTTCTATATTTACCTATTTTTAAGGTTATTGAGGTTGAATTTATTATGTACAGTAGAATTCACCCTTTTAAGTGTAGTCATACCCGTTTGGACAAATGGACACAGTTGTATGAGCACCACCACAAGCTGGGAGTATAGGGTTTCCCATCATCACAAGTTTTCACTGTCCTTTCAGGGCAGTCCCCTACTCTTCCAAACCCCTGGCAACGGCTGATCTGATTTCTCTCTCATATAAATGGCATCATGTAGTATACAAAATGCAGCCGTTTGTTACTGATCACTTTCACTTAGCATAAGGCTTGTGAGATTTATCAGTGCTGTTGGATGTACATCGAGAGTTTTTCTTGATTGCTGGATTCTGGGTTGAAGTCCTTCACTGTTTAGAGTACCACAATTTGTTTATCCATTCACCAGGTGGTAGACGTGTGGATTGTTTCCAGATTTTGATGGTTATGATTAAGTTGATATAAAGGTTGTGTACAAGTCTTTGTGTAGACATACATTATCCTTTCTCTTAAGTAAGATTCTTATGGGAGAGAAACTCTGTTTTCCGGAGAGACTGTACCATTTTGCATTCCACTGGCAGCATGTTAGTGGTCCAGGTACAGCAGTTCTTGCTAGCATTTGGTAGTTTTCTTTTTTCCTTTAGCTGTTTATATGGGTGCATAGTGGTGTTTCATTGTGTTTTTAATTTGCAGTTCCCTAGTAGGTGCCATTTGGAGAAGGCAATGGCACCCCACTCCAATACTCGTGCCTGGAAAATCCCATGGACGGAGGAGCCTGGTGCAGGCTGAAGTCCATGGGGTTGCTGAGGGTCGGACATGACTGAGAGACTTCACTTTCACTTTTCACTTTCATGCATTGGAGAAGGAAATGGCAACCCACTCCAGTGTTCTTGCCTGGAGACTCCCAGGGACGGCGGAGCCTGGTGGGCTGCCCTCTATGGGGTCGCACAGAGTCGGACACGACTGAAGCGACTTAGCAGCAGCAGTAGGTGGCATTAGTGGTAAAGAATCCATCTGCCAGTGCAGAAGACACAAGAGACATGGGTTTAATCCTTGGGTCAGGAAGATCCCCTGGAGAAGGAAATGGCAACCCATTGCAGTATTTTTGCCTGGAGAATCCCATGGACAGAGGAGCCTGGCAGGCCACAGCCCCCGGATTGCAAAGACTCGGATCTGACTGAGTACACACACACAATAGCTAACAATGTTGAAAATCTTTTCTTGTACTCATTTACCACCTGAATTGCTGTTCCGGTGAAGTGACAGTTCAAACTTTTCGCCCACTGTTTTCAATTAGGGTTTTTAAACACTGTATTTGGAGAGTTTTTTATGTGGTCTGGGTACAAGTAATTTATCAGATGAGTCATTTGTAAATATTTTCTCCCCATATGTGACTTGTTTTTTATTTAACTGTCTTTTGAAGAGCAGATTTTATTAAGTCCAACGTCCAGTCTTTTTATTTTTTAATGATTTGTGCATTTTATTGTTAGTATCTGAGGAATCTCTGCCCCAAGATTTCAGAGGTTTTTGCCTCTTCTTTATTCTCCTTTCTCCCTGCACCTCCTGCTTTCTCTGTACCGCTCTCCTTCCAAATACACACACACCCACTGCGTTTCATCTTCAATTTTAGAATCTAATTGTGCTGCCTTGGAAAAATTAAACAGGGATGGGTACAGAGTTATAAAGACTTACATTTAAGTGTTCTGGGCTGTAAGCTTTGAAAGAAATAACAATCAGCAGGTTTTAGAGAACACAGAGCCACATTTGCGTCCCAGATAGCACACCAGCAGTTAGACTGCTTGCTTTGCCAGTGACCAAGAGAGGTAGCCTTACACGTGAAGTGGCTTGAAATACATGGTGTATCGGCTTCTCTGGAGAGATCTGTTGTTCCATGACACTGCGCATTGTAATCCTTTTGGCCTTGCCCTCACCCTAGTCACTAGAGTTAGTAGTGGTTGCTCACTCCATGTGAGGGACTTGAGGCAAGAATCCGACAGTGGCACCCTGTTCTCAGGGTACAAGTGGGGAGTGTTGGTTTGATGGAAGGAGACCAGTAGGCAAGAGATCACCGTCCCCAGAGAGGTCAGCAGAAATAATACTTTACAGTTACAGGTGTCACCTAGTATTTTGGGGTGCTTTTCAGGTTGCTGGCTAGCCCCTTCATAAGGCAGGAAAGAACTGTTATCTTTTTTGTAGATAAACTCTCTTATCTATCCTGGGTTCATGCTACATAAACTGCCCTTGTAAGAAGCTCCTGGGCCCCCCTGGTACATCCCAGCCCTTCAGAGCATCTGCACATCGGCTTTCAGTGGGGGGCACCTGTGCCGAGTGTTTCCTCCATCCACCCCAAGTGCGCTTGATTCTTCCATCTCCCAGTCAGCACTGACACATGCCTTTGAGCCTTGGTGCCCACGGCTCCATGAGATGATTCCTCGTCTGAGGTCCCTGGGACTGCTTCAGTGCGCCCCCAGACGAGTGCCAGCATGCCAGGATTGTTTTTTATCTAGCTGTCCCAAATTTGGTGACCGTCCCTTCAGTCATTTTCTCAAGATGTTGTAACAGATTGGGGTGAGGGTGGGACACATAGAAAGGAAGGTTCAGGGAAGTCTGTGCAGTTACTGTCAGAATCAAGTCCGGGCCTCAGATCTCTTGATTCCCTTTTCTTCTACGCTTTCCATGAGTCTGTTTCTGAATGGCTGGTGACTAGCATTTTTAGAATGGGATTCAGTGGGACAGAGGGATAAGAATCACTCCAGTTAAGCTCATGCAGTACAGCGACCGGGAGAGCTCATATAAATCCTTGGACCATGGAACTGAAGGGGAGTGTTTGAAATGGACTGGGAATTACTGATTTCTTAAACCCCTGTGGCAGTTAATGGCTTAGTTTTTACTTGAGCGTTTAATATAGCAGTTGAATAGAAGGCAGTAAAGCCCCACGTGTTTAATGGATATGAGATAGTCACTCACTGTTTTAATTTGCATTTTCTTAATTGTAGTGAATCGAGCCCATTTTCACTTGTTTATTGGCTCTTCCGGTTTCCTTTCTGCAAAGTGCTTGTTTGCATCATTTACCCATTTTTCTATTTTATTGTGTATATTGATTTGTAGGAGTTATTTGCATGTTATTGATACTATCAGTTTTTATATATTTTACAAGTATTTTTTGAAGTCTTATTTAAAACTTATTCTTCACAGTAAAATTTCATATGCATATTAAGTTAATCTTTCAATTGTGCTTTAGGTTCTGAATTTTTTAGTTAATCTTTTTTCTTTTTTTGTCTGTAGGTTATGAAAGTGATTTCTGATGAAACTGGATTGGAATAATTTTCGTGATCTTTGTATATTTATATATATATATTTTAAAATTTTGCATTTGACTTAAAGTGCCATGAGAAAATTTGCATACTGCAAGGTGGTCCTAGCCACCTCCTTGATTTGGGTACTCTTGGATATGTTCCTGCTGCTTTACTTCAGTGAATGCAACAAATGTGATGAAAAAAAAGAGAGAGGACTTCCTGCTGGGGATGGTGAGTGACATTTTATAATAATGGGCCTGTTTTGATACATGTATTACTTGTTTGTAATAACTAATTTGGGAACTATAGAATTTTAACATTTCTTTAGATTAATAGTAATCCCTGGCTTTCTATGATGATGATCATATTTCTATCAGTTCTCCAGTGGGTTCTTCTAACAGTATTAAAGTGTCATGTATAGAATCGCTAAATTCATGTGTTCAGTGTTAAAAGTAGTTAATTTTCTGGAAGTCGTATTACCAAATAATGTAGGGAATCACATAGCTGGGACTACCAAAACTGCACAGGAGATTAGCCTAATGTCATAATACTGAGTGGAGCGTTAAAATTGCATTATCAGGCATGAGAGAGAGAGTTCTCTAGCCCTCCTATCTCAGTCCTAAGGGAAGAAGTTATTTTAGGTAGACATGGTCTGGTGAGTTCATTTTGTTAATGCTGTCGATAGCTCCAGTTAGCACATTTAGGGAGAGCTGATGAAAAGATCAGACTATAAAATCAGTGCTGCATTGAGAACACTGCAGTCTCTGGCGTGGAAAAGGAAGGAGACACCTGAAAAATTCCGTTTTAGACTCTGTGTTTAAACCAAAAAACAAATGCCTCCTTTTATTTACTTATTTTTAAACAAAATGAAAATGACTTTGCATTGTGAGTCAGTAATTTAGCTATTCTGGGCCATGCCACTTTGTCTGGTTAGTTATAGAATATCTGGCTAAACAATAATTCTATTTTTAGGAATGATATGTAAATGTTTTATTTGAATATACAGCCATATTTAAGTATCTTACACTTTTATAATGAAGGTACCTGGTCCTTAGCAAAATGGCTGTCTGGGGACGCCTTACAAATAGCTGTGAAAAGAAGAGAAGTGAAAAGCAAAGGAGAAAAGGCAAGATATAAACATCTGAATTTAGAGTTCCAAAGAATAGCAAGGAGAGATAAGAAAGCCTTCTTCAGCGATCAATGCAAAGAAATAGAGGAAAACAACAGAATGGGAAAGACTAGAGATCTCTTCAAGAAAATCAGAGATACCCAAGGAACATTTCATGCAAAGATGGGCTCGATAAAGGACAGAAATGGTATGGGCCTAACAGAAGCAGAAGATACTAAGAAGAGATGGCAAGAATACACAGAAGAACTGTACAAAAAAGATCTTCACGACCCAGATAATCACGATGGTGTGATCACTCACCTAGAGCCAGACATCCTGGAATGTGAAGTCAAGTGGGCCTTAGAAAGCATTACTACGAACAAAGCTAGTGGAGGTGATAGAATTCCAGTTGAGCTATTCCAAATCCTGAAAGATGATGCTATGAAAGTGCTGCAATCAGTATGCCAGCAAATTAGGAAAACTCAGCAGTGGCCACAGGACTGGAAAAGGTCAGTTTTCATTCCAATCCCAAAGAAAGGCAAGGCCAAAGAATGCTCAAACTACCGCACAATTGCACTCATCTCACACGCTAGTAAAGTAATGCTTAAAATTCTCCAAGCCAGGCTTCAGCAGTGTGTGAACCCTGAACTTCCTGATGTTCAAGCTGGTTTTAGAAAAGGCAGAGGAACCAGAGATCAAATTGCCAACATCCGCTGGATCATGGAAAAAGCAAGAGAGTTCCAGAAAAACATCTATTTCTGTTTTATTGACTATGCCAAAGCCTTTGACTGTGTGGATCACAATAAACTGTGGAAAATTCTGAAAGAGATAGGAATACCAGACCACCTGATCTGCCTCTTGAGAAATTTGTATGCAGGTCAGGAAGCAACAGTTAGAACTGGACATGGACCATCAGACTGGTTCCAAATAGGAAAAGGAGTTCGTCAAGGCTGTATATTGTCACCCTGTTTATTTAACGTATATGCTGAGTGCTTCATGAGAAACACTGGACTGGAAGAAACACAAGCTGGAATCAAGATTGGTATTTATCAATAACCTCAGATATGCAGATGACACCACCCTTATGGCAGAAAGTGAAGAGGAACTAAAAAGCCTCTTGATGAAAGTGAAAGAGGAGAGTGAAAAAGTTGGCTTAAAGCCCAACATTCAGAAAACGAAGATCGTGGCATCCTATCCCACCACTTCATGGGAAATAGATGGGGAAACAGTGGAAACAGTGTCAGACTTTATTTTTCGGGGCTCCACAATCACTGCAGATGGTGACTGCAGCCATGAAATTAAAAGACGCTTACTCCTTGGAAGGAAGGTTATGACCAACCTAGATAGCATATTGAAAAGCAGAGACATTACTTTGCCAACAAAGGTTCATCTAGTCAAGGCTATGGTTTTACCTGTGGTCATGTATGGATGTGAGAGTTGGACTGTGAAGAAGGCTGAGCTCCGAAGAATTGATGCTTTTGAACTGTTGTGTTGGAGAAGACTCTTGAGAGTCCCTTGGACTGCAAGGAGATCCAACCAGTCCCTTCTGAAGGAGATCAGCCCTGGGATTTCTTTGGAAGGAATGATGCTAAAGCTGAAACTCCAGTACTTTGGCCACCTCATGCGAAGAGTTGACTCATTGGAAAAGACTCTGATGCTGGGAGGGATTGGGGGCAGGAGGAGAAGGGGACGACAGAGGATGAGATGGCTGGATGGCATCGCTGACTCGATGGACGTGAGTCTGAGTGAACTCCGGCAGTTGGTGATGGACAGGGAAGCCTGGCGTGCTGCGATTCATGGGGTCGCAAAGAGTCGGACACGACTGAGCGACTGATCTGATCTGATCTGATCTACCTGGTCCTTTAAAATTTATAATCTAAAACTTACTTGCCTACATACTATAATTTTTATACATGGGATTATATAACCAGTTCTGTTTATTTTATGGGAAATTTGCCTAAAATTAATCTCAGTTGCTAACACTGAACTTTTAGTAATACCTAGGCTAACCCCTAACTTTTTAATTTTTATCTTCCCCATTATGTAACCAGTTCTGTTTATTTTATGGGAAATTTGCCTAAAATTAGTCTCAGTTGCTAATACTGAACTTTAGTAATACCTAGGCTAACGCCTAACTTTTTAATTTTTATCTTCCCCATAATTTTTAATAAGATACACTTTTATACAAGGTCAGCCTATCTGTTGACTTTCCTGGTTTCCTTTAAGGACCTGCTGCTTAGTAAGTTTGTTGTGTGACAAGACCCGGCCTCCTTAACTGGTGTTAGAGCTGTAACTCTGTAGACATTTAAATCAGAGGGCAGGCATTGCTATTCACCATTAAAAACCTAGGATATTCCCAAATGGAACAGATTAACTTTCCCCTCATTCCACACTAACCCATTGCCATTTATAGTGGGAACTCATGGTATTCTATCTTAAATACAAAGGCACAATCATAAGACAGACCAGGACCTCTGTAGTGGGTAAAGACACACTTGGTCTTCACCTATGTTTTGTAATGTTTTGAATGTTTTGTAAACTGCTGTGTGCTGGGCAGTGTGCTACGTGCTAGTGATACACATTTCAACAGTACAGAATAGTTTCTCTGTTTGGGGAACTCCCAATCCAGTAGGAGAGGAAGAATAATAGGTAGTGATATGATAGCTTCCCTGATAGTTCATTTGGTAAAGAATCCACCTGCAGTGCAGAAGACCTCCATTTGATTCCTGGGTCGGGAAGAGCCGCTGGAGAAGGGATAGGCTACCCACTCCAGTATTCTTGGGCTTCCCTAGTGGCTCAGCTGGTAAAGAATCCACCTGCAGTGCAGAAGACCCTGGTTCAATCTGTGGGTTGGGAAGATCCCCTGGAGGAGGGAAAGGCTACCCACTCCAGTATTCTGGCCTGGAGAATTCCATGATTGTATAGTCCATGGGATCACAAAGAGTCGGACACGACTGAGCAACTTTCAGTGATATGGTAGATAGCACACTAGAGGTGTGTGAGAGGAAGGAACACCGTGAGGCCTCTGAGAAGGTGCTGCAGGGAAGTAACACTCAGGCTAAAGTATCAGGGTGCATGGGTGTTTGTTAGGTTTGACAGGTGAAGGGAATACATCCCAAGCAAAGGAGAAAAGCATGCATAAGATAAGCACATGAGAGAACAGAGTTGATGGATAGGAAAGCATGAGGAGAGAGCACAGACAAGGCTGGGAGGTCAACAGAGACCACATCGCAGAAGGCATTTTATAACATGCCAAGGGTTTTGCACTTTATCCTGTAGGCGAGGCATGCCATCAAAGGATTTCAAAGAAGGGAACAAGTAACCTGATGGGATCCCGACTTTCAGAAGAGAGTGGTCACTTGGCTGATGTAGTGGGAGAGAGTGAGACATCTGAGACTGGTTGTGAGACTGCTGAGAAAGTTTGTAGAAGTTCTTGGGGCCCACACTAAAATGGGGCACACAATAAAATATATGGGAAGTTTGTAGATAGTGGACTTTACATAGCAGGGAGAGTCACTGAATGTAGGTAATAGGGCAAGTGAAAAGTCTCCCATGGCTCTCAGGTCTCCGTCTTTGGGTAAATTGGTATGAGGAGGGGCCCCAGAGGCAGAGCGGCTCCAGTGGGAAGGCAGAAGGACGAGTTGTGTTTGGAGCATTTCATGTGGAGGGCCTGGGGGCTGGGGGCGGGGGTGCGTTATGCAGCAGAGAGTGGGTGGGGTGGAGCATGTGGGCGGCACTGTGGGCTCCGGAGCGTGCAGCAGAGACAGGCAGAGTTGGAGAGGATCACGGAGGGTCAGCAAGGGGAGAGGCGGCTTCTGGAAGTCAGGGGCAGCGGAAAAGCCAGAGGGAGCAGGGTCATGGAAATCCAGGCATGATGGATGGATGTTCAGTGATTTCACCTGAGATGAAAAAGTGGTTGTGATACGTTTCCTAATGGGGTTTCTTGTTACCCTAGAAAGTGCCATTTCAGTACCAGTGGACTTGATATTTACCGGTGTGTAGCTTATCCCTTTAGGAAGCTTTGACACACAGAGTACAATAGTTAGAAGAAAGGAATGGAGCTAAGGTTGGTTTTCTGTGTACAGACGTATTTTTTATGTATTTTAAAGAGGTTTAAAATATAAAGGAATGAAGTAATACTTGAAAGAACAAACTCTCTGCAGAGGAGACAGTGGGGTATCAAAACCATAAGAAAAGATTTATCCTTGAAGAGGATTCTAAGGTTAGTGCGCTTCTGAAAACCACTAGTGACATGAGCATCAGAGAAAAGGAGTAGCTTTAATGCAAAGTATAGAAGTACAGAGTAAAGAAGATACGGTCTGAGAGTGCAGTGTGGAGCCGTGAGAGACAAACAGCATGTCCTGAAAAAAGGAGAATGAAGGTGGGTGAGGGTTGTGAGCTTAGTGGACCTTGTGGGAGAGTCAGGTTTAAGTCTGGTGGATGGGACCTCTGTGTTGAGGAAACTTGATATTTACTATGTGGAAATAGCAAGATGGTGTGGATGACTGAGAAAGAGGTCAGCAGTGGCAGGATGAGAGCAGGCTGAGCAGTACGATGCCAGGAGGGGAGTTAATAGCTGAAGGGAGAGACTTACGAGCTGCCAGTGGTTCTAGACAGGGCCCTAAAGCATCCATTTTTCAAACTGTGTTTCAAGGGATTGAAGGGAAAGAGTGGGAAAATGACTAAGGGAAGGGGAACCATGGCTGCCAAGCAAGAACAGTTTGAAAAATCTGCTTTGATGGGACGTTTCAGTGCAGTGGGCACTTGGAGGTCCCAAGTAGTGTAGGAACCCTAAAGTTACTGCTCTCAATATACGGCTGCTGAGAAATTGTGGTGCCAATGAAGAGATCTTTCACTAAAGTAGTTGGGAGAGGGTTGACAGGCGATGGCATGAAGGATGTAGACCTTCTTGGTGGAATTAGCAGGTACAGTCAGTGACCTGGAAGAATAAGTCTCTTCTGTTAGAACACATAAGGTCTCCAGGATCTTCATTCTCTGTGGCATTTGAAAAACCAAATTAAAACAAACAATGAGCAGATATGATACTCCAGAGCAGTTGTCTCGGTATTGTAAGGACCTCCTTTCTGAACTGCTTTAGAGCGCCAATTTGGTAAAATTTACCAAATTCTGCTCTTTATACTGTTGTGTGCAATTAAGCAGAATGGATTCATTATCCCTATGATAATGCTCATCAGATTATCCTAGGGTCTTACATGTACTCACTACTTACCTACATCAGGTATCAGCAGGCCTGTCTGGTGATTACACAGGGTTGATTTTATTCTGTTTTATTTTATATTCTTGAGCAGTTCTCTCTCATTGTTTTATATTTATTTGTGTTTTATACACCAGACTCTCTGAGAATAGGAAAATTCTTCTTTTGCTAGAGAAGTAGATAAAATTGCCCTTGGAAAAATAAAATTAGTACAAGTTATGTCTTAGGAGTATTTTTGCAACTCCTCTGCCTTGTTGGAATTAACTCATTCAGTTTATGGATTTGGGTGTTGCATAGAACATTCAGTATTTTTACAGATACACTTTCAAGTAGGAATTAATCCTTTATGCCAGCTCGGTACCTGATTTTCAGATTACTAAAATACTGATTATTCAAGTTTTTACGTGCTTATGCTAGAATTATTTCAGTTGTCACATTAGGAAGACTTTGAGAACATATTTTATAGAAGAAACTTTAGATGATTCAGTTCAGTTCAGTTCAGTCGCTCAGTTGTGTCCGACTCTTTGCGACCCCATGAATCACAGCATGCCAGGCCTCCCTGTCAATCACCAACTCCTGGAGTTCACCCAGACTCATGTCCATCAAGTCAGTGATGCCATCCAGCCATCTCATCCTCTGTCGTCCCCTTCTCCTGCCCCCAATCCCTCCCAGCATCAGAGTCTTTTCCAATGAGTCAGCTCTTCGCATGAGGTGGCCAAAGTCTGGAGTTTCAGCTTTAGCATCATTCCTTCCAAAGAAATCCCAGGGCTGATCTCCTTCAGAATGGACTGGTTGGATCTCCTTGCTGTCCAAGAATATTGTTAGTAAAGGCTTTCAGAAACTATTAACAGACTTTTAGTGTATTTAGAGTTTTATTTGTACACATTACAAATGTATATAAAATTGGAATAAGGGTTAAAACACAGGTATTGAGGTAGCAGAGAGAGATCAATGAATTTTGTTATATGCAATAATATTTTAATGTTAAAAAATTAGGTAATTTTCTTTGTTTATATAATACTTATTTTATATAACACTAAGAAAGCAGAAACATTTCAATTATCATTGTAAGCCAAGTCCCAATTTCAGAGATATTAAAATATGGGGAAAATATTTTGGAGTAAGTGAAATATAGTGCATAAAAACAGGAAAAATTATGATCGCCTAAGAAAATTGTTTGGGAGAAATGCTTTTAGCTTTTTATCTTCCCAAATGGATATCCTGTAACTTTGAACAAGTGGAAGTGTTAGTCAGTCAGTCATGTCAGACTTTTTGTGACCCCATGAACTGTAGCGCACCAGACTCCTCTGTCCGTGGAATTCTCCAGGTAAGAATACTGGAGTGGGCAGTCATTCCCTTCACCAGGGGATCTTCCTGACCCAGGGGTCGAAGACAGATTCTTTATGACTGAGCCACCAGGGTTTATTCTACTTCCATGAGAAAATACAAATTGTAGAAATTTGTAAGCTGTGTTAAAGCTAAGGTATGTCATGTGGTTTGTATATGTAAATCTCATTTGGCAGCAGTCAGAGTGAACTTGTAGTTTTTTTTTATAATTAAATTTTCTAAGAAATGAAATTTTTCTACCTTGTCACGTAGATGAAGTTTAGCTGAAGTATACAATAAAATGTTAGTATTGTGTTTTCACATAATACTTCAGAACAACACTTAGTTACCCCCTTGTAAAAGCTGATTTTATTCTTAGAAATTATCTACATAATGAAATTTTATGCCAAAGAAAGTATTTTTTTCAGTTCAGGAAAATGATAATATCCAAACCCATTTCCATTGCTTTCAAACAAGTTTCACTGATCTCTTTTTTAATTTACATGAAAGACTGGTAAGTAGAAAACAAGGGAAGTTAATACTTACTATCTTTTTTGTTAGTTGCTTTTTGCAAGTGTGTTAGTAATAAAAATATTCATTAACTAATTTCATTTTATCCTGGCATCTTTGCCAAAGAAAATTAGTTTACTGCTGCTGTAAGTCACTTCAGTCGTGTCCAACTCTGTGTGACCCCATAGACGGCAGCCCAACAGGCTCCCCCGTCCCTGGGATTCTCCAGGCAAGAATACTGGAGTGGGTTGCCATTTCCTTCTCCAATGCATGAAAGTGAAAAGTGAAAGTGAAGTCGCTCAGTCGTGCCCGACTCTTAGCGACCCCATGGACTGCAGCCTACCAGGCTCCTCCGTCCATGGGATTTTCCAGCCAAGAGTACTGAAGTGGGTTACTTTACTGCTGCTGCTGCTAAGTTGCTTCAGTCGTGTCCAACTCTGTGCGACCCCATAGACGGCAGCCCACCAGGCTCCCCCATCCCTGGGATTCTCCAGGCAAGAACACTGGAGTGGGTTGCCATTTCCTTCTCCAATGCATGAAAGTGAAAAGTGAAAGTGAAGTCGCTCAGTTGTGTCCGACTCCCAGCCACCCCATGGACTGCAGCCTACCAGGCTCCTCTGTCCATGGGATTTTGATGCAAGAGTACTGAAGTGGGTTACTTTACTGGTCCCCCTTTAATTCTTTGGGATATTATAATTTCTAAATTCAGGTATTGTGGGTTCTGTAAGTAGTAGTCACAAGACTTTTGATTAATGGTCATTTTAAATGTGGCTCTGAAAACTCACATGTATCAGTGGATTAAAGTATGTAATGTGGGTATTATACTAGATATTCAGGTTGTTAATAAGTACCAGCTGATCAAATTTGTAAAGTATTATAGCCAGGAAGATTTTGTATGTTGTACAGTTTTACCCAATTCTTTAAGACTTCCAGGCTGGAGTTCACTATGATGGGGCAGGATTTTAATTTTCTGGTAATACAGTCTCTTAGGCTATAAGCAATCAAGTTTATACTTACTAGTCTTACTAGTTCTTACTGTAATTTCTTGAGTGCTCCTTCATACTCCCCCAATCCTCATGGAAAATTTGAAGCATAAACAAAATTAGAGAAAACAGAAAATTGATCTCCTATATACCCATCATCCGGAGAAGGCAATGGCACCCCACTCCAGTACTCTTGCCTGGAAAATCCCATGGACGGAGGAGCCTGGTAGGCTGCAGTCCATGGGGTCGCTAAGAGTCGGGCACGACTGAGCGACTTCACTTTCAGTTTTCACTTTCATGCATTTGAGAAGGAAATGGCAACCCACTCCAGTGTTCTTGCCTGGAGAATCCCAGGGATGGGGGAGCCTGGTGGGCTGCCGTCTATGGGGTCGCACAGAGTTGGACACGACTGAAATGACTTAGCAGCAGTAGGCAGCAGCAGCATACCCATCATCTGGAGAAGGGGAAGGCTACCCAACTCAGGTACTCTGGCCTGGAGAATTCCATGGATTGTATAATCCATGGAGTCACAAAGAGTCAGACATGACTGAGCAACTTCCACATACCCATCATGTCTTCAACAGCTGTCAATGCAAAGCTAGTCTTGTGGCATAGATACATGGTACCTCTTTCTTTTTGTCCTCCCCACCCTGCTTTGTTGGTTGTTGTTGAAGACGAAGAAACTGTTTTCTTTTCTCCAGTTTTCCATAGTCAGGATTTGCATTCCGTTAATGTTTGTTTTAAATCATGTCCTCAGTCCCCAGTAGTATTTCCTGTGAATTGATAAGTGGGTCCAGGGACTTAATTACATTCAGAATCTACTCCACCTCACCTTGCCTCAGGCAAAACTATGTTACAGATGGTGTTCTGTATAACTTAATACTCAATTAAAAATTTAAAAACTGAGCAGTGTGAGAATGTTTCCATTTTAACTTTTCTTTAAAGCATCATCTTATACTAAAATAGGGCACAGGTAACTGAAGGATATTTATAACCAGGGCCACTAGATGTCTCCCACCTACTCTTTATTTGTCTGTGCCATGCACAAAAGGTAAGTGTGACTTCCAGAACTCCAGTGCTTTGTACTGACCCCTGAGTGTCCCAATCCCCAAATCTGTTCATTGCTCTTTATTTTCAGAGACAGGTAAGTAGAAATTGACTCTGAGAGTTGAATAATTTATGGTTTTTTAAGTTTTAAAAGTTTATATGAGCATTGTGTTTCTGTACTTACAGTTTTCATTATACTTGTCATTGAAAATTTTTGTCACTGAGAATTTTTTAAAAATTCTTATATTTAAAGAGCTTACTTGGCAAACATTAGATAGGATTTGTTTTTTAAAATTGTATTACAGGAGTTGCCTATGATTTTTCAAGTTATTTCCTAGTGTTTTAACTTCCTTCCTGAAATCGCAGTTTCTAAGGTCTGAGAATGGGGACAATTATTATACACCATTTTTTCCTTGATAGTTCTTTAAAACAGATTTTATGTTCTGTTTATGTTTTATGTTGAAGGCATAGTGAGTAATATTCTGCAGCTCTGGTATGGATAGGTTCCTTTGTACCTGCTCTGGACAGTCATCCTGTAGGCCAGCTTTGCCGACAAGAGTTGTTTTCGGTCAGACAAAGCCTGTCTGAAGAGAACTCCTGGTTCATCTACTGCCGTGATGTCTTCAGACATTTCCATCCAGAGACTTTGGGGGGGATGCCTTAAAAACACACTGCAGGAGAGTAACACTTTCAGCTTAAAAAATAAGTAATGTATAAACAGATAATTTCATCCCATTCTTACCCTCACCTCATTCTCTATCCGTCCCTTTTAGGTGGGAAGTTTAACACAATTTTTTCAAATTTAATATATTCTAGAACACATTTTTCTTGTAACACTTTTTAATATCTCAAAAGTACATAACTAGGAACAAG
The DNA here is from genome assembly GCF_029407905.1 of Bubalus kerabau. NCBI lineage: Eukaryota > Metazoa > Chordata > Mammalia > Artiodactyla > Bovidae > Bubalus > Bubalus kerabau. Next base: position 24,552,918 of record NC_073644.1, on the reverse strand, counting down.
ATTTGGGATTTGCTGGTCAGAAATATTCTTTTTTTTACTGATACAGCCAGTTTTCCGTATCTGTGGATTATGCAGAGGGGTGATTGTACCACATACCTTTTTATATAAAGGATTTGCACATCTGCGGATTTTGGTATCCACAGGGTGGGGTGACAGTTGTCTTGGAACTAGGCCCTGGTGGATACTGAGGAACAACTCTGTGTTAAGAAACAACATTACTTCTGATTAGAATTACATTTCTTGATGTTCCACCTTGCATAATGCTTATTATAATGTCTACTATTGTTAATTCTAGGGTTTCATTTTGATTTATTTTGAATAATACTTGTACTCATGTATTAATTTAGCATATAGTTATAAAATGCCTATTAAACACTGCTAAACTCCACAGAAGGTACATGAATAAACAAAAAACTCCAGCTAAAAAAGGAATCATAATCTAGCTAGGTGGGGTGTCACAGGCATGTTTAGCAATCATAATTAGGGAGAGCTGTTGATTAGAGGGACTTTCCTGGTGGCTCAGTGATAGAGAATCTTCCTGCCAATGCAGGAGATGCAGTTTTGATCCCCAGGTCGGGACAATCCCCTGGAGAAGGGAATGGCAACCCACTCCAGTATTCTTGCCTGGGAAATCTCATGGACAGAGGAGCCTGGGGGTTACAGTCCTTGGGGTCGCAAAGAGTCAGACATGACTGAGCGTCTAAACAACAACAATTGATTAAAGACACAGAGCCATGGATGAAATGATGTGGTCAAAAGTAGTAAGCCGTCACTCGAGAGAGATGCAGAAAAGCTGCAGGAGAGAAGCCGTCCTAGCTGGGGCTTGGACTAGTGTGGGTTTGGTGTTTCACAGGTAGAGGTGGGAGGTGCCAAGGGAGGCGGCCAGTGTGAGCAAAGGCACTGGCACAAGTAGACGTGAGGCACAGAGAGAGCAGGTGCTGCTTGACGGGAGGGTGAGCATCTGGGGGCTGGGAAGCGAAGAGCCCAGCAGGTGGTAGGTTTGGAAACTTAAGTTTCCTGTTAAAGAGATTAGACTCCCAGAGACCATGGGAATAGCACAGTGAAGACTGTGCTTTAGAGAAGTTACTGTGGCCACAATATTCGAGATGGGAGTGCCAAGGCCATGCAGTGATTCAGGTGAGTGGTGCATGGTGAGAAGGTCTGGAGTCAGGGCACAGTGTGGAAGCAGGGGACAGGGCAGCCCCTAGGCTGTGTCCCAGATTGGTAGAGGATGGGCTCAGAGGTGCCTCTGGTTGTTGAGGGCATAGTTTAAACATAAATGTTATTCAACAGAAACATGAATTAATTGCTATAAAATTAATGTTAGTTAAATTTCCTCCTTATTCTTAGTTCTAGAGCCAGTACAAAAGCCTCATGAAGGTCCTGGAGAAATGGGGAAACCAGTCGTCATTCCTAAAGAGGATCAAGAAAAGATGAAAGAGATGTTTAAAATCAATCAGTTCAATTTAATGGCAAGTGAGATGATTGCACTCAACAGATCTCTACCAGATGTTAGGTTAGAAGGGTAAGTACCTAGTGTGGTCCTGATGGTATTTAATGTGAATGAAAAGTATGTACTGAATTCTCAGTAAATCACACTTCAGTGTTGACTATTCTTGAAATGAATGTTACATCACTGAGTTACTTCTTACCACCACCCCCCACTTAAGAAATAATTAAATGCTGATAAAATAATATCTCAAGTTCTAGAGATCATTGGGACCATGTGTTTTAGGCTTTGAAAGATAATTGTTTATCTTGATGGATTTAGTAGGGATTTTAAACCTCATTATTACCAAAGCATTTATATAGTCAATTTTATAAAGGATCATTTTAAGTTGTGTGTATCTTAAAACAGTGAAGTATACAGTCATAAGCATACAAATTAGTGAATTGCTACATACATGTTACCTTGTCTAATCATCGTCCAAATCAAATTATAGAACATTTTCATCACCTCTGAAAGTTCTCCTATGTTCCTTTCCGGTCAGTACTCCCAACCCCAGGGGCAGCCATTGTTTTGATCTCTAAACATAGATTAGCTTTGTCTTTCTTTGAGCTTTTTATAGATGAATCTATACTGCTTATAGTCTGGTGTCTCTGAGATCCATGTTGTTGCATGTATCAGAAACATATTGTTTTCCATGGCAGTGTGGTGGTTTGTTACGTGAATGTACCATAACTTACACACTGATAGATATTTGGGTTGTTTCCACTTTTTCACTATTATGAATAAAGGCTATGGTGATTTTTCTGTGAATGTTTTAGGAAGACCTAGGCTCTCATTTCTGTTTGGTGTATATATTGGGGAAAGGAATAGGGTGTACACTTACATAGCTTTAGCACATTTTTCTAAGATGGTTGTACCAACTTACACTCCTACCGGCACCTAATGTCCAGCTGTGTCATATGATACAAGGTATCTGGACTAGAGGACAACAGGCGCTGTTAAAAGCAAGGAAACTGTACAGAGAAAGGTGGATAAAGTGAACATTCTAGCTGTTGAGACCCCCTTAGCCTTCTGTGGCTCACAGTAATGCCAACAGCTGAACTTTATCCCTCCAGGCAAGAGATTGGAGGATCTTTTTCAACAGAATTGGACTAGCCCTAGAGAAAAGGAAAACAACTGCAGACACTGACATCAGAGACTCTCCAATTTAATGACAGCAGCCTGATCACGCCAATGAAGGAGACTCATAGTCAGAAAGCCTCACATACTGAGAGCTTACAGTCAGTTTTTTGGCCTTCCATTTTTAATGATAGATAACCAAGAAATACTAGACATCACAGAAAACTGAAACATGGAAAGTGTAGTTCAGAACTTTAAGCAGCTTGGAGGAAGCAAAGACGGACTATTCAGTTAAAATTCCACCACCTCCACTAACTTTGTTCATAGTAATACTTCCTAAGGCCCACTTGACTTCACACTCCAGGATGTCTGGCTGTAAGTGAGTCTCCACACCATCGTGATTATCCGGAACATTAAGTCCTCTTCTGTACCATTCTTCTGTGTATTCTTGCCACCTCTTCTGAATCTCTTCTGCCTCTGTTAGGCCCTATTCCTGTTCTTTATTTTGCCCATTTTTGCATGAAATGTTCTCTTGGTATCTCTGATTTTCTTGAAGAGATGTATAGTCTTTCCTATTTTATTGTTTTATTTCTTTGCATTGTTCACTTAAGAAGGCTGACTTATTTCGCCTTGCTATTCTTTGGAACTCTGCATTCAGTTGGGTATATCCATTAACTTTTTCCTTCGCTTTTCACTTCTCTCCTTTTCTCAGTTGTTTGAAAGACCTCCTCAGACAGGAGGCTTTCTTGCATTTTGCTTTCTTGCATTTCTTTTTTCCTGGGGGTTGATTTTGGTCACCACCTCTTGTACGGTGTTTCAAACCTCCATCCATAGTTCCTCAGGCACTCTTGTCTATCAGATATAATCCCTTGCATCTATTTGTCACTTCCACTGTATAATCATAAGGGATTTGATTTAGGTCATACCTGAATGGCCTAGTGGTTTTCCCTACTTTCTTCAATTGAAGTCTGAATTTTGCATTAAGGAGCTTATGATCTGAGCTGCAGTCAGCTCCCGGTCTTGTTTTTGCTTACTGTATAGAGCTTCTCCATCATTGGCTGCAAAGAATATAGTCATTCTGATTTCAGTATTGACCATCTGGTGATGTCCATGTGTAGAGTCGTCTCTAGTGTTGCCAGAAGAGGGTGTTTGCTATGACCAGTGAATTCTCTTGGCACAACTCTGTTAGCCTTTGCCCTTCTTCATTTGTACTCCAGACTAACTTGTTACTCCAGGTATCTCTTGACTTCCTACTTTTGCATTTCAGTCCCCTATAATGAAAAGGACATCTCTTTTTGCTGTTAGTTCTAGAAGGTCTTGTTATTGTTCATAGAACTGTTCGACTTCAGCTTTTTTGGCATTAGTGGTTGAGGTATAGACTTGGATTATTGTGATGCTGAATGGTTTACCTTGCAAATGAACCAAGATCATTCTTTTGTTTTTGAGATTGCACCCAAGTACTGCATTTTGAACTGCTGTTGACTGTGAGGGCTACTCCATTTCTTCTAAGGGATTGTTGTCCACAGTAGTAGATATAATGGTCATCTGAATTAAATTTGCCCATTCCCATCCATTTAATTCACTAATTCTTAAATGTCAATGTTTACTCTTGCCATCTCCTGTTTGAACACACCCAATTTACCTTGATTCAGGACCTAACATTCCAAGTTCCTGTGCAGTATTGTTCTTTACAGCATCAGACTTTACTTTCACCACCAGATACATCCACACCTGGGCATTATTTGCACTTTGGCTCAGCCTCTTCACTCTTTCTGGAGCTATTTCTCTGCTCTTCCCCAGTAACGTATTGGACACCTACTGACCTGCAGGGACAGTGCTCATCTTCCAGTTTCATATCTTTTTACCTTTTTTTCATACTGTTGATGGGGTTCTCAAGGCAAGAATACTGAAGTGGTTTGTCATTCTCTTCTCCAGTGGATCATGTTTTGTCTCCTGCAGAGGCATGAACCAACAGTGGCCTGCCTTCTGGTCAGGGGTACTGGCAGCAGCAGTCCTGGGAGGCATGTCCTGTTGACATAAGTCCTTTTGCCATTAGCCCTATCACAGAGCCTCTATCTCTGTCATGGACACTGCAGACTCCAGGACTGGTCCACCTCAGGCCAAACTACAGGGAGGGACCACAGCCCCATCCATCAGCAGAAAATTGGATTGAAGATTTACTGAGCATGACCCTGCCCACCAGAGCAAGACATGTTTTCCCAACAGCCAGTCCCTCCCATCAAGAAGCTTGCATGAGCCTCTTATCCTCATCCATCAGAGAGCAGACAGGAAAAGCAAGAATGCAATCCCATGGCCTCCAGAATGAAAACCACAGTCACAGAGAACTAACCAAAATGATCACATGGATCACAGCCTTGAGTAACTCAATGAAACTATGAACCATGCGGTGCAGGGCCACCCAAGACAGTTGGGTCATGGTGGACAGTTCTGACAAAACAGGGTCCACTGGAGAAGGCAATGGAAAATTAGTAATAATTACATAGAAAACCATCACAAGAAGAAAAAAAAAAAACTCCTTAACTCCAGGGAGTCAATATTGTGAAAATGACTATACTACCAAATGCAATCTACACATTCAGTGTGATCCCTATCAAATTACCAATGGCATTTTTCACAGAACTGGAACAAAAAATTTTACAATTCATAATGAAACACAGAAGACCCCAAATAGCCAAAGCAATCTTGAGAAAGAAGAATGGAGCTGGAGAAATCAATCTTCCTGACCTCAGACTGTACCACAAAGCTACAGTCATCAAGACAGTATGGTACTGGCACAAAAATAGAAATATAGACCAATGGAACAAGATAGCCCAGAGATAAACCTACATGCCTACAGATACCATATTTTTGGAGGCAAGGAGTCAAGGATATTAGACAAAAGGAGGCAAAAATATTACAGTGGGGCAAAGATTGCCTCTTCAGTAAGTGGTGCTGGGAAAACTGCACAGCTATATGTAAAAGAATGAAATTAGAGAACTTCCTAACACCATACACAAAGATAAACTCAAAATAGATTAAAGACCTAAATGTAAGACCAGAAACTGTAAAACTCTTAGAGGAAAACAGAACACTGTGATATAAATCACAGTAGGATCCTCTATGACCTACCTCATAGAGTAATGGGGATAAAAACAAAAATAAACTAGTGGAACCTAATTAAATTTAAAAGCTTTTGCACAGCAGAGCAAACTATAACAAGGTGAAAAGACAACCCTCAGAATGGGAGAAAATAATAGCAAATGAAACAACTGACAAAGAATTAATTTCCAAAATATACAAGCTGCTCAGACAAGTCAATACCATTTGAAAAACAACCCAATCAAAAAGTGGGGAAAAGACCTAAATAAACATTTCTCCAGAGAAGACATACAGATGGCTAACAAACACATGAAAAGATACTCCAGGGAAAATTTTTTTAAACAATTGTTCACAGAAGGCAGTCATGGTTTATAATTACATGGCACAGGTTTGAATAAAGTCAGAATAAGGAAACCATTGAATACTGTGCCTATAAAAACTAAGGGGCTGGAGAGTATCTGTTCATCTAGCAAACTGGTTAGGTGGACATCAGTCAAAAGAAGCTTCATTATAAACTTAGATTTTCACAAACTGTACTTTCTGAATAATTTAATAGTTATTGAAGCAAGCTAGGTTTCTCAGGGAAGTCTCAGATTCAGTGATGTGTAAAAGAACCTTAACTATTAGTGTTTATAGGAGAGTTATTTTTGTACTTTTATAATTCCCCTAAATACATCACCGCCATCAATACATTTTATTAAATGTTTTTTAAAAGTCTTTTATGTGGTTTTTGAAGATACTTTTATTAATGAGTAGTTTTTAATTGTATTATAAGCACTAGTTTTTGCAGAGTGAACAACTTTATGATAAGGAGATCAGTGTTTAAATGATGTGATTCTTATGCTTGTACACCAAATTTGGGGCTTAATGAGAACTCTCAGACTTGAAAAACTCTTGCTTTGTGCTGGATTGCTAGTCCAGCTGCTTAAAACAGTCTTTCTGGCAACCACTGGGTCTCTGTGGGACTAGGCTGCTTCCAGGTGGAAGTGGCACAGAATCACTACTACCGCTGAAGAGCCTTTTTTTCCTTAAACCTTCTTATTCCAACTGTGTGCTTTTATTCTTTGTTTAAAAACATTCTGAAAAGCTTTTTATTACGGAAATTTTCAAATATATACAAAATAGAGATAATAATGTGAACCCTAATGTATTCATCACCTTGCTTCAGTAATTCCTAAAAGTTCTATTGTGTAACCTCATTTATATCCTCTAAGATGTCCTGCAGCAATCTCCATCTCCTGGCATTTACTCTCTGGATGTCTCTTTCTATGTTGTGCCAGGGTTGATCTATATGACCAGCAGAACACAGTACAAGTGATGGAGTGTCATCTTCCAGTGTCATATCTTTCTGCCTTTTCATAATGTTCATGGAATTCTTGTGGCAAGAATTTTGAATTGGGTTGCCATTTCCTCCTCCAGTGGACCACATTTTGTTAGAAGTATTCACTATGACCCATCCATCTTGAGTGGCCCTGCAAGGCATGGCTCATAGCTTCACTGAGTTATGCAAGCCCCTTTGCCACAAAAAAGCTGTGATCCATGAAGGGGAGGTTATAAAATACACTGTGGTTCCAGTTTGGTCTTTTATTTCACTTGGATCATTGACTCTGGGGTCAGCCAGCCGACATGAGAGGAGTGGCGCTTTGGAGAAGCCCACACGGTTTGTGGATTTGGGGGATCAATCAGGTGAGTGAGATGAGAAGCAGATTCCCCAGACAAAGACATACCATTTGTAAATATTACAGTATTTATCTCTGAAAGATGGGACTCATAGAATCAGGGTGGAAAAGGAAATCATGGTACCATTTTTCATACCTCAAAATATAAATAGTGAGTGATTCTTTGGTAACCTGAAATACCCAGTTAGTATTTACATTTCCTAGTTATGTCATATATTTCCCTTTTTAATAGTGTTTATATCAGAATTGCAACTGGTAGGTATCTCTCTCAAGTGTTTCTCAGTCTGCAGGTTCCCTCTTCTTTTTTACCCTCATGGTTTATTATTTGAAGACCAGGTAAAGTGTTTAATGGGCTTCCCTTGTGGCTTATCTGGTAAAGAATCAGCCTGTAATGCAGAAGACCTGGGTTCAATCCCTGGGTTGGGAAGATCCCCTGGAGAAGGGACAGGCTACCCACTCCAGTATTCTGGCTTAGAGAATTCCATGAACTGTATAGTCCATAGGATCTCAAAGAGTCGGACACGATTAAGTGACTCACTCACTTTCAGTGTCTTATGTCCTTCCTGAGCCTGCATTTTGCTAATTGCATCTCTGGTACCATTGATTGTTCCTCTCTTCCCTGTAGATTAGTAAGTTAAAGGTGTTTTGTACCAATATCCTTGAAGTCAAGTGAGTTGTGGCTTATTAGACAGGTCTATTATTTGTGCCATTGGGCTTCCCAGGTGGCTCAGTGGTAAAGAATCCTCCTGCCAATGCAGGAGACTTGGGAGATGCCAGTTCAATCCCTGGGTCAGGAAGATCCCCTGGAGTAGGAATTAGCAACCCACTCCAGTATTCTTGCCTGGAGAATCCCATGAACAGAGGAGCCTGGAGGGCTGTAGTCCAAAGGGTCTTAAAGAGTCAGAAGCTACTAAGCATGCAAATGATATGTCCCATCAGTCTGTGTTCTCTCATTGAAACTCCTATTAGCCAGGCTTTGGACTGCTTGCATTGATTCTCTTAGTCCCTTTTACTTTTATCTTTTCTCATCTTTCTGTTCTACTTCCAGGGAGAACTCTTAGGCTGTCTTTCAGCTATTCTTTTGAATTTCTTTTATTTGTTAAATTTTTAATTACTAACTGCTTGCCATTGTTTTCTGACTTCTTAAAAATAGACATAAAACCCTGCAATTTACTTTTTTATTCATGGAAATATTTGTGAGATGTTTATTTCATCTTTCTAGTTTAAAGTAATTTTAATTTGGTTTAAAAAATTATCAGTCCCATGTGGCAGGCTGCTGGTAAGTGCCTCAGAGAGATTGCTATAGCCCAGGACAATTGAATCAGGCTCAAATCCAGGTCTTCTGACTTCTTATTCCCTTTTTCTCGACCTAATTACTGAAAGTTATTTTTTTCCCTCATTTTGTTAACTATTCCTTCTAATATTAGATAAAATTCTGGAAACAGATCAAAATCTACAGAATTTTGTTTTCTCATTTCAGATAAGGTTCTTTTAGATGATTTTGATGAACTTCTGAAAATGGCTCTGCTTACAGTTTTTAAGACCCACAGTTTTGTATTCTTTCAGGTGTTTACAATGACTTTGTTATAATTCTGTAAATAGTAGTTCCAAGGCTGATGTATATTTTGTTTCAGTTAAGTAAAATTTTGTAAACAGTATTGTAATATAATCATTACTCTGTTGCTGTTTTGGCTGTGCTGTCTTCATTGCAGTGAGTGGGCTTCTCCAGTTGGGGTGCGTGGGCTCTAGAGCATGTGGGCTTAGTTGCCCCTCAGCATGTGGGATCTTAGTTCCCTAAGCAAGACTGAACCTGCTTCCCCTACTTTGGGAGGCATATTCTTAACCACTGGGCCACCAGTGAAGTCCCAAATCTTACTCTTTGTATCTGTATCCTCTTAGAGTGTGGTTTTCTACCTGCTTCATGAAATGTAAATTTTTTTGTTTTACAAGTCTAGTGAGTTCCCTGATTTTTTATCTGTTGCCCTAAGACATACATGATATAGTTTTAAATATATGTTTTAAAATACTTAAAGTTTCTTTTGCATTTTCCATTTTTACTGGTGGTCTCTTAACTATGAAGTGGTCTAAACATTCAGAAAGCTGTAGGAGATAACAAAGCTTTGTACCAACCCCTAACTTTATTGAATCTCAATAAGTTGCCATATTCTCTTTGTATTTTGTTTTTAGCAGTAAAACTTTACTGCTACAGTTGAAACCATTTGTGTATCCCTCCCCAGTTATATTCCATTCTTCCCTAACTATAGGTCTGATTTTTTGCATTTATCATTGCTGCATGTCTTTCTGTCTACCTACCTAAATAATATATAGTATAGTTTCATAGTTTTAACAAATGCTAGTACAGCATATGTACATATTCTTCTACAACTTTAAAATTGTTTTTGTTTAAGCATTGATTTTGAAATTTGGCCATGTCATTACATGGAGTTCTAGGTTATTCATTTTAACTGCTTTGTAGAAGTCCGTTGTGTGGATATGCATCACAGTTTACTGATTGTGCTTTTACTTAAGAGTATATATTTTAAAGTTACAAAGTATTTGTAAATATCCTTTTTAAGCCAACATGTTATTACATCTCTTGTACAGATATAAAAGTTTTCTCTGGAACAGTGCTTTCCGAATGTAGGTTGTGGGACTTCTCTGGTGGTCCAGTGATTAAGACTCGGAGCTTCCAATGTAGGGGGTGCAAATTTGATCCCTGGGTGGGGAGCTGTGATCCCACATACTGTGTGGTACAGCCGAAAAATAAAGCAAATTAAAACAAATAAAAAAACCTAAATTGCAGGTCATGACCCTTCAGCTATTAATGGATATGAGATCAATTTAGAAAACCTTAGGCCTTAAGTTTTGTTTTTTTTTTTTAATGGTATTTCGTACACAGTGTGAGTACCTGTTAGCATTTTTAACCTGTTAGCATTTTAATTAGTGAAATAGAAGATATCAGAGTATGTTTAATGTAATAAGTTTATTTTTCATTAATCATTGTTTCAGAATATATGTTCTGGATTACTGTAAAATGTATTTGTTACCATGGATTATGGTCAGTTTCACAGAGATACGAAATAATTGTGCTGAGAGGAATCCACTTTAAATTTCATAGGATTTTAAAAAAAATTGCTCCCACTGTGGTTTCACCAGTTTATGTTTTCCAGCTGCAGTGGATGAGATATTCATGCAGAGTATAGGAGTGTCATGAGTAAGATTAATAGAGGCATGGTCAAGGTGAAGAACTTTTCAAATTCTGATTGTATATTTAAGACGGAAGCTATCAATGCTGACAGATTGGGTGTGGAGCAAAAGAAAAAAAAAAAACAGACCTGATGAGCTATCTGAATTATAGTGATAGTTTTCATATAGTGATAATTTCTTGCCAAGATGGAAAGAAGAGGAGAGTAGAAATACGGGAATAGAAATCAAGAATTGTTAGCACATATTTATAAAATCCTGGCGTTCAGGGGAGAGGTTGCAGCTGGAGTCACTAAAGGAACAAGAGAATTTAAAGACACAGTACTGGTTGAGATATCCAGCCATTATCCACCAGGAGTGGATGAGGTGAAAAAGAGGTTAGGGTTCCAGCTGTCAAAGATTAAGAAAAGAAGGAAGATCTAGCAAGAGGCTGAGGAGAGGTGAAATAACGTCTCAAGGAGGAGCTGGCCAACTAGGATAAATCTTCTGAGAGGTGAAGTAAGGTGAGACATCTAAATTGACCAGTGGATTTCAGTGTGTGGAGGTTATTGGACAGAATTGTTCCTTTGAAGTAATAGGAATGAAATCATGATTTAAAAGAATGGGGAGACTTTCATTCTGTAGTGGCTGGTGGTCTGGACCAGCTCTCCCGTTGAACATATAGAGAGTTGGGAAAAAAATACATAAAAAGCACCTGCTTGAAAATGTCCTGAGGGTAGAAGGCAGAGATGAGAAGGTAGTGGAGAATTTCAGAGCCAAAATCTGAGAGAAGATGGAACCCAGAGAAATGAGCTTAGAGTTTGGAGGCTGCCTTGACCTAGAGGCATTTACTGTATCTGGAAGATATAGTCTGAGAAACTAAAAAGTGCTTTTGAGAGGAAAGAAAAGATATCAGAAGCAAGAGGGACTTGGGAGGTGCCCACTGTGTTCCTATTTCTTCATCTGAGTCATGAGCATTTGCTGTGTGATAACTCATTCGCTCTAAATTTATGTTGGTTTTTTTTTTTACACTCTGTTATGCTTCACGTAAAATCAACATAAGAAAAGAGTGGGAGAAGCTCAGTGGGAGGGGAAGCAGTGGAGACAGCAAGTACAGCAGCCCTTTTGAGATGTAGTAGTTGGAAAAAAAGAATTGGGGCAGTAAGCTGGGGGGATCATGCAATCAAGGGCAAATAGCACAACACGTTTCTGTATTGATAGAAATGACCCCATTGACGGAAGTTTGGGAGAGTTATGGCAAGAGCACTGGATTTGAGTAGATGAGAAGGAATGTAATTGGTTTCAGACAGGAACAGGGTAATTCAGACTTTCCTGGTATAACAGGGAAGAGGCTCAATGTTTATGATCACAGAAACCTACAGGATGGTCAGTGTGTTGATGAAGGTATGGAAATCCTCATCTGATGGCATTTTCAGTGAAATTAGAAACAGGGGTTACACCGGTGTGTGAGGAGGGTGGGAAAGGTATTGGGACTCTGTGGAGATGAGCAGTTTGAAGGGGTTAACTAGGAATGGTAATGGGAATACTAGCTAGTGCCAGGAGCCTACTTGAGGTTTGTGTTTGTAAACTGAAAACGAGACCAGTCACCATGCTCATATGTTTTCTGTATTAATTCAGCAGCACCAGTGCAAGGTGCAAAATCAGCAGAAAGTTGGATTTAGCGAGGATTGGGATAATGCCAAGCTAGTGATATAGACTAGAGAGAGATACAAGGTGATGAGTATAATAAAGGGAGAACATGAAGAGGGTAACAGCGAGTGAGAGGGTGGAAGGGTCTGGATTGGAGATCCCAATGAAGGACGATAAAGGTCTGGGATTATTGGAGTAACTGAGTGGGAATAAACCTGGATGTCAGGGGAAGGGAGGAGGGCTGGGAGGTGGAAGAGTAACAGTGACCAGAGATTGGGATGCTTAAAATGGAGAGTATCAGTAATGATGTGATTTAAGGGAATAGCGTGAACGCAAGTGGGTGAGATATGGTGGAGGAGAGCAGAGCAGAGCACAGATCTGAGAGGCCAACTATTGAAAAATCGACTTTGTGGAAACTAGAATGACCGAGAGTATGATGACAAGACTAGTGACAGAGTTGGTCGGGAATGTGACAGATGACTGGACAAGGGTGGGTTGGCAGCTTCTGGTAGCAGTTTCTTTAAAGGACCTGAAACTTCTTCAGGAAGAGGGAGGAACATACTCTTGAAACAGCAGTGAGGAGCAAGGGAGGTATTTACCCCCCACCTCCAGCCTCAGTGATACAGCGATGTTGAAAAAGGCCAGCCTTCTCTTGAAAGAACACTCAGGAAACAGTATTCTTCAGAGATATTTTAATTAGTGTAGGATATGGGGGGAATATTCAATGAAAAGATTGTGAATATAAGGAATTTTGCTAATGACAAGTAACCATGAGTTCCAGAGAACACAGTGGAAAGGTTTACAGAGTATGATCTTTAGTTAGCCAAATCACAATTAGAATTTGGGTAATTCATGATGAACTGGAAAGCTTGATTTTTTTGTTTTGTTCATAGCATTATCTTAGGTGCCTCATGATTTTAAAACATTTTTACTAGATCTGTAATTATATATCTATTCTCATTTTTAATATTGTTTTTCTCTTTTTTCGTTAGGCAGTCTTGTTAGTGGTTTGAAATTTTTAAGTTTTAAAAGAGGAGTAGTTTTTCCTTTTTGCTTATCCAGTTTTAAAAAATTTGTTCTCTATCTTTTCTTCTATTTTGTGTTTAATCTCTTTTTTACTTCCTTAATTTAAATGCTTAACCTGTTAATTTAAAACATTTTTGTTTTGTAATAAATTCATCAAACACTAAATTTACATCTTTGAATCAAGTCAGTGCATCCTGCTAGTTTTATGTGTAGTGTGTGCTTGCTGAGTTGCTTCATTTGTGGCCAGCTCTTTCATCCTTATTCATTGATAAGTAGTTTGTAATTTCCATTTGATTTCTGTTTAACCCAGGATGACTTAGAAGTACATTAAAATTTTTCTGTGTACATTTCATTTTGCCTTCTGGTTTTCTCATTTTTTATTGATTCCTAGATTAATGATCTGTACATAAAGATGATCTTTTTGAAATGTGTTGAAACATCCTTTGTGATCTAGAAAGTGCAATTTTTTTAAGTTGTATTAAAAACTTCCACTGTGATTGTGGATTTGACAGTTTCCCTGGTGGCTCAGATGGTAAAGCGCCTGCCTACAATGCAGGAGACCCAGGTTTGATCCCTGGGTTGGGAAGATCTTCTGGAGAAGGAAATGGCAATCCACTCCAGTACTCTTGCCTGGAAGATCCCATGGACAGAGGAGCGTGGTAGGCTACAGTCCATGGAGTCACAAAGAGTCAGATACGACTGAGCGAGTTCACTTTCTTTTCTTTCTTTCTATATCATTCTGTTAGTTTATTTTTCAAGGTTGCTGCATTGGATGCATTTAAGACAATTTACCATGTGTATGTGTGTGTGCGTATGCACATGTATTTTTTAAACTCAGCGTTCACTGTATCTTTATTGACTTTCTTCCTCCTGATTTTGATATTGTTATGTCACTTTTAGTTTAACATTTTCCTGATGCGTCTTTTTTCTTTTTTTCCTTTTTATTTATAGCCATCTGTATGATTTTTGTTTTAGGTATACCTCTATTAAATGGCTGAATTTTGTATTTTTAAATCACTCGAATAATCTTTGTTTTTAATAGTTGAGTTTGATGCATGTGCATTTATTATGACTATTGATATATTTAGACTTCTTTAAGGCTGAACCAAATAAAATTGATATTCATTTTTGACTTACAGAAATGATAGCTTTATAAAAAGTTCAATCTAATAAATCATATTTTGTTTACCATCTTTATTTTTTTCTTCCCTGCAATACTAATTGCTACATTTTCAACTGGTAAAATTTTCAGTATTCATGTTTTTCTGTCACTTGGTTTGGAAGCTGCATGTTTTATTTTATTCCTTTAATGGTGAGATCTGGGCCCATTGTAGTCTGTCAAGGTGTAAATTTACCTGTGTGCTCAGTGTATATAGTGTCCTTTTGATCCAAACAGTCATGTTATTTTTCACTTTTAGGACATTTCTAGTTGTAATCTCAAATTTTGTGGTGTCACTGTGCCCTCCAGTCTATTCTTCTGGAACTGCTCCTGTGTATATACTAGGAACTTCTTAATCTACACTGTTAGTTTTTCTCACTTTTGGAATTTTATGTAGATGAATTTCTCATAAATATCTTGATACCGTCAAAGTCTGGGTCTGCTGTTTACTGGCTTTTTGGCTTTGGACAAGTTCCTTGACCTTTCCATAACTCAGGTTCCTTATCTGTACAGTCAGGACACTTAACAGGGGTTGTTGGAAGACTCTAGTGCTTTGAATACTCGCTGGTCTAGGATGCAGAGAAGGCCTCTGTCCAGAGAATGAGCTCTCCATCCCAGTGCAATTCTCAGGCAAAGGCGACTCGAAGCATGCTTTTCCATCTTCACTCTTTTTTACTCTTCACTGTCTGGCTTCTGAAGTGTATTCACAAAGCCCTGTTAAATGAAAACTCTCAGACTGATAGTTTAAGTACCCCTCCATTGAGCTGGACAAAGCTGGCCAACAGGTGCTTTTCAGACCAGTTCCCCAGAGGTGGAAGAGTAGTGTGGGGCATCGCCTAGAGAGCAGCCTTTTCGCCCCCTTATCTGAATCCAGAAAAGCCTTGGTTGTCTTACAAGGCTTAACTCCTCGTATAGCTGGAGTGTCAGGTCACCTTGCAGCAGAACCTTTACCACCTTATAGGATCTCCAAGGACACATTTTTGAAGGCAACTGTAGCAAAGAAGAACATTGTTCCAGTGTCAAGAAGAATTCAATAGAAGTAACACTCAAAGAAAACCTTTGTAATGTGTAATCTTAGGGAAGAAGATTAACAATTTCAAGGCATCTAATTTGGCAATTCCACCCTATATAATTAGTCTCAGATGATTAAGAACTAACAATAATACTACTTATTGAGTGTTTATTATATAACAGGGGCTATACACATTACTATCCTGGTGGGTAGTATGCCCAGTTTACAGATGGGGTAACTCTCAGACCAGAAAGAGCTTCTCTTAGGGCTCTTTCTTTGTGATTCTAGTGCACACTTCCAGTTCTGGAGTTGCCTTTGAGTGCAGCCTGGCTAATACCAGAAGGAGAAAAATGGAAAACTCACCACTGGTTGGATGGAACTTCAAATTACCATCTCCTTTGCCAGTTGACCTGCTACCATTCACATTTCAGTGTCCTGTCAAACAGCTGCTCCATGCATTCTGTCCAGGAGTTATGGTTTCACCCACTGGGAGTAACAGAGTGGCATGCACTTATTCCATCTTTCCTGGAACCAGAAAATATACCCATTTAAAGTGTATGATGCAGTGATTTTAAGTATTTATTAATAACTGTAGTAAACTTGCAGAGTTAAGCTGGTATCACCACTCTTAGAAAGTTTGTTGTTCAGTTGCTCAGTCATGTCTGACTCTTTGCGACCCCATGAACTGCTGCATACCTGGTTTCCCTGTCCTTCACTGTCTCCTGGGTTTGCTTAAACTCATGTCCATTGAGTCCATGATGCCATCCAACCATCTCATTCTCTGCCACCCCCTTCTCTTCCTGCCTTCAATCTTTACCAGCATCAGGGTCTTCTAAATGAGTTGACTCTTCATATCAGGTGGCCAAAGTATTGGAGCTTCAGCTTCAGCATCAGTCTTTCCAATGAATATTCAAGACTGATTTCCTTTAGGATTGACTAGTTTGATCTCCTTGCTGTCCAAGGGACTCTAAAGAATCTTCTCCAGCACCACAGTTTGAAAGCATCAGTTCTTTGGCACTCAGCCTTCTTTATGGGCCAGCTCTCACATCCATACATGGATGTGAGCCATATGGAAAAGGCATAGCTTTGACTATACAGACCATTGTTGGCAAAGTGATGTCTCTGCTTTTTAATACACTGTCTAGGTTTGTCATAGCCTTTCTTCCACGGAGCAAACTCTTTTAATTTCGTGGCTACAGTTATCATCCACAGTAATTTTGGAGCCCATGAAAATAGTCTGCCACTGTTTCCATTGTTTCCCCATCTATTTGCCATGAAGTGATGGGACCAGATGCCGTGATCTTAGTGTTTTGAATGTTGAGTTTTAAGCTACCTTTTTCACTCTCCTCTTTGACCTTCATCAAGAGGCTCTTTAGTTCCTCTTCACTTTCTATTATTAGGGTGGTGTCATCTGCATATCTGAGGTTATTGATATTTCTCCTGACAACCTTGATTCCAGTTTGAGCTTCCTCCAGCCAGCATTTTGCATGATGTACTCTGCATATAAGTTAAATAAGCAGGGTGACAACATACAGCCTTGACGTACTCCTTTCCCAATTTGGAACCAGTCTGTTGTTCCATGTCCAGTTCTAACTGTTGCTTCCTGACCTATGTACAGTTTTCTCAGGAGGCAGGTAGGGTGGTCTGCCATTCCTGTCTCTTTAAGAATTCTCCACAGTTTGTTGTGATCCACACAAAGGCTTTAGCATAGTCACTGAAGCAGAAGTAGATGTTTTTCTGGAATTCCATGCTTTTTTTTATGATCCATGGGATGTTGGCAGTTTGAGTTCTGGTTCCTCTGGCTTTTCTAAATCCAGCTTGTACATCTGGAAGTTCTAGATTTACCTGCTGTTGAAACCTATCTTGATGGATTTTGAGCATTACCTTGCTAGCATGTGAAATGAGCACACAATTGCACTCATTTGGAAAATTTTTATTCACCCCAAAAAAGTCTCCGGTGTGCGTTTGTAGTCACTCTCCATTCCCACTCTCAGCCCCAGGTTAAAGTTATCACTAATGTGCTCTATTTATGTAGACTTGCCTTATCTGGCCATTTCATATAAACGGAATCACATAATATGAAGTCCTTGTTATCTGAGTCCTTTGAGGATAATGTTTCTGGGATTCTCCCAATTGTGGCATGTCCCCTTTGTTCCTTTTTATTGCCCAGTGTTATTCAGCTGTGTGGATGTTACTTCTGTCGCCAGTTGATGGACATTTGAATTGTTCCCCTTTTTTAGCTGTTATGAGTAATGTTACTAAGAACATTTGTATATAGGAGTTTGTGTGGATATATGTTTTTGTTTTTCTTGGGCAAATTCCCAATTGCAGCGTCTTATAATACTCTTTATTTAAGAAATTGGCAAGCTATTTTCCAGAGCAGCTGCACCATTTACACTTCCACCAGCAGTGTATGAGGGTCCTAGTTTCTCCACATCCTTTTCAATGCTTCATTTTTACTATGGTCACTTTACTGGGTGTGAAGTGGTACGTCACTGTAATTTTAATTGGGGTTTCTCTAATGATATTGGGGTTCTTTTTATGTACTTATCAGCCATTTTTATATCTTTAATGAAGTGTCTTTTCAAATATGTTGCCCATTGTAAGTTAGATTATTTGATTTCCTGTTGCTGAGTTGCAAGAACTCTTTATATATTCTGGACAAATTATAAATATCAGACATGTGATTTCGAAATATTTTCTTAATTTGTGGCTTATGCTTTCCATTTCCTTAATGGCTTAATGGTACCTTTAGGTACAGAATGTGCTCATTGGCACAGAAAAATTTAATTTTAATGAAATCATATTTATTGGTTGTCTCTTTTATGGATTGTGCTTCTAATGTCACATCACACTTTATGGAACAAGACTGGACTCCTCCCTGCTAATGTCAGAAGCAACAAAGGATGCCTGCTCTCTACTTCTTCTCAAAATTGTACTAGTCCAAAACTCAGAAGTGCACTGTGGGTTCAGGAAGAGAGCCCCAGAAGTAGCCCTCTCTGGTCTGAGATACAAAAAGAGGGTCTCTTAAGGTTCGCTTTTTTTAACTTTTTTTTTTTTCCCCAATTTTCCCTATACTCTCAGCCCCTAGGCAATATTGTCAAGGCACACAGCCCTGAGAGCAGTGGCCAGGGAAGCAACTAAACATCTGAGGAAGGGAAATCCTCTCTTTTACTAGAAGAACTCTGGTCTCCAGAGCATGTGTAGAATTCCCATTGCTTTTCTTTTTCTGTCTCCCACATTTTGACCTGAAACATAGATACAGTCTTGGGAAATATGCAGCAGAGAGAGGAAACTAAAGCCTCATTCTCTAGCTATGTTGGAAGACTCAACAAAAAAGATGTCAGTTCTCCAGTACAGGGATTCCTTAAAAAACTAGGAATAAAATTACCGTATGGCCCAGCTGTCCCACTACTTGGCACATACGCTGAGAAAACCATAATTCAAAAAGACACATGTACCCAGTGTTCACTGAAGCACTTTTTACAATAGTCAGGATATGGAGGCAATGTCCTGACATGGAAGCATAGATGTCCATTGACAGATGAATGGATGAAAGTTGTGGTACATATGTACAATGGACTATTACTCAGGCATAAAGAGGAGTAAATCTGAGTTAGTTCTAGTAAGGTAGATGAACCTGCAGCCTGTTACACAGAGTGAAGTAAGGCAGCATGAAAAATATCAGATCAGATCAGTCGCTCAGTCGTGTCCGACTCTGCGACCCCATGAATCGCAGCACACCAGGCTTCCCTGTCCATTACCAACTCCCGGAGTTCACTCAGACTCACGTCCATCAAGTCAGTGATGCCATCCAGCCATCTCATCCTCTGTCGTCCCTTTCTCCTCCTGCCCCCAATCCTTCCCAGCATCAGAGTCTTTTCCAGTGAGTCAACTCTTCATATGAGGTGGCCAAAGTACTGGAGTTTCAGCTTTCGCATCATTCCTTCCAAAGAAATCCCAGGGCTGATCTCCTTTAGAATGGACTGGTTGGATCTCCTGGCAGTCCAAGGGACTCTCAAGAGTCTTCTCCAACACCACAGTTCAAAAGCATCAATTCTTCGGTGCTCAGCCTTCTTCACAGTCCAGCTCTCACATCCATACATGACCACAGGAAAAACCATAGCCTTAACTAGACGGACCTTTGTCAGCAAAGTAATGTCTCTGGTTTTGAATATGCTATCTAGGTTGGTCATAACTTTCCTTCCAAGGAGTAAGCGTCTTAATTTCATGGCTGCAGCCACCATCTGCAGTGATTTTGGAGCCCCGAAAAATAAAGTCTGACACTGTTTCCATTGTTTCCCCATCTATTTCCCATGAAGTGATGGGACCGGATGCCATGATCTTCGTTTTCTGAATGTTGAGCTTTAAGCCAACTTTTTCACTCTCCTCTTTCACTTTCATCAAGAGGCTTTTTAGTTCCTCTTCACTTTCTGCCATAAGGGTGGTGTCATCTGCATATCTGAGGTTATTGATATTTCTCCCGGCAATCTTGATTCCAGCTTGTGTTTCTTCCAGTCCAGCGTTTCTCATGATGTACTCTGCATATAAGTTAAATAAGGAGGGTGACAATATACAGCCTTGACGTACTCCTTTTCCTATTTGGAACCAGTCTGTTGTTCCATGTCCAGTTCTAACTGTTGCTTCCTGACCTGCATACAAATTTCTCAAGAGGCAGATCAGGTGGTCTGGTATTCCCATCTCTTTCAGAATTTTCCACAGTTTATTGTGATCCACACAGTCAAAGGCTTTGGCATAGTCAGTAAAACAGAAATAGATGTTTTTCTGGAACTCTCTTGCTTTTTCCATGATCCAGCGGATGTTGGCAATTTGATCTCTGGTTCCTCTGCCTTTTCTAAAACCAGCTTGAACATCAGGAACTTCACGGTTCACATATTGCTGAAGCCTGGCTTGGAGAATTTTAAGCATTACTTTGCTAGCGTGTGAGATGAGTGCAATTGTGTGGTAGTTTGAGCATCCTTTGGCCTTGCCTTTCTTTGGGATTGGAATGAAAACTGACCTTTTCCAGTCCTGTGGCCACTGCTCAGTTTTCCTAATTTGCTGGCATATTGAGTGCAGCACTTTTACAGCATCATCTTTCAGGATTTGGAATAGCTCAACTGGAATTCTTTCGCCTCCACTAGCTTTGTTCGTAGTAATGCTTTCTAAGGCCCACTTGACTTCACATTCCAGGATGTCTGGCTCTAGGTGAGTGATCACACCATCGTGATTATCTGGGTCGTGAAGATCTTTTTTGTACAGTTCTTCTGTGTATTCTTGCCATCTCTTCTTAATATCTTCTACTTCTGTTAGATCCATACCATTTCTGTCCTTTATCGAGCCCATCTTTGCATGAAATGTTCCTTTGGTATCTCTGATTTTCTTGAAGAGATCTCTAGTCTTTCCCATTCTGTTGTTTTCCTCTATTTCTTTGCATTGATCGCTGAAGAAGGCTTTCTTATCTCTCCTTGCCATTCTTTGGAACTCTGCATTCAGATGTTTATATCTTTTCTCCTTTGCTTTTTGCTTCTCTTCTTCTCACAGCTATTTGTAAGGCCTCCCCAGACAGCCATTTTGCTTTTTTGCATTTCTTTTCCACGGGGATGGTCTTGATCCCTGTCTCCTGTACAATGTCACGAACCTCATTCCATAGCTCATCAGGCACTTTATCTATCAGATCTAGGCCCTTAAATCTATTTCTCACTTCCACTGTATAATCATAAGGGATTTGATTTAGGTCATACCTGAATGGTCTAGTGGTTTTCCCTACTTTCTTCAATTTAAGTCTGAATTTGGCAATAAGGAGTTCATGGTCTGAGCCACAGTCAGCTCCTGGTCTTGTTTTTGCTGACTGTATAGAGCTTCTCCATCTTTGGCTGCAAAGAATATAATCAATCTGATTTCGGTGTTGACCATCTGGTGATGTCCATGTGTAGAGTCTTCTCTTGTGTTGTTGGAAGAGGGTGTTTGTTATGACCAGTGCATTTTCTTGGCAAAACTCTATTAGTCTTTGCCCTGCTTCATTCCATATTCCAAGGCCAAATTTGCCTGTTACTCCAGGTGTTTCTTGACTTCCTACTTTTGCATTCCAGTCCCCTATAATGAAAAGGACATCTTTTTTGGGTGTTAGTTCTAAAAGTTCTTGTAGGTCTGCATAGAACCGTTCAACTTCAGCTTCTTCAGCATTACTGGTTGGGGCATAGACTTGGAAAATATCATATATTAATGCATATATATATATGGAATCTAGAAAAATGGTACTAATGAACTAATTTGCAGGACAGGAATACATAGACACATACATAGACACGTAGGACACAGACATAGAGACTTGTGGACCCAGCAGGGGAAGAAGGGATGACATTGAGAGAGTATCATTGAAACATACACATTACCCTATGTGAAATAGATAGCTAGTGGGAAGTTGCTGTATAACACAGAAAGCTCACCCATTGCTCTGTGACAGCCTAGAGGTGGGATGGGGTGGGGGGTAGGAGGGAGGTTCAAGAGGGAAGGGACATATGTATACTTACGGCTGATTCACACTGTTGTATGGCAGAAAGCAACACAACATTGTGAAACAGTCATCCTCCAATTAAAAATAAAAATGTTCTTTAAAAACAGATGCATAGTAGCCCCTCACAAAAAGATGTCAGTTCTCCTCAGTAGATGTTCAGTGAAATTCCATTCAGAATCCGAGCAAGGGATTTACATTTCTATTTGAAAAGGCAAAAGAAATAGAATAACTAAAATAAATTTGAAAATGATGAATAAATTTGGAAGAAATACATTACCCAATTCAAAGCCTTTCTATAAAGCTGCAGTAATTGACTTATGATGTTGGCAAAAAGATAGATGTATGGATTAATGGGATAAGATAGCTGAGAAATAGACCCATATGAAAATGGCTCTTTTTAAATTTTATTTTATTGAAGAATAGTTGATTTACAATGTTGTGTTAGTTTCAGTTGTATAGCAAAGTGATTCAGTTTTATATAAATATATATTCTTTTTCATTATGGATTATTAGAAGACATTGAAATAGTTCCCTGTGCTATACAGTGGGACCTTGTTGTTTATTTGTTTTATATATAGTAGTTTGTATATGCTAATACCAAACTTCTGATTTACCCCTCTCTCACCCCCTTTCTTCTTTGGTATTTGTTTGGTTTATTTTGTGAGTCTGTGAGTCTGTTTTTATTTTGTAGATATGTTCATCTGTATCATATTTTAGATTCCACTTAAAAGTGATATCATATGGTATTTGTTTTTCTCTTTATGTTGTATTTCATTTAGTATGATAATCTCTTGACTTCCTAGGTGGCGCTAGTGGTAAAGACCTGCCTCCTAATGCAGGAGACAAGAGACACTGGTTCTATCTATCCCTGGGTCGGAAGATTCCCTGGAGGAAGGCATGGCAACCCACACCAGTATTCTTGCCTGGAGAATCTGGTGGACAGAGGATCCGGGTGGGCTACAGTACATAGGGTCGCAAAGAGTCAGATATGACTGAAGCAACTTAGCACTCAATGATAATCTCTGGGTCCATCCATGTTGGTGCACATGGTATTATTTCACTCTTTTTATGGCTGAATAATATTCCGTTATATATATTCTTTATCCATTCATCTATTGATAGACATTTAGGTTGCTCCCATGTCTTGTGTGTGTACTAAGCCACTTCAGTCATGTCCAACCCTTTGCAACCCCATGAACTGTTACCCCCCAGGCTCCTCTGTCCATGAGATTCTCCAGGCAAGAAGACTGGAGTGGGTTGCCGTGCCCTCCAGGGAATCTTCCCGACCCAGGGATCCAACACACATCTCTTGCATCTCCTGCATTGGCAGGCGTGGTCTTTACCACTGGCCCACCTGGGAAGCCCTGAGAACCACTGCTCTGTATTATTCCTTTTAAATAAAGTTGTTAAAAAGACAAAATTCATCTGTAATGCTAGCGGTCCACAGGAGTGGTCACCTTGGGAACAGGTGCAGTGGGAGCCCCCGTGGGGTTGGTAATGGTCTGTTTCTTCTTCTGGGTGCTGACTCCTTGATGCATTCACTTCGTAGAAACTCATTGAACTGTATACTTACAGTTGTCAACTTGTTTATATATGTCAGTAAAAAGTTAAGACTCTTCTTTTCCCTCTCTTCCTAACCCACACCCTGTTGTTAAGTCTGTGTGTGGTCTTTCTGTTTTGTTTTTAAAGCAACATAGCCTTCCACTTGCGAGTTTTCATCCCCAAGGATGTGCTCAGTTGGGACACAGTGGAAGAAAACGGCTTCATAACACAGCCTGTGCTCATCCTTAGCTCGGTGTCGCCTTCCCTCAAAGGGTTACCATCCTTCCAGCCCCACAAGGACAGGTGGCCCCTTCAGGGGAGAAGCTTAGCTAGAATGCTGAAAGCCTCGCTGGTTCTCCTTAAGTACTCTATGGCTTTCCCAGGTAGAGGGGAGTATGTGTGTGTGTGTTTACATGTTTGTGATCATTTATAAAGATTTTCCCATATTTTCTCTGTTTTCTGTTTGTTTGTTTTTTTTATGAAATCGTGTGGGGTTTTCTAATAACTTTATTTATTATTTTATTGTCTTATTACTTCCTTACTATGCACTTATTACTTATTATGCATGGGGTCTTCACTGCTGCCTGAGGGCTTTCTCTAGTTGCGATGAGCGGGGCTACTCTTCATTGCTGTGTGCAGACTTCTCACAGCGGTGGGCCCTCTTGTTGCAGAGCACAGGCTCTGGGCACACGGACTTCAGTAGCTGCAGCACGCAGGCTCAGTAGTCGTGGTCACGGGCCCTAGACCGTGTGCTCAGTAGTTGTGGCACATGGGCTTAGTTGCTCTGCAGCATGTGGAATCTTCCCAGACCAGGGATGGGACCCATGTCCCCTGCATTGGCAGGTGGCTTCTTACCCACTGTAACACCAGGGAAGTCCTGGGAGAATGTTTGTGACTTTGTATTTCTTTGAATGATTAAATTCAGTTGTTTGATTTAGGAAATTGTTATCCTTTTTGTCATCTGTTCTGGGTCCTGATACTCACTATGCTTTCTCATTCTTCCATCCTGCTGTGAATTATTTCCATTTTAGTCTTCTTTATTTCCGGTGTTCCGTAGCCATACTTCCTTTCCATACAACTTCAGAATTTAATTCCTTAACCTGTCGCCCTAGTAATAAAATCTGACTTACCACTCCTCTTCTGCAGAGCCGGCACCTCTGAGTTTTCCATCATCTTCCTATTGGCTTCCCGGTTGTGCACCCAGTTGGCTTCCCAGCTAGCTACTGTTTGTACGTGCCACATTTACCTAATCATCCTCTGAGTCTCACTGGATTTTGTTCTTTTTGTTGTTTCTGTAAGCTTGCTTTGTAGTCATCATGGCTGTATTCTGTTTCCCAAAACTCATAGTAATCAGTAGGATTAGTTTGTGAAACAAGATGACTTATGACTGAATACGAATCAATGAAGCAATATCAGAATGTCCTGAGGCGCAGACCTGGATGTCCGGCTGCCCAGTGCTCCTGTCGCCCTCGGGTAGTCTGTTTCCAATGGTTTCATCTAGCTCACAAGACTGAAAGATGAGACCATGTAGAACTAGTTTATTGATTCTGTGTGCAGATATTTTGGGTGTGTTTGGTCTTTTCCAGTGACTACATTTCTAGACACAGTCTATACTGAACAAGATGTGTGCTGAAATTGCGTTGTGGAACGGCAGCATCAAGATTGTGAAACTCACAGTCAGGTCCTGCCACTCCCTCCCTGGGTCCATCCTTGGCTTCTCATCTGTGAATTGTGGCTCCAAGTACCTCACAAAGCTATTAGGAAGCTTCAGTGCCTGGTACTTAGTAGATACTCAGTAAATATTAGTTCACTTCCTTTGTGGAAGGGAATCTTTTGCTTAGATTATTCAACGATAATAACTAAGCCTGTGGCGGTTCTGACTTTTTGTCTAATGGGGTTCTTGAGACCTGTTCTCTTTGGGATTAGTGATATGGCCTTAGTACATTCTCCATTAAAAGGAATCAACTGAAGACATATCAGGAGAGGTGCCTGATTTTAAGAATAGGATTAACATCTTTAAAATGGTTTTAGTCTAAGCATATATAACTTTAGGTACTGTTTTATTAAATGCAACATTAACCAAAACCTAAATAAATGAGAAGTTACTGAGAGTTGCACCACTAGAGCCAACTGCCTTTATTCCTCTGTCACCCCTCCTAGTCCAGGTTACTGGATTTTGCTGTCTTAACCGTTTTACAAAGGCATTTGCTTTGTTTCCAGGTGTAAAACAAAGGTGTATCCAGATAACCTTCCTACAACCAGTGTGGTGATTGTTTTCCACAATGAGGCTTGGAGCACACTTCTGCGAACTGTCCATAGCGTCATTAATCGCTCACCAAGGCACATGCTAGAAGAAATTGTTCTAGTAGATGATGCCAGTGAAAGAGGTAAATTTTACATTTTAATGCCAATAATCTACATGTTTTGTCATTAGTGCTTATAAAACTAGCTGCCATCAGTGATAGTTACTATCAGTTTAACCTAATAATTTTATACAAGCTTCTAATTTATCCTAAAAGTTATTTATGACATTTGGACTCATTCACATATGCAAACAATTTATACCCTTGTGAAACTTAAAATATTACTTTAATTAGCATTTAGTTGTATCACATCTTAATCTTGTTTTAAAAAGAGATAACTGTGTAAAAATTTATGCAAAACAGTGGGGGAGAAAAAAAAAAAACAACACAGTTTTGTCAGGATTTTCTCTGTGGGGAGCTCAGCCTGGAGTCGGTGGAGAAAGACTGGCTCTGATTTAGAGCCATGAAGAGAGATTTAGTGCATGGACAGTGGGAATCGTCCCTGCCAGCAGAGCAGAGCCTCAGCTGGGCGAGTCCAAGTTCTCCAGGTTCTTTCTAGGTCTTCCCGTGTTCTCTATTCCCAAGGTCAGGCGTGGTCCATAAAAGGGTGCACAAAAGGGTGATGAAGGGACTTGTGGGAAGGTGGTGTATAGTATGTCTCTGATCTCATGATGAGTCTCTGCAATGGCTCTGGCCCAGACATTCTTCCATGAATCTCAGAATTTTTCACGGGCCTTTTTGTTTTTCACAGCACAGCTGTTTAGGATCATTGGTGTCATGTGCTTTCCCCAATATTCCTATACTCACATGAGAAAAATTTGGAGGGAACTACAGAAAATGGCTCTTCCTTCCTTAAGCAGCTTGAAACTTCATGACTCATCTTTTCAACCTTTTTTTGTTGTTATCTTCACCTTTCTTGCCTAATCTCTCATTGCATATGCTAAGATAGTTTAGTCAAGTATTATACCTTCTCCTTCCTGTGCCCACACTAAACATAGATATTTAAGTATGATGAAATTTAATTACTTCCTATCTTAACTATTGGGATTAATTTGCACATTGATAACAATTTAAATCTTCTTCCTTTGCCAGATTGTAGAAGTAAAAATAAATAAGTTACAGCCTTGCTGTCTCAAGGGCCTTGTAGCTTACTTCCTTATTCTAATCAAGGAGATAATTTATAATTGCATAAAACATATAATAATAATATCTACTATAATTAATGTCAAAATGGATGAGAGCTGTTATAAACTAAGAATACCACACTTAAATAATTACTGTTGACAGTAGCATATAAATTTCACCTGAATAATTGTTAGCCAGGAATTAATTAATCCCTCTTAGAAAATTAGCCAAAGTTAGTTTAGCAGCGATATATAAAAACGCATCTGTCCTCTGAGTGACTGACTTATATGTTGAAGCTTGTGAAACTAAATGTTCCTCAAGGAAAGATATTTTTCCTCAGATGAAATGATTTGTTTTTATATTTCCCCCTGTTTTCGCCATCATTTTGTTGCAGGCCTGAGAAGGCTGTGTGAAATAGTAAGTTTTTGTGGGATGAGGCCTGATCAGAAAGATCCATGTGTCCACAACATGAAGTGGCAAAGAAAGTCACGTATCCCAGTTATTTTTTCCTCCCTCATGTAGGCCCTTCTGAATCACCATGGCCCGTGTAAACCTGTAATTGGAAACGTGTGGGCAGGTGTCTGCCTCCCTGCTCCGTCGGGCTCTTAGTCACTAAGCAGGTCTCCAAGTGTCACCGCACAGCTCTCACAAAGAACTTGGTTCTTCTGTATCTTCTTGCCTGGAAAGCCTCAGGTGTTCTGATCACCACTTTGGATATTTGGGAACCACTGGGCGTTGTGCTATTGTGGTCATAGCTGCAGTCTTGCTGCCCAGACTGAGAATGGTCTGACCTTCTTGTTTAGGTGGTAACTATGGGCCCAGGAACCAGAGCCAGCTCTCGAAGTCTGCCCCTTCCTACTCATGAGGCCCAGCCAAGGCACCATTATTTCTCACCCGGCTGATGAAATAGACGAGTCTCCCCATAAACACTGTCTTCCTGAAGGAAGCTTTTAAACATTCAGACCAGACCACATCACTTCTCTGATGAAAACCTTTCCTCGAAACAAAGACCTACTATATAACACAGGGAACTATATCAGTTTCCTATAGTAACCTACAATTGAAAAAAATCTGAAAAAAACCTGTATGTAACTGAATCACATTGCTGTACACCTGAAAACATTGTAAATGAACTATACTTAAAAACAAATCATTTATCTGAAGCCTGCAACTATACTTTAGTTAAAAACAAGCAAACAGCTTTCCTCTAAGGCCTGCATGACCTGGTCTTTGCCTGCATCTCCAGTCTCATCTTGTAATTCCCTGCCCACCCTATCCCCACAGTTCAGCTCAGATGTTTCATCAGAGTCAAGTTACATTTAGAGAGGCCTTCCTTGACCTCCCAAGACCAGGTCATGTCCCACTGAACACCTCTCAGACCACTCTGTACTCCACAGCACCCCCCAGAGCTTTACCATTTTACACCCACCCCCACCCCCAGCCCCCCAGGCAGGCACTATAACTCCATCAGGAAGGACTGTTTGCTCACTATTTTCTCCCCAGGGTCCACAGTGCCTGTTACATAGTAAGCAGTCCAGAATATATTCAGTGAATGAAGGAAAGAATAATCCCCAGTCAGTTAATCCTTGTCTGCATAGAGTTCCTAACTAGCTTGCATGTGTAGTCTGTTCATGGCCTCAGAGTACTGGATTTCACAGTTAACCTGCTGAGACATCAGTAGCTCCATTTATTAAGTATGAAGTAGGTGCTATAATTATCCCTATTTTATTGTTAAAGCAAAATGAGACTTAACCATAAACCTAGGGGTTGACCTCTTAGCTGCTGTGTACTTCGTGTCTGTCATAACTTTACTGTTACAGGGTCTGTAATAAGGACAGAATCTGGATGAATCCCTAGTTCATGTTCAGAGTTATGCAGTTGTCATCTCAGAAGGGTATCTTAAGACTTAGAATTGATACAATGTTCTTAATCTGACATGACTATTGTTTTTCTTATTTTACGCAAAAGGAAACAGGTTCTTATTTAAGTAGGGATTAGGAGTCAGGTTTATTAATATTACACTCTAAATTCCTTGCTCTTTCGAGTTCTAAGATTTCTCAGTTGTTGCCGGCAGCAGTGAGATTTTCCCTTTTACTCTGCCAGCCTCTCACTGCCTGAGGTAGAGATCCTTGGGATCCATTTATAGACTAATAGCTGTAAAGATATCTAATAAACAAGATTCTCCCTTATTTTTAGATGACGTTGTATCTTCTAATCATAATCAATTAACCCCCATGGCTTCATCTTCATAAAATGAGTTTTGAATAAATAGTTCCTAATCCCCCACCTAGTCCTGAGCACATAATTCTCTGTCAACTCTTAGGAGGACACCTAGTTTGTAGCCATATTGCATGAGAGCCACAAAGATGGCAAATAAAATGCCAAGAAAAGTTGTTGAATAGCAACTTTTTTGAGCTACCAGACCATGCATTTTTCATTTTACAGGACAGAGTATCATAACTTTCAAAGATAACAGGACTCAGGGATTAGATTGCTTTGATTTTTAAGATGCACTTCAAACTAATTCTGGAAGGAAGACTTACTGGGAGATGCGTTGTAATACAGTTGCACTTGACTGGTCTAAGGTACTAGAATATAACTCATAACTCATCACATGAGATTCATCAAACTCTGAACATAAAGCAATTTAAATGTGTATCAGGTCAAGCAATTCCACAGTCCTGAATTTTTCCCTTGGTTGTTTCCGTGTAGGATTTCTTGCTGTGGGTGAAAAGATGGGCTTTGAAGTCAGGCAGACCTGATTGGACTGTTGGATCTACTCCTTAATAAACTGTGTCATCTTGATCAGTTCATTTAATATTCTGAGTCTTAGAATTTCATGTCTAAAATAGGTTTAATAACATCTCACAGGGTCATTATGAGGATTAAATGAAATAAAGTCTGTAAAGAGCCTGGCATTATACTAAACAGACATAAAAGGGTAAAATGGTGCTTTTCATTGGGATTGGCATCACCGTCACCTTTTTACTCAGAATCAAATTATAGCTTTCTGGTTCATAAAATCATGGTTATCAGGTAGGAGTTCTCCCCATATTTTTCAGATACTCTTTTTAGCTCAGATATTTTAGAAAATGTGTTCGCAGACATGGAAACAATCGGTGTTCTGGTATAGTGGACATGGAGGCCTTTTTTCTCTTTCTCTGTTTTCATAGCCCTGATTATTCCATTATTGAATCAGTCAGGTCTTACCACTTCCAGTAAGCAAGAACTATTTCACTCCTATTTGTCTTTCCCTCTCCAATATGTAGGAAGCCCTTTGGGTTCCCAAATTTAGAATTTATCCCCTTAATATACCCAACCACCCTTATGGAGATCCCAAGGGTCAGAGGTAGTCATAGGCATCCTGGTAGCTCCATGTCAAGATTTTCCTTCCCTGGAGGGATTGTCCTTATAATTCTTGTATGGGGACAAGTTGGAAAGACATTTGCCCACCATCCATTGCTTCTCTGGCATAACTACCAGAAACTAACCTGATCTGCAACTTCTTTTCTTTGCCTTGAGGAAGTGGAGACTTTTCTGCTTTTTTCTTTTTTAAATTTATTTATTTGGCTGCACTGGCTTATAGTCATTGCACATGGGATCTTCAGTCTTCCTTACAGCATGCAGGATCCTTAGTTGCAGCTTGTGGGATCTAGTTCCCTGACCAGGGATTGAACCTGAGCCCCCTGCATTGGGAGTCCAAAGTCTCAGCCACTGGACCACCAGGGAAGTCCCCCTTGTCTGCTGTTTAAAGTCAGTTATGTACTCTGGAGGCAGGAAATCCTTGACTTAAGGGCACAGCCTCTCTCTGAACTCTCCAGGATAGCTGCTGATTTTCTTTTTCTTTTCAGTGCCGTTCACTCTTGAAAGCGCTTTTACTTGGACCAAACGGTCTGTTAAGGTTTCTGTTTGGTCTTGCAGCTACTGCCCAGCATTCTAGCTTGACCTCACTCCCCACCTCCTGCAAGAACTGCATAGTCAGAGACTGTGACAGTCTGTAAGACAATTCACTCCTGTCTTTGAAGAAACCACAGTTTTCTGAACTCTTAACAGCTATTGTGTATTCGTTCCTTCCCTCTATTGCGGTCTGGGTTTAATTCTCTTAAACCACCTTCTTTCTGTTCCTGTTCCTTAAGCATGATTAAAAAAAAAAGAATTGAGCCTGACAGAAAGCTCCTTCAAGAAATGTGGTAACATGCCTTTGACTGAGCCTGACCCCAGAGGCTCTCCCCTAATTCCTCGCGTAACAAAGGAGAGGCAGTTCTGGGACATTCTCTCAGGAAATAAAAAGCCTTCCTGGGTGAACTGGGTTTGTGAGTCAGGGAGCCTCACCTACAGTGCTTAGTAAATACATGTTGAATGAATACTGCAATCCAAAGTTGCTTTCCACCTGGGCAGTGCCAGCTCACAGGTTTTTCGTGTTATTTTCTTATTGTTTTATTCCTTTTCAGACTTTTTAAAAAGACCTCTAGAGAGTTACGTGAAAAAATTAAAAGTACCCGTTCACGTCATTCGAATGGAGCAGCGTTCTGGATTGATCAGAGCTAGGTTAAAAGGCGCTGCTGTGTCTAAAGGCCAAGTGATCACCTTTTTAGACGCGCACTGTGAGTGCACAGTGGGGTGGCTGGAGCCTCTCTTAGCCAGGATCAAACACGACAGGTAATTTTCTGGGATTTATAAATTATTTTCAGTGCCTTTGTGTTAAACTATGGTAAGTTGCAAAATTCTGTTTTTAAATAAATATAAAAATATTTTCATCTGAGTTTTCCTTTTAAATGCCTTTGAAAAGTGAGCGTGCTCAGTTCCTGATCGTGTCCAACTCTCATGACCCCATGGACTGTAGCCCACCAGGCTCCTCTATGCATGGGATTTTCCTGGCAAGAGTACTGGAATGGGTTCCCATTTCCTTCTCCAAGGGATCTTCCCAACCCAGGGATCGAACCCACATCTCCTGCATTGGCAGGCGGATTGTTTACCACTGAGCCACCTGAGAAGCCCCATGAAGAGTGCTCTAAACTAAATGTGAAGACCACATTCTAAAGCTTGGAAGCACTGTTTGCAGACTGTCTTGTTAGTGAGGATGGGTTAGGAAGCATGTTGTTAGGATGTTTATTGTCTGCTCTCTTCACCAAACAGGAGCAGAACATATAGACACTTATCTCAGGGGCTGTAGGATAAAAAGCCCTGTACTCGTCCCTGCTCTCTAAGGCTGACACGAGGGTGCGGGCAGGTCATCTGCTCTCTGTCTGCATCTTTACTGAGGCTGTATCTCTCAGCCTGTAGCACAGAGTTAAAGGGGGTGAGGAGATACACGTTGCCCCTGAAATGCTTGATTGTATATGAAAATAAGCACTGTAATGTTGGCTAATACAGGTGGAACATTGGGAGCAGTGCAAGCTCATGGTTGTAGTCTTTCATGATGCAGTTGTCAAAGAATTGTCTACCGCTGGGCTCTGGCTTTAGTTCCTAGATATCAGGAAAAAACCTAACTTCATTCTGCAGGACCTAGGTTTGTTGCATTTCTGCTTGCCATTGCAGTTTGAACCAGAGGCTGGCTGTGTCAACTTAACATTAAGATTTAGATTTCAGCAGGGTAAACTATTATTAGTCAAGTTGAGCATGTGTGCATCCTAAGTTGCTTCAGTCGTGTCCGATTGTTTATGATCCCATGGTCTGTCAGGCTCTTCTGTCCATGGGATTCTCCAGGCAAGAATACTGGAGTGGGTTGCTATGCCCTCCTCCAGGGGACCTCCCAACCCAGGGGTTGAACCCGAGTCTCTTATGTTTCCTGCACTGGCAGGCGGGTTCTTTAGTACTAGCGCCACCTGGGAAGGCCCCAAGTTGAGCTTAGTGGGAGCTTGTCATTGCATCTATTCTGTTTGTAAGCAAATGCTGGACCTACATCTCTCCCCTTTCAAAGATGAATTGCCTGGGCAATGAGAAGATACAGTAGCTTTAGGAAGGAGAACACTGCCTGAAAAAGACATAGGATATCTGCAAATTGTTTTCTGTATGTAACAAATGACTGATTCAGGAAGTGTTTTCTTGTGTAAAGACAGCCTGTAACCTTTATGAAGCAGGAGCCTAGACCCTTGGAGAAAGCAGTGTGAAGTGATGACA
Source organism: Bubalus kerabau (assembly GCF_029407905.1). NCBI lineage: Eukaryota > Metazoa > Chordata > Mammalia > Artiodactyla > Bovidae > Bubalus > Bubalus kerabau. Next base: position 24,519,934 of record NC_073644.1, on the reverse strand, counting down.
GAAATATGAAAGGGAAATTGCCTGAAATAACAAACACAACTTCCAGTTGGGCCGTATGGTAGATGAGGTATCCTGAACAACTTTTCCAACTGATAAAGCTAAATTCTGGATAAATACAAAACACAGTTTTAAGTGCATCACCAAGTTGGCACTAAAGTAAGAAATGTTGCAGCTCTCAGAACGAAGTACATACAAGTAAGTAGTCCAGACACTAAAGCCAGCTTTCACTTGTAGGGTTTCCTGCTGAACTTAGGGGATGTGGATCTTCTACCTTAAAAGACAAACAGATGGGAGGATAGGAGCCAAGGCTAGGGCTCTGCCTAGAGTGTGAAGACAAATAGCAAATATCTGCATAAAGCTAGGCTTCTGTTGTCTGTATTTCTGGGTTAGAATGAGAAATGAATTCTATCACACCAAAGGCAATCTGGCTGTTTCAACCTTGATATGGGGTGAAGCAGGGAAAACAGATCTCTCCTAAGAATTTGTAAGCAGGATACAGAAAAAGAGGATGCCAGTTCAAGGTGTTTTATGTAACTAGTATAACTTGATAAAATAAATCAGAAAAGAAGTACATGGAAAATTATTCAAACCCACTGGTGAAGCTTAATACAAAAATCTCACACCACCAGCAAACTGAATCCATCTGGGATTTATTAATATCATATCAACATATATAAAAAAACACAGGGGTCCCCAACTTCCAGGACCTAATGCCTGATGATCAGAGGTGGAGCTGATGTAATAATAATAGAAATAAAATGCACAGTGAATGTAAAGCACTTGAATCATCCCAAACCCACACTGCCCCCACTCCAGTTTCATGGAAAAATTATCTTCCATGAAACCAGTCTCTGGTGCCAAAAAAGTGGGGACCACTGATAACATATCAGTATATATGTATGTATAACACATCATTACTACTTGGTTTAGTTTAATATTACAAAACCAGTTCACAAAGTAGATGATAACATATTTCTGAAACTGTGATTAAAACCCTGTCATTAAAACTCGATAATCAGTTTAGTAGATACAGGAAAAAAAAATGTTCATTTATCATTAAAATGAACATTGATTTGTGATTTAAAATACTTAGTAAACTATTACAGAATGGAAATTTACAAATTTTAGAAATAGCTAAACACACACATGTTAACTGGCAAACATAACAGAGAAATGTTGAAAGTGTTTTACACAAGATAAGGATGCCCTGAATTATTTGTATTACTCAGTATTATTAGAAGCCTTAGATTTTGCAGTAATACAAGAATTAAATAAAAGGTGTAAGAATTGGAAAGGAAAAAAACGAGTGCTATCAATTGCAAATGATGTGTTTTTTACAAAGAAAAGTAATATATACACAAAGTAGTAGAGATAATAAGAATTTAGCAGTGTTGCCAAATAAAAAATCACCACAGAAAAGTCAGTTGCTTTCTCCATACCAGCAGGAATAGTTAGGAAATACAATGTAAAAAGAAGAAAAGAAATGATACCATTTATAATAGCAATGGAAATCATAGGCTGTAATTAGGAATATGTTTAACAAATGATGCATGAAATTGAAAATTGTTGAAATTCACTGGAAAATAATCTGAGCAGAGAGAAGGATAATATTAATGGATAGAAAAGTCAATATAAAAATGTCATTTCTCCCCACATTGATCTATAAATTCAGTGTGTTTTTAATTGAAATCTCAGCAGAATTTTCTTCGAGAAACTGGCTGATGCTGACATTTATATGGAAATACATGTTTTTTAAAAAAACAGCTAAAATACCCATGAAAAAGAAGAGTCAAGTACAGCTGGGCCTGTCCTACTAGATATCAAGACTTATTTTAAAGCTGTTTAATTGTGGCAGTGATGTATTGATGCAGGGATTAGACTAGTGAAACAGAGCTAGTCCATGTTTATGTGAAAACTTGACCTGTGACAGAGCTGGCCCTTATGATACAGCAGACTGTGAGATGAGTACCACTGGGACCGTTGGTCGCCCGTAAGGAAAATAAACGAAGTTGGATACTTGCTGCATGAAAACCCAAAATCAGTTTCATGAAGACTAAAGACAAATGTGAAAGGCAAAAATACAATTCATTTTGAAGATAATAGGAGAATATGATTTTGGAGTAAGGAAAGATTTCTTAAATAAGACACCAGTCAGATGGGGAGGATACTCTAAAATGTGGCTCCCAATGGCTCTGAGAGGGGCAGTGTTCCTTAGAAGGAGCTGTGGTCATGTGTGGTTTTTCAGGTTCATAAAAATCGCAGTAACCAAAAGGAAAAACATTTTAGTGTGTATGATCAGACAATTTATATGAAGAAATACAAACTGCAATAAAAAGTACTCATTCTAATAATTAGAAAATATAAACTTTTTTAAACCCAGAGATACTGTTTAACATTATTATAATTACACAATTGCAAGAAAATAGCATCCAAAGTTGATGGCATTATAAGGAAGCTGTATATACATATACATAAAACACTTTTGGAAAGTAGTAGTGAGCAGTGCCACAAAAAATTATTTAATTCACTAGTCTTACTCCTAGAAGTTTACTCTTCAAGCAAAAGTGAAAAAATATATATGAACATGACCCCTTAGTTTCTTAATAGCAAAAATCTATAAGAAACACAAATGTCCAAAAGTCTATGTTTTAAGAAAGTTATTAGCTTAAAACTGTTAAATATGTAGTCATTAAAAGTGTTATTTTTTAATACTGTAGAAATATTTGAAGTACTTTTCATGTGGCAAAAAATGTAAAAAGTCCGAATGGAAAAGGGGTGGAAGGTTATTTTCGATGGGTTATAAATAAATAGGATAAATGATGCTAGCTTGGTAGGATAGAGTGGGGGATTTTTTTCACCATTGTCCTTAACATTATAGAATGCATTTTATTTTAAAAACACTTAGTATATACTTGTTATGTAGTTGTTATGATAGACCTCAAAAAGGAAAGTTTTCAAAGATTTTTCATCTGCTTTTATGATTCCAGGAAGACGGTGGTCTGTCCCATCATAGATGTGATCAGTGATGACACTTTCGAGTACATGGCAGGTTCTGACATGACCTATGGCGGGTTCAACTGGAAGCTCAACTTTCGCTGGTATCCTGTTCCCCAAAGAGAAATGGACAGAAGGAAAGGTGATCGGACTCTTCCTGTGAGGTAATTGATTCGTCAAACATTTTCCCCAAAGTGTTACTGGCAGGGGATTGTGAAGCTTTGGGAATCACATTAGAAGGATTTTAAATGTATTTTGAAAGACATGAAGGATTTGTTCACCATATGTGAAGTTAAGAGCCATTTTTCATTTATTTGAAGTAATATCATTATTTATTTGAAATAATGTCATTATTTCAAAGACGGGTTTCTCTTTTAAGTAAAAAAAATAAGTTCAAATTTTTCATTTCTATAAATCTAGTGCCTATGAGAAATGATAGTGACATACATACGTTCTTTCATTCCTACATGAACAGCAGTTTGTAAATCTGTAATTTATGCTTTAATTCAGTCACTAAGGATAATAATATTTAACTTAAACCATCCTTTCAGTAATTGTAAGTGCCAAGATGTGAAAATATTGCCTAAAACTGGGTAATAAAATGTAAGACTTTAAATTCAGACATCTACCATGCTACAAGGTTAAAAAAAACTTGTTTCAAGTATAAAAATAACTAGAATTGACAAAAGTATAAAAGGGATATCCATTAATGCATTTCTGCTTTTTTTTTTTGTTCTGTATTTGGTCCTATATAGATTTTTTTTTTTTCCCCCTCAAAAAGGGATAAAAAGCTTCATGCTATTGAGGACCTTTAGAGAGAGACCTTGAGCCTTCTGAGCCATCCTAGGATTTATTCTGGTTGCATCAGCCTGTTGCTTCTGTAGTAATTGAGACTTGCTTTTTAGCCTTCTCCTCTCCTAGGCTTCCCAGATCTGTCTGCCTTTGAATTGAGTCCAGTTCTGACAGCTGGAGAAAGCTTTCACTAGTTCTATGCTCTTTGTCCCTAGCCAGCCCAAGTCCTCTCCTACTTTCCCAGTAAAGGGACTTTTTCACTCTTTGGCTGACAGTTCAAATCAGCATCTAAACCAAGGGTTGCTAAACATTTCATGGATGATAGACTTCTTTGAAAAATCTGATAAAAGCTAGGAGTCTTCCCTAAACTGGGGGGTAGGGCGGTAGGCAGGGATGTCTGTATAAATGCCTGTTTTACATGTATAACAGTTCTAGGAAAATTAGATGCCAAACCTAGGGGAGGAAACCCCTGCACTGAAGGATAATGCTGGGTGTCAGCCTATTTCCTTTGACTCCTAAGATATTAGGCTTTCTCATTCTTTTTTGTCTTCTAAAATCAAAGTAAGGCCTAACTTCTTAGTGGAAACAACTATTTCTTCTGTAAAAGCAAATGCTACCTCCCTCACCAGTGCATGGAATGAGGATGTTTTAGGGTATGTAGGTGGCCAGTTCATCCTAAACTATTATCTACATGTGTCCTCAGTTCCTAGAATTTAATTACATTCTCCCTAGTTGGAACCCATTTTTCTCCCATACTCATTCTTCAAGTAAACCACTACTTGGTATTCATTTATTTAAATCCTCCTTTGTTATCATTTCTGTGCTTAGTTCAACCTGTTCCCACTCACTCTGCATACCTGAGCCATGTTTTGTGGCAGAGAATTTACTGTACTTGGTCAGGATGATGATCCCCTTAGGAGGAATATATTGATTTATTCTGTACTTCATCTCCTTCCTTAAAGTTCAGGAAGAGCTGCATTGTTTTCATCCTGTTTAATCGTACATCTTTGCAGTGTTTGCCACCCTTTAAAACCTGGTGTGCTAGAGCTGCTGATGTGAGTCTGTTTGGTTAACATGGTCAACTGCATATTTAGTTGCTCAAAACTCTGGAGTGCATGACAGTTAGATGAAGAAGATTACAAAAAATAGCTTCAATTTAAGGAGTTTCGGGTGGAAGTTCAGTCAGGACCTGAGGATCAGGAATGGTACTGAAGACAGTAAGAGCCCTTGGGACCAGGCAGGGAAGGGTGTCCAGGAGGAGCTGTGACAGCGTGACTGGGGTGCAGGTCATATCTGGAAACCAAATAACTCAGCATAAAAACAAAGCCCTTGGGGCCTGTGAAAGTTTCTGAAGAGTGTGAGAATCAGCATTTATGCCATAGTTATCAACAGTTATAAAACTACTTTTAAAAGCAAAAACTGATAGTAAACTTTAAATTGTTGCAATTAACAGTATAGTATTATGATTGAATTTCAGAACACCTACAATGGCAGGAGGCCTTTTTTCAATAGACAGAGATTACTTTCAGGAAATTGGAACATATGATGCTGGAATGGATATTTGGGGAGGAGAAAACCTAGAAATTTCCTTTAGGGTAAGTTCCCTTTGAAAAAAGTAACCTGTATAACCTCAAATATGAATATGCTTTGAATATTCGTGTTCTTTCTAAAGAAAAAATAAAAAGTGAATTTAATATGAGTTTAATCAGACTTCACAGCCTTCAGCCCATAAAAAGTTTGTTGATACTATTAAAGTATCTTTCTAAAATTTTAAGCAAATAATTCAGTTATATTAGTAGTCCACCTGTAAAATTTACATAGGATTCCCCAGTTGTCTTTACTTTCAAGGAGGTAATTCAAACTCTAAAAGTAAATAAAAATAACATGTAGTTCGTAAATGCTACTTTGTTCCTTAACTGCCAAAAACATGATTTTGCCTTCTTTAATATGCTGTGTCCTTCTGGTTTGAGAATTGTTCTCTCTTATTTAAACTTGGCCACTTTACCAGCTTTCTGCTTTTCAATAAAAAGAAAAAGGCAAAAGAATTCTTAAATTATTCTAAATTAATTTAACCCAGTCAGCCTTAAGTCTTATGCATTTCATGTTCACAAAAATCAACTTATTTTTAGAATGATGTGTATTTCTGAAAATAATGAACTTTAGACACATGGCTTATTGGAAACCATAGTGAACTGCACAGAAGTCTAGCCCTGCTAGCTCACTGCATTCCTGGTGGATCACCTTGGTCTTTATAAGAGGAGAGGTTTGGACTCCAGAGCATCTTGGAGATCCTATTTGGCTGTATCACTTTATGATCCTGGGAAAACGTTAAAGTGGGCACACTGAGTATTTAACAAAGTCAAGACTTTTCAAAAAGCAATGTAATTGAAAATAGTCTACAGTTAAATAGACTTTTAACTTACAGGAAAATGTATTTTGAAAGGAGTAGAAGGATAATTGATTAAGGATGTAAAACCATACTTAATGATCTTTCTTTTACCCCTCTTTTTGTTTTTATGCTCACAAAGACACTAGACTGTGCTCTCACTGGCCACTGAGTAATTCATGAGTAATCCACAAGTTGAGAGTCCTAGATTCTGCTTAATGTATAGGTTGTGACACAGGTTTGGAGAAGGACGAACAGATAGGGCCCTGGCTGACCACTCCATGGTCAAAAGTTTTTTGGCCATGAACCATATTAATAAATACATTATACACACAACCCATAATGTAAACATTTCATCAAACAGTATGTCCTTGTTACTAAGTGCTGGTTGCAATTCATCAAATTTGAATTTTATGACCCTATTATGATTGATGGACTGCAGTTAGAAGAAAACACTGCTCTGGACCTCAGGTCTTTTCTGAATTTAACCTTCAACTTCTGGTTTGATCAGAACCAGAAATTGAGGAAGCACTGACTCTGAGACCATGTAGCAGGAGCTCCACTGTACGTACACCCTTGATTCTGTGAAATTCCAGCCATGAAATTCAGTAGATGTGAACGATTTTTTTTTTTAACTGTCAGTGTTTAAAACGGGTCTTCTTTGCGGCTGTTTCCAGATTTGGCAGTGTGGAGGAACTTTGGAGATTGTTACTTGCTCACATGTTGGACATGTGTTTCGAAAAGCTACACCCTACACGTTTCCAGGAGGCACGGGGCAGATTATCAATAAAAATAACAGACGACTTGCAGAAGTATGGATGGATGAATTCAAGAATTTCTTCTATATAATTTCTCCAGGTTAGCATTATTTTGCATTAGAAACACAAAACAAACTTTCTTGGCCTGATCCTAATGCATTCTGAGGAGAGGTAAGAAGGACTGGAAAAGAAGCTTTGAGCAGAGTTGTTGTAAAGAATAAATGAAATTGCATATGGTATAGAAAGTGCTTAGCAAAAGCCTGGTATAATATTTACATCACAGGAGACACAAGAAACACAGGTTCGATCCCTGCATCAGGAAGATCCCCTGGAGAAGGGAATGGCTACCCATTCCAGTTTTCTTGCTTGGAGAATCCCATGAATAGAGGAACATGGTGGGCTACAGTCCATAGGGTCACAAACAGTCAGACACAATTTAAGTGACATAGCACGCACAAGGGAACAATAATAATACATGATCCAGTATTGCAGAAGTTACTGTTTTAGCCCAGGTACTTTCCATGTGTTTTTTTTCTTAAAACCTAACTGCAACATTCAACATTTACATGAAATGGTCAAGTATTTCAGGGCCAGTGCAAAGCCCTGTATGTATCGTGCCTCCAGGAGCTTTTCTCTGCTTTTCAGAGTTTTGTGGCAACAGCTGTTCCATCAACTATAAATCTGCCTGACATTATGATTCTATACTCTTCAGTCACCACAAGACTGTCTGGGGTTGGGGTAGGGGGTGGGTGCACAATTTAGGGAGCCTGTGTGAGAAATACCTGACTGGAAACAATTGCTCTGTTTAACATCTGTTTCATATTTGGGCAAAATTGATCTTTGTTTTTGCCTTAGCAAATATTAAAGTTTTGTGATCCCATGTAACTTACATTTGTATGTATTGGCATGTAAACTGTTCTCATATGAATTTAATTTTTCTTTGGAAAACACATTATTTTCTTGTTTTATACCTTGGAAGGTAGATTTGTGGTATGTCACCAAAATGATATTGCTTTTCCTGTTTGGCTTGTTAGATGCAATATATAAATAGAAATGTATTACCTGACAGAACATTAATAATTCAGTGACTTATTTCTTTTACCAGGTGTTACAAAGGTAGATTATGGAGATATATCATCAAGACTTGGTCTAAGGCACAAACTCCAATGCAGACCATTCTCTTGGTACCTAGAGAATATTTATCCTGATTCTCAGATTCCACGTCACTATTTCTCTTTGGGAGAGGTAAAAAAAAAAAAAAAAAAATGTATTCTGTGTGGTTCTCACTTATTTGTAAAAAAAAGAATAGAGGTTAAACTTCTAACAAGGGAGTACCTGTATGTTAAAATTACTTAAACTCAAGTACAAGAAAGTCCTTGTTAGTTGATGCAGTCTGCCTCATAACTTGAAGTCTTATTAATTTATCATGTTACATTTTATTAAAATAAGGCTCTACCTCTCATCTTTCACAGTTGGACTTTTGTTATATTAGTGTCTTCAATAGATTTATTTTAACAAACTGGTTCATTTAGTTGAAACCATTCATTCCTGAAGGTGATATCCTAACATTAACTAGACTGAATCAAAGTTTGAGAAACTTGAAAGTAGAATTGTAAAGAACTAACAAGGAAACTTGAAAGACTGTGTATAATAAGTTGTGTTTTTAACACCTGTTTATTTTCCTTTCAGAGCCCCAAATCTCCATGTGGGCTTGTGGGTTAGCATGCTTATTCTGCTGATGACTTTAGTCTTTGCTCTTAGAACTCAGCAGCAAATCTTCTTGAAACCTGAAATTATTTATTTATTAATGCTTATAATTGGTCAACACAATTAGCTGTGCTTTTGGAGTTGGATGCCCACAGTGGAGGGTCTGGTTTGAAAGAGGCTTGCCCTTGCACCTACTGGTATAACTGCTGGGCGGCCTCAGGGAAGCATTTCCTGTGCCCTGTCCTCACTGTCTTCCTAGACTGTCAATAGCCAGTCACTCTGCTTCCCAGCCAAAGCAGTGCTGTGTATAGGAAATCTACATGGGTCCTTCCCTTAGTCCAAGGGTATGATCAAGTCAGGAGTCCCAGTAGTTTCCTAGGGCTGCTGTAGTAAGATACCACAAACTGAGTGGCAGTGGCATAGAACATGGGAAGGTAATGTCTTGCAGTTCTAAGGACGAGAAATCCGAGATCAGACTGTGGGCAGGTTTCTGAGGCCTGTGAGGAAGACTCTCTCTCCTGCCTCGTTCTGGCTTCTGGTGGTTTGCTGACAGTCTGTGGTATTCCGTGGTGTGTGGAAGCATCACCCTGATTTCTGCCTTCGTCTTCACATGGCGGTCTCCTGTGTACACATCTGACTCCAAATCTTCCCTCTTTACTAAGGACACCAATCACACTGGAATAAGGCCTACCCTAATGACCTCATTTTAATTTGACTCCCTCTGTAAAGAACCTGTCTCCAAATGATGTCACATTCTGAGGGTAATGGGGGTTAGGACTCCAACATGTGAATTTGAGGGGACACAGTTCAGTCTGTAACAGAGATTGAGCTAGGTGGGGCTGGATTGTAGTTGTATAAAGACTTAGTTCACTTCCAGCTCAGGTATGCTTCTTAGGCCTGGTCTTTCAAAGCTTCTGAGTAATCGCACAGAGGGGTCTCTGTCTCCTCAACCCTGACAGTTTTGCCTTTCTGAGGTTTTGATGTTAGTAGTTTAGCCTCTCACCTTTTTCTGTGGGAGGACCAGTCGTTATTTTTTCAAGTCTCTTTCTAGCAGGAATTTGTCTCCTAAGCACCAGGAGATGTGGATGGTTTCTGTTTTAATTTATTGAAGTATCATTGATTTACAATGTTGTGTTAGTTTCTACCATACAGCAAAGTGATTCAGTGATACATACATGTATATATACATTATTTTTCGTGTTCTTTTCCATTATGGTTTATCACAGGATATTGAATATATGTTCTCTGTGCTCTACAGTTGTTTATCCATTCTGTATATAATCGTTTGCATCTACTAATCCCACAGTCTCAATCCATCCCTCTCCCACACCTTCCCCTTGGCAAACACAGATCTGTTCTCTGTGACTGTGAGTCTGTTTGTTGCATAGAACAAACATTTGTGTCATATTGTAGATTCCACATATAAGTGATATCATTTGGTATTTGGCTTGATAGTCTTTGCATCCATCCATGTTGCTGCACATGGCATTATTTCATTCTTTTTTATTCCATTGTATACATCTACTGCATCTTCTTTATCTGCTCATCTGTTGAAGGACGTTTAGGTTGCTTCCAGGTCTTAGCTATTGTAAACAGTGCCGCAGTGAACACTGGGGTGCGTGTTTTGAATTACAGTTTTCTCCAGATACATGACCAGTAGTGGGATTACAGGATCATACGGCAAGTCTGTTTTTAGTTTTTGAGGAATCTTCCGTAGTAGTATACCAGTTTGCATTCCCACCACCAGTGTATTGAGGGGTCACTTCTCCACACCCTCTCCAGCACTTGTTATGACTTTTTAATGGTGGCCGGTCTGACCAGTATGACGTACTACCTAATTGTACTTTTGATTTACATTTCCCTAGTAATTAGTGATGTTGAGCATCTTTTCACGTGCCTCTTGGCCATCTGTGTGTCTTTGGAGAAATGTCTGTCTAGGTCTTCTACACATTTTTTGATTGAGTCATTTTTTGATAGTGAGCCACATGAACTGTTTGTAAATTTTGGAGAGTAAATCCTTTGTTGATGGCATCGTGTACAGATATTTTCTCCTATTCTGTGGGTTGTCTTTTGGTTTTGTTTATGGTTTCCTATCTTTAGGTAGGTAGTTGCATTAAAAAATAAAAAACTGTAGTTTGGGTGAAAGTTTGGGATAGAGATCTAAATTTAGGGGTTGTCAGTGTATAGGTGGTTTTTAAAACCACAGAACTTGATGAGAGCACCTTGGGGTGAGTGAATGTAGATGGACAAGAGGGAAGGAATGAGGACTAAGACATTAAAAAACTCCACAATTTAGACATTATGAAGATGAGAGGGAATCAGCTAAAAAGATTGAGAAGGAGCAGGCATTGAAATAGGAAGATACCCAGGAGAATGATGTGCCTAGTAAGTGAAGGACTTGCTTTAAGAAAGAGGAAGAGATCAACTGTGTGGAGCACTGCAGAGAAGGGAGGAAGATGAGTCCTGAGAACTGGCCACTGGGTTGGTGAGGGAGATGTTGTCTGGAAGCTCCCTCTCACTGTGTCAGGAGGGTTTCCCTGGAGATGGGGAGGGACAGGATCTCTGATGGCTTCATAGGAGATCAGGAGAAGAAGTAGAGATGAGAAGCATGGACAAGAAATTGTACTGTAAAGGTGAACAGAGAAGTGAGTGGTAGCCGGAGAGGTGAATGGGGTTAAAGAAGGGCTTTTCTATTTGTTTTTACTAAGATGAAATGGTGCTGATGGCAGTGATACAAAGGAGAAAATTTGAAGATGCTAGAAAAGAGCCACTGATGGCTGGAGTCACGTGGAGGGGGGGTCGTGGTGAGCTCTGATGCACAAGTAGGGAGGTGGTGGGGGGAGTCCTCCACTGCACCAGGAAGGAAGGTAGAGGGGTGGGCCCCAGTCAGGTGAACTGTGGGTTGAGGGCTGGAAGCTGGAACTTTGAGGTGGATGTGAGAGGAAGCTGTCTGGTGACTTGATTCTTCAGCTGAACACAAGATTGTGGGCTGAGAGTGAAGGGGGATTGTTGGTGATGGGGGTTTGGGGAAAGAGGGGAAGACATAAAATAGAAATTAATAGGATATGGTGGAGCAAATAGATGACAGGGGGAACTGCAGGGTGGTGAGGAGCCGCCTGGTCACAGCATCTCCAGAGCCAAGGCAAGCATGGACGCCCATGTCCGTCCTTGGTAGGTACTGAGGCTGCTTCAGGGCTGACGTGAGCTCCCTGCCTCTGAACTTTGTTGTGATTTAAGGAAGTCACCTCAAACACACGAGGAGTATGTGGAGTTCTTGCCTCATTAGTGAGCACCTGCTCCCTTTGCTGTAGCCTCATTCCAGTCAAGGAAGGCCCAGCGTGGGTGAGGCCATGGGAAGGCTGTTAGCAGTTGCTTACCTTTAAATGGGGCTTCCCAGGTGGCACTAGTGGTAAATAACCCACCCAACAATACAGGAGATGTAAGAGACTAGGGTTGGATCCCTGGGTTGGGAAGATCCCCTGGAGGAGGGCATGGCAGCCCCCTCCAGTATTCTTGCCCAGAGAATCCCATGGACAGAGGAGCCTGGCAGGCTTCAGTTCATAAGGTGGCAAAGAGTCAGACATGACTGAAGGGACTTAGCACAGCACAGCAACTTTTCAGGAGCTTTTTTTTTCTTTTCTTTCTTTGAACCGACCCAGTTTTGGACAACACTTAGGCATTGTTAGCTAGGTCAGAATATAGGCGTATTACAAAGAGCCACTTGTCTAACCCACAGTAGCTGATTGCCAAGGCAAGCTTGCCTTTTACCTGCCTCTTGCCAGCTGGCTTTGTGTATAAAGAACAGATTTTACCCTCTCTGGCCTGCTTGTTATTGCCTTAGTAACAGCTGGTTTTAAGCACTTATGCCCTTCATGCCAGGCCACACTGTCCCGGGTGAAGTGCTGGTGTGGGGACTGGGGTTGTTTATAAGCACCCACCACAGTGCAGCAGGGCGCTTGTGCTTGTGATCATAGCTCCTCCTGTGTGAGCTTTCCTTCCCCAGAGACTAGAACCTAGCCCATCAAGGATCACTTGTCATCTTATAAGGGCCCAAGGAAACCTGAAGTCAAGGATTTTAGAGCAGAAGGAGAAATCAGAAGGTGTACATTTAGTGTGTCTGGGTTCATAAAATCCCGCTGTGTAATTACAGCTCTGGTAGAACCTGAAACTGAATAGATGTGTTTCATGGTGATATCTAATCATTGTTAATGCAGGAGTTGAACTGTCTAAATAGCCACGGAAAGCAAATAATCCAGTCTTTTACAGTTTAACCAGTGCTAAGGACTGACCATTTGCTTTTGCACCCTAAAATTTTCTGAGCATGAACTTTATGTCAAGCACCAGTCTGATGCTTTATGAATATTAACTCATTTTCCCAACACTTTGAGATAGGTACTATTATCCCCCACTTTACGGGTCAGTCAGTTAAGGCACAGAGAAATGGTTTAAGCAGCATGGCTCAGGCACAGCCACAAAATGGAAGAGACAGGGTTTGAACACAAGCAGTCTGGCATGAGAGCTTATGCTCATAACCACTGACACTCATACTCTTCCTCATGTCTAACCAGTGTTACTCATGACTCTCACGGGAGAGAGTGAAAAAGTAAGTCTAGATTCCTTAGTAGTAGATCCCAAAATACCTTTAATTGCTTACACTGTCCCCCCTAATGAGGTGCCAGAATTCTGGAGGAGACTGTAGCAGAAACCGAGAAACTGAGGCTCTGATTTCTTGCCTGGTTTCATTCACAATCATCAACTTGTAAGGTGGAAAATAACATTTTAGTGACAGCCGTGTACACCTAAGCTAAGGAAGGAAAATCAGTAGCTATTGTGGGCCTACTGGGTGTCAGTTTCTTCTGGGTCTGTCTCTGTTACCTCGCTTACAGATGACAAAATGAGATTTTATAGCAACTTCTGCTGATGTCTGATGTCTCACAAGGTGCCCATTAGAAAGGCAGGGGATAGGGGAGGAGAGGTGGATTTTATGGCCAAAAATATTTAGGAATTGCTGCTCTTTATATCTTACATTCTTCTGTACCTTCAGTCCCCACCCCTACCAAGAGTCTATTAAAAGGTTTTGAGAAGTTGTTCAGTAAAGAAAATCTATTTAAATTTGTTAATCCACTTCAGTCACTTAGTCATGTCTGACTCTCTGCGACCCCATGGACTGCAGCATGCCAGGCTTCCCTGTCCATCACCAACTCCCAGAGCTTAAACTCATGTCCATTGAGTTGGTGATGTTAATCCAGTATTTCCTAAACATACTTGATCACAAAATCCTTTGTTTAATGGCAGATACTGTTGTGCAAATCGTAGTTTTGGGAATCACTGTCTTAGAATACTGACCTGCCAAGGTCACATGGCTAGTAATGAGACCCAGCCCTGCACTTCCCCCAACCCTAAGCTCTCACACCTACCCATCTGCCTCCAGAAACCTTGAAAGTGTGGCCATTGCCCCCAACCGCATACTTCAGATATCGTTACGATTTTAAGTGTCAAATTTTGAGTAAACAAGTCTGGTACTTATTTCTATTCTAGTATGAACATTGAAACAAGTACATATCACCACCGTTTCTACCTTCCATAGTTCACTGGAGAGTAGGTGACTGGTTACATAGCCTTAAGGCTGTATATGGAATTACAGTTTTGAACATCTAATCCAACACTTCTTTAAAAATGTTTGTTCCTAATTTTTTCTTCTTCCAAAGGCTCCAAAATTAACTCCCACCAAACCAGCCTATTAAATAAATGATCTACTGCCTCTTGACATCATAAAGGATAGAACTGTTCCCAAAACTCACCCTTAGTCATCCTGGTTTTTCATGTCCTCAAAAAATCATCTCGCACACTCCATAGGTGAGGTAGCCCACATGTATTCCTACAAAGGAAGAGGATATTCCCTGAAAAGTGTCTTCTCTAGCAATTAGCATATGGAAAAACTGCCTGGAGAGCAGCTCAGAGATGCCACTTATATGTTAAGCCTGACAGAATCCTCTCTGCCCAGGGACCAAGCATCACAGCTGCCCTTCTACAGAAGCGCTTTCTCACTGAGTGTGTGAGGCTTCCCCTGTGCTTTTTTGGAGCAGTGCCATCAAGCCCTAGCAGAGGACTGACCACTCAGTCCCTGACCACCCGTCTTAGTGGGGCCACTTCTTGCTGATCAGAGTTCATTGTCACCAAGACAGGTGTTGGGAAGCCGTGGTTTCCAGTCCTTGGAGAACTCTACTTCTCACATCTCGTTGTTGTTAGTATTCTCAAGGGATGGAGGCCCAGATCTCTTATGTCAGAAAACAGTCCAGAAATGTTCTTAGAAATGGATGAAATAGTAGATGATGTTACAGGTAAAACTCATAGAACAATGCCTAGTGCAGAGTAAGTGTACTTTATTTGCTGTAATTGTTAGCAACATCAGCTACGGTAACAACATCGCTAAAGTTGATATAGTTACAGAGTGATAGGAAGTCCAGTTACACTTGGGGAGAATTATACTTTTTAAATTTTGATTCATATTCAGTTTGGTAAAAGGTAAGTATTTAACCAAAAAATCATCTCATGTGAGAGGCAGAAGCTGACAGTGATGTTGGTTCTTCCCTCATCATTTCTGTGACATTTACCACCTGTCTTCAGAAGCCTCTGTGTCTATATGTGGAGGGAAAAAAATGGAAGAAAATGTAGGACTGGGGATTGGTAACTTTTCAACAGTATAAGGAAATAATCAATTTATATGGATATATGCGATAAAGACTCATCTTGTCAAAATTGGAACTAAATTTTTTGTCACGTAAGAGAGCTGTGATCATCAAGTATTAATTGACTATCCACTGAGGTACAGAAAGATGTCTTTCATGCATATTTGTATCTAAGTATAAAACCTTTTATAAAATCTACTTGTGAGGTAATAGGTTTCTGTTTTAAAATAATGGATAAAAAGATTATGTGTATTATGCAGTAAAAGAATTCCTGGAGACTGATGTGATAAGTTATACCCAGAAGTCTCCTCAGAGGCAGGAGTGGCAGGGTTATGTTAAAATGTTCAGGTAAAGAAATGTTAGCATTAAAGATTTGGAAAATCCTGTATTTGCTTGAACTGAGTTTGAGGTTTTGATGGAATAGCCAGATGGAGGAGATTGGTGATAAGGCAGCAGTGCAGATGATTACCATTTGAGTCCACTCTGTGCTGGACTCCAGAAGAGGTACATGGATGCCCTGTCTCACCCAGCCTCAGCGTAGAGCTGACTAGTCACTCTTAGGAAATTGTCCTCAGAGGGTCTGGATTATTTGGACTTAAACTGAGGCCCTCTCTTAGGCCAAAGCCCCAGTTTTTCTTCTGACCCTCTGGGAATAATAGTTATTCATACTTAGACTACTGTATCTTTATATGAAAAAAAATGCATCTGGACTTGTTAATGCTTTATTAAAATAGAATAATATGTAGACAGCACATGTTTATGAAAATAAATGAGTTATTTGTGGTTTTAGCTTTACTGCCATGTTCTCTATCACACACAGCTTTCCATCTACATAACATATAGTTTGTCCCACATTTCTCTTTGGCTTACCTGCTAATGTATGAGAATAGATTTGGGACTTTACAAATGTCCGTTAATTTGCCATATGCTTTTAAACTACTGTGGTTCAGAGAGAAACAAATATCAAGGAGCAGTGCTTAAAATATTCTTCCTAATTCTGATGACTGATTCAGCTTTTTACAGTAATTGACAAATATCTAACAGAAGAGTGGTGTTTGCACTGCAGTGTGCTTAGGCTTCCCAGTCAAGCCAAGTTCTAGGTTCTTTGCTTAGAAAATACCCACGTTTAATCTCCTAAGAAGTCATCAAAGTAGTTAATAAAAGTACTGCTCCCTTATCATGGTGGCAAACAGTGTCCGCAGGGAGTTGTTCAGTTGCTTTAAAATTATTAGGCAAAGTGGAGCTTACTGAGTTAAATACAAATTCCAGAAGAACAGCTTGGGATAAAAGAAATAAATAAGAACTTAAAGGATTTCTCCTTGAAACACAAAAATTATTATATAAATAGTTAAGAGCTTTTTAGACCACAGAATCTTTAGGCCATGGTGTTCCCCCTGCTCTCAACTCATAGACCTTGCCTCAGGAATTAAAGATTTAGTGGGAAGTTTGAATCAATTTTAATGTGTGTGTAGATCTGTATGTGTCTGTCTAGTGAACCTCTCTAACTCGTGGTGTTTTCATTATTCATTTTCCCCTAGATACGAAATGTGGAAACAAATCAGTGT
Organism: Bubalus kerabau; assembly: GCF_029407905.1. Lineage (NCBI taxonomy): Eukaryota > Metazoa > Chordata > Mammalia > Artiodactyla > Bovidae > Bubalus > Bubalus kerabau. The sequence continues at coordinate 24,503,043 of NC_073644.1, read as the reverse complement.
CTAGATAACATGGCTAGAAAAGAGAATGAAAAAGTTGGAATTTTTAACTGTCACGGTATGGGAGGTAATCAGGTGAGTATTTTAGTAAAGCTTTATTTGGATTTGTTTTAATCTTCCCTTTTTGTCTCATGATATCATTCAGGAAACATTTTCCTACCTCTAAAGAGCAAATAATAAAGACCTTTAGAAGAATGGAGCCTTCAATCTAATGACTGTTTTTAAAGTGAAACATTTGTAAACGGCCCTTTGTGAGAACCATATTTACATTGTTGTACATGAGATTTATTTTGCCCTTTTTAGTCAAACAGATGACAACCCTTGACAATAGACTCAGTGTATACGGAGAACTTAAGGTCATTTTTTCTTCTCCTCTGCAAAAATAGTGGTGGCTTTTCTGAGTCATTTATTCTCTATTATACTAATCAAGTTCAAAAAGCGTTTATTTTCAGTACTTGTTTTTTCCCTGCCAGATCCTTGGGTACATAAAACACCAACTTACTTTGCTGTGAAAGCTTATACATGCGTTTTTGTTTATCAGGTTTTCTCTTACACTGCCAACAAAGAAATTAGAACAGATGACCTTTGCTTGGATGTCTCCAAACTTAATGGCCCAGTCACAATGCTCAAATGCCACCACCTAAAAGGCAACCAGCTTTGGGAGTATGACCCGGTGGTAAGTTACATTCCAGTTGAAAATAGGAATAAATCTAGTAATAAAATTGTGTGTCAAAGGGTGTACTATATAAACTACTTTATACCTGAAAGAATGAATGCTTATGGAGTCTGTATACTATAAATCAAATTGTTCTTATACTCCCAAAATTGACAGGAAAAGCAATATAAATTAAAAGCACACTTGTTGTAATCTGTCCAGTAGTTAAACTAGTGTTGACGCCAGTCCTGGGGCCTCGTGTTACTACAGTTACTCTCCCCTGTGTGTCCTCAAGCTCTGCCGTCCAGTGTGGAGGCAGTGCAACAGTAAGGAGGCTTTTAGAATTACTGAATGAAACATGTAGGTTTCATTAATGAAATTCTCTGGCTCCTCCTGTTTGTCAGTGACTTTATCTTTGCTCTCCTCTGGAGCTGCGCCCCCTCTGCAGCACCCGTGTCTGGTGCTCACAGAGAGGACTCAGAGCCTCTCCAGTGAATCTCCCTTCTGCTCCTCGTACCCGACTAACCTCCCAGCTGATGCTTGTGCTCTCCCGTTCTGGAGCCGGCATCTTCCGGATGGGTTTCTCTGGTTCTTTCTCTTCTGCTCCCAGCACTGGCTTTCTTCTCTTCACGTTGGGACAGACTTTGTTGCTACTTCGTTTTCTACATACCATCCTACTCTTCTCTTGTGTTGTATGACAGCAAGTGAATGGCTGACACTCAGGCCCCTGCTTCTTCAACCCTGCCTCCTGCCTTGGCCTGACACTGCAGAAACAGCTCCTGGATACAAAGCCAGAGCTTTTTCATCTCTTGTGCTTAACTTCTCCATAGCATTTATGACTGCTAAGCAGATACTTTTTTAAAATCCTCTTCCTGTTGCCTGTAGATGCAGTACTGTTCAGTTTCTCAAATAGCTTTCTCTCTCCGGCTTGCTTCACTCTACTGCTTCATCCTACCCCTTAAATGAGATCCAAACCAAGTTTTGACTTTGGCTGTCTTTTCTCCTTATACTTGTCACATACAATCATGGTCTACTTTCATCTTCGACCAGCTATTCCCTGACCATATCCAGTTCTTTCCTACTTTATATTTAAGGTCAGGCTATTCCCTGTGTCTGACAGATCCCACCTGTTCTTGAGGGCCCAGAGTTGACATCACCCTCGGCCAGAAATTAACTCTCTCTGTCTTAATTATAATTGTTTCTGACCCCTGTGATTTTGTGCTTCTCTGTAGTTATTAGGTTGGTGAAAAAGTAATTTCGGTTTCAGACTGTGAATTTTAAATCATTACAACTAGGTTCAAACACATCTTTATTAATCAAAATAGAAACCATTACAATCAACACATTTTTGCCAATAAGAAATAAGTTTATTGTAGCATAAAAATCTATGCTTCAGGATTCAACAAACTCTTGGAAAGCATTTTCTGCCTCCTACTGGTTATGGAAGTGTTTTCCCTGCAAAAAGTTGTCGAGATGCCTGAAGAAGTGGTGGTTGGTTGGCGAGAGGTCAGATGAATATGGCGGATGAGGCAAAACTTGGTAGCCGCATTCATTCAGCTTTTGAGGCCTCAGTTGTGTAGCGTGTGGTCAGGCGTTGTCATGGAGAATCGGGCCCTTTCTGTTGACCAATACTGGCTGCAGGTGTTGCAGTTCTCGGTGCCTCTCATCATGGGCTGAGCATACGTCTCAGATGTAATGGTTTTGCCAGGATTCAGAAAGAAGTGGATCAGACCGGCAGCAGACCACCAATCAGTGACCATAACCTTTTTTTGGTGCAGGTTTGGCTTTGGGGAGTGCTTTGGAGTTTCTTCTCGATCCAGCCACTGAGCTGGTCATCTCCAATTGTCATATAAAATACACTTTTCATTGCACTTCCCAATCTGATCGAGAAATGTCATTGTTGCATAGAATAAGAGAAAAAGACACTTCAAAATAACTTCTTTTGATTTGCGGTCAGCTCATGAAGGCACCCCTTATTGAGCTTTTTCACTTTTCCACTTTGCTTCAAATGCTGAACGACCATAGAATGGTGGTCATTTTCAGCAGCAGCTTCTCATGTAGTTGTTAAGAGGATCAGCTTCGATGATCCTCTCAACTGGTGTCATCAACTTCTGGTGGCCAACCACTGCACTCCTCTTCAAGGCTGTTGTCTCCTTTGCAAAACTTCTTGAACCCATCACTACACTGTATGTTCATTAGCAGTTACTGGGCCAAATGCCTTGTTGATGTTGCAAGTTGTCTGTGCTATTTTACAACCCATTTTGAACTTGATTAAGAAAATCGCCTGAATCTGCTTTTTGTCTAATATCATCTCCCTATTCTAGAATAATATAAAATACACAGCAAGTAATAAGCCATTAGCAAACACAGCAAGAAATGTGCTTTAAAAAGATTGTATTCTCATAACAAATAAAGTTCAGCAATGCAATCACAGTTACTTTTGCACCAACCTTAATATTTGTCTATCAGTCTTTTTCTCCTCTATTAGTTGGATCCTAGAGGACAGAGACCATGTTTTATAATTCCTGGGTCTCCCTTCACAGTATCAAACTACAGTTTATATATATATACACACATATATATACACACACACACATGTATATGTATGTATGCGTGCAGTAGCTCAGTTAATATGACTGTTGGAAATGGACTGAATATTCTGGAGTTTTCTATGGTGCATGCTGCTGCCACCTTGGGTGTAGCCGCCCCAGGATATATACTGCAGGATATATGGCATCTCTGACTCCAGACAGTGAATACCAGTGGCACCCCCCAGTCATTATGAAACCAAAATATTTTTAAAAGCCTCCCAATTGTATATGTTCATTGAAAAATGGGAGTATATTTAAATAGTTAACAGAAACCTATTTATAGTAGCATGAACAAATAGTGGGTTTTTTCCCTTAAGTCTGGAGGTAAGTGGCTTCTGATGTGGATTCAGTGACACAGTGCTATCAGGGGTAACATTGCAGCAATATTCTTGGCCGTTTTCTTGTGGCCACTAGAAGGTGTCACTCCCAAATCAAGGCAAGAAGAAGAGACGACTGGTATGCTGCTCCTTGAATTCCTCATCAGGAAAGCCAAAGCTTTTCCTGGATCCTCCACAGCAGTCTTTGCTAGGTCTCACGGGCTAGAACTACTTCTCAGAGTGATCCACCAGCTGTGTGGGAGGCTGGAAAAGCAGGCATTTGCTTTTCCAGTCTTTATGGTATGATGTAGCTGGGAGGCAGGGTGTGGGAATGGCTTTTGGCAGACTGTGTATAACCTATACAGTCTACCACAACAGTTTTTCAAAAAGCAAATGTTTGATTAGAAATTAAGGTGCTTGAGATGATTTACGATACTTTGAAAGAACCAGTTACCAGTGTAAAGTTTTAAAAAACCCCTGGAGCATTTTGCAAGCAGGCTGGGTTTTCTCGGAGGCAGGCTCTACTCTGAGGTCAAGCTTAGCATTCAGGATGTTTATTAGGGAGCACTCTTTAGATCAACACCTGTGAAAAGGGAGATGGCAGAACTGGGCAGAAGGAGGAGTTAGGCTGTAGCGGGGGTCTCACGACTTGGCTTACTGCACAGACGGCCCGTCAGAGTTCTGCCTCCAGTTGAAAATAGCAATCTGGAAAAATAACATTTACGTCAGTAGTGTATCATCTAAACCTAAAGTTGTGAAATCTTAGATTTCAAAGGAATCCTAGAAATAAAATTCAGGACCTTGTTTAATACATGTAAATATTGAAGCCCGGAATAGAAATTAATTGCCCAGGGTCACCCAGCAGGTTAACAGTGCTACCAGATCTCAGACAGGGGATTCTTGAATAAGGATTCTTTGCACGATACCATACTATCTTTTATTAAATATGTATATTCTGACATCTTTTAAGTCTTGTTTATATTACATATTGCAGAGTTTATGATACTTGGCTCTTTTTGCTTTGACTGCTTGTACCTGTCCTTTCTGGAATGAAAATGTAGATTTTATCACAGTTACATTTAGAGGCAGGGAGCAGCAAATTTTTTATGCAGTGATAACTATAGCTTAATCCTCCTTTCAGAGGTTATAGTCCACTGCCTTTTTCTGTGCAGATGCTGGTACAGTGACCACGAGCCCCAGAACTCTGTCCTGCGGTCAGCAGCCAGGTGTCCTGAAGGGAGTGGCAGCCCCCTGAAATTATGGGGATTCTGTCTTAATTTTGAGTAGTTAAATACCCAGCATGGATCAATAACCTCTTTTTAACAAGCTTATTTTAATGATTCTAAATAAGTGAAATAATGCATTTTTTACTTTTATTAATACTGACAATGGGCCTGATGAAGGTGGCCACCCAGAGAAGCTTTGAAGGGCCTGTGGAATGTTTGAGGGGTTCTTTTTAAAGTGCTCTGTTTTCGTCCTACACACGACCAAAGGCCTTGAGAGCAGCGGTACGTGTGGGGACCTTCGGCTCTCAGGGCTGCCAGACCGTCCGCAGCTGCTCAGGACGCTGTGGAATGTTCCAACAGCGAGTGACTCTGAGCTGGCCGCACTCTCTGCACACTGTCTTAATGTTTCTTCACACCTTGAGAAGTATGTCTCCCCATTTCATCGATAAGGAACCTGGGGCTCAGAGAGGTTTTTGCTTTGGGGCGTGTCATTGGTATGTGACAAATCTGGGGTTCACTCTAGAAATGTCTGCAGAGCCCATCCCCTCAACCCATAAACTACACAGCATGTGCATAAAGTAAAACCAGCCACAGTCATGCTGACTCTTCCAGGTCTTATTGAAGCATTTATAAGGATTAAGTGTCTAATCCTGAAGTCAGTGTTGATAGTAAACTGTGACATCTGCGAATGTGCACTGCCCTTTGTCAACTTTTACTTGGGCCACAACACAGAAGAAATGACTGAAAGCTAAGATAGCTGTGTTGTAGACAGTCATCAGGTTTTGCTTTGTTTGAAGTTCAAATAGGTACAAAAGAGGCCTTGTAAGAAAAACACCAATACAGTATATTAACACATATATATATGGAATTTAGAACGATGGTAACAATGATAGCCTGTATGCAAGACAGCAAGAGAGACACAGATATATAGAACAGAGTTTTGGACTCTGTGGGAGAAGGCAAGGGTGGGATGATTAGAAGAATAGCACTGAAACATGTCTATTACCACATGTGAAATAGATGACCAGTCCAGGTTCGATGCATGAAACAGAGGGCACTCAAAGCTGGTGCACTGGGACAACCCGGTGGGAGGGGGGTTCAGGATGGGGGACACATGTACACCCATGGCTGATTCATGTCAATGTATGGCAAAACCACCACAAAATTGTAAAGTAATTAGCTTTCCTATATAGTTGCTTTGGAGTTCTTCACCTGACCAGGGCTTGGTATCATATTGATTAGTATGGTCAGTATGTGTCTCTTAATGCCCATCTGTCCTTTTTTATTTTTATTTTTTTTAATTTTCCTAAAAATCAACATGACAGCATCAGGTCTGGAACACAGACAAGTAGAGACGAAGATACATAGTCACATCTGTCAGCCACTTATTAAAGACTGTTTTATAAATCTTATGAGTTAAGTCTTCAGAAAGACCTGAGTTTCCAAGAACTTAAAGTTTGGAATCGGAGTTAATTTGAACAGCCTTCTCATGGGAAAATGAAGCAGTTTTGAAATGCCTTTTGGAAAATAGAGGATCCTAAATTGGGAATCACTAATAAGATGATTTTTTTTTTTTTAGGCAATCAAAGCACAAAAAGGGATTTTCCCACAGTATTGCAGAGCTTACGGCAGAATTGGGACTTAGAATTGAGGTCAACTGATCGCAGCTCTAGCATAATCCACTGTAGTCCCCATGCCTCCCCCCAGCGTTGCTGTCTTTAACATAGATACATTCCTCCAGTGTCTTAAATAATCTGTATTTCATATTGCAAAACACTTTTCTACAGAGGAACTTCATAATCACAAATAAGATGTCGGAGGTGCTTTGGTTTCTGTTTTCCACGTTCACATTAAGACTTGTTCCCTGTCTGTTTCAGAAATTGACCCTGCAGCATGTGAACAGTAACCAGTGCCTGGACAAAGCCACAGACGAGGACAGCCAGGTGCCCAGCATCAGAGACTGCAACGGAAGCCGATCCCAGCAGTGGCTTCTTCGGAACGTCACCCTTCCAGAAATATTCTGAGACCAAATTTACAAAAAAAGGAAAACGTAAGGACTGACTGGGCTACCTCAGCATACATTTCTGCCACATTCTTAAGTAGCAAAAAAAGGAAAAGTGCTTTCCTTCTGCAGGATGTAAGGTTTATCAGCCATTAAAACTTTATAGACTGCCCTCGCTTCCACTAGCTGTGAACCAGCCTTCCTGTCCCAGGACGTGCAACTACGTAGTAGCGAGACTGTGCACACTGATGTTTACAAGATTGAAAGAGTCGGTCATCAAGAATCATCGTAAAGAATCCTCAGACTGAAACAGTCTGCGAACTGTGCTTTCCAGACAGCGGCGCCTTTTATGGTCTGCGCGCAGCCGAGAGTCCCGCTGGCTGTGCTGTCGTCGTGAAGAGACGTCGAAGTTTTTTCTGATTAGAACTGGTAGCCAGTATATTAAATACTGATATAAAAATAAATGAACTGGAACCAGATTCAGAATCATGAAAACATTTTTACAACAATTTAAAAAACAAACTATATTAAACAGGGTTTAAAGGAAATTAAAACAGAACTATGAAAAGTACAATTTGTTATAGTATAGTATCAAATTTCTATATAGATTTTATACCTCAGTGGGGAAAAATAACTGATTCCAATGACATTCATTCTGTTTTCATCTGTGATAGTCATGGATGTTTTTTTTTCCTTGGGGTGCTGAAATTGAGCTGAAAAAAGTGGCTCTTTGAACGTAGTTTTAATTGCTTTCTACAGGTTTGTTTTTTTTTTGGTTTATGGGCTGTTGGAATTGTAATTTTTAATTGCCTTCAAAAAATGGAGATTTAAAGTGGTGTCTGGTCTCGGAAAACAAGTTAGATATCTCAGTTGTTCTTGAGTCAACTGGCTTACCGACTTTGCTCACACACACACAAATTTCTTATTAGAGTTTCAACTTCCTAACTTGATTCAACAACTGATTATGCTTACTTAACACCCAAGATTCATACTACTGTACTACAGATTTGTTTTCACAGCAATAAATCTTCTGTTTTTGTTTATGATTCCACTCAACAAAAGGCCTGCAGAAGTGATTTATAATTTGGGTATTTGGAGATGATACGTTTGATGGTTTTTGGAAAAATTTTTTCACTCCATATTTGGATGTGCTTCATTGTCAAGTGCATATTTAGATTAGGTTCTTGAATTGTAATGTTGATCTGCTGCTTTTTTTTTTTTTTTAATAAAATCCGACTGAAAATGTTTAATTGGCATTTTTTAATGAGTTAACCAAAGAAGTGCAGCTATTATTCCATATTATTAGGCCTGCATTTCTTCCCTAAATTCCACTTAGGGTAAATCGGTTTTCTTGTTCCAGTTTTAAATACAAGATAACCTGAGGATCAATTAAAAGTTGAGTATCAATTAAGTTAGTGTTTTAATCTCATGGAAAGAAAATCTAATTGTAACATTTTTCCTGGTATGTGAGGCAATCCATTGGCAAAAATTACATGTATTTTCCTTCCTATTTGTAAGATTATATTTAATGATATTCTTTTCTTTATGAGACTCTCGCTGCAGGCAGTGCTGTTTCTTGTGCCTAAGACTGCTTCTGAAAGTTGCATCACTAATGATACTTGCCGAGTTGAGTGTGCAGAAAGTTTCTCATACCATATTCAAGTTAATACCAAGCACATGTGGCCGCTGTAGAGTGAAGCTGTAGTACAGAATGCGTAAATTCTGTCCCCAGGAAATCTGAGATAAAGCAAGTGCTGGCTGGGGTTTTTCCCCTACTCCATGAGCTGTGTTCATTCTCTCTTTGGTAGGCCTTATGCTTGAATAAATCGGATGTCTAATCAGTAAATTATTTTCATGCTCAGAATTTCAGGATTTTGTACCTAGTGTAGGTTGGTTTTATTTCTTACTGTAAGAAAACTTACCAACAATGTGATTTAAGGTTGTGTTGTGTTTTTTTTAAGAGGGGGATGTGAGTGATTTCATTCATGGGTACTTTTAGAACCTGATAGATGATCCCATTGTCTTTATTTTTCTAATTAAAGAATTCCTAAATACTTTGAAAAATATAAAATATTCCTGAATAGTTGTGCCTTATATTGGTTTTATTTGAAGTTAAAAATGGATCCCTGTTGTAAATTAAATTGGGAAGAAAGGAATGAATGAAAAAGATGATGAAAAGATTTGATTATTTACAGTGAATAATTCATAAATGTGACAGTTAAGGATAATTCAAATCTCACAAATCTGTTCACCCTTCTAGTCCCAACCCATTTTAATATGTCTTTCTGGTCTAATTGGGATCTTGAAAAATAGTACTTTGTTCACCATTCTGCAAATAAGAGGCAGCATGTAGGCCATGTCCTCATTTCCCTGTTCTACATTCATTTGAAAAACAAAGGTTCCTCTGTAAAGATTTGGTGCTGTCTCCATTTTTCAAGAACTATACCAAGAAAATATTTAACTCCAGAATTATATGTTCTTCAAAGGAGAAGGAAATCAGAAAGAAGGTAGTATTTCTGAGGTGATAACTGTGAAAAAAGGTAGACAAAAGGTGAATCCCTTTTTACTCTGGAAAATCAGATGTCTTATAACACTGCTCATACTGTCTGATTTCTTGAAGTGTGCTTGATAAACCTACCAGAACTACCAGTTTGGGGGGACATGAGGCAACTCAGTTGTACTGTCTATACACTAGCCACAAACAATTGAGAATTAAACTTTAAATATGCAGTTTATCATCGAAGAAGTCAAATACCTTAAAAGCAATTAACAGATGTACAAGCCTTCTACCCAGAAAACTACAAAACACTGCTGAGAGAAACTAGAATACTTTAGTTTCTACAGAAAACTGTAATCAATATGTTCACAGATTGAAAAACTACATACTGTTAAGATCTCAGTTGGCCACAAATTGATCTACAGAATCAATGATGTTAAAATATGAGGCTTTCTTGTAGAAACTGGCAAATGTATATATGCTATGCTATGCTATGCTAAGTCGCTTCAGTCATGTCCGACTCTGTGCGACCCCATAGACGGCAGCCCACCAGGCCCCGCCGTCCCTGGGATTCTCCAGGCAAGAACACTGGAGAGGGTTGCCATTTCCTTCTCCAATGCATGAAAGTGAAAAGTGAAAGTGAAGTCGCTCAGTCGTGTCCAACTCTTAGCAACCCCATGGATTGCAGCCTAACAGGCTCCTCCATCCATGGGATTTTCCAAGCAAGAGTACTGGAGTGGGGTGCCATTGCCTTCTCCGAAATGTATATATGGAAATGGAATAGACCCAAAAGAGCCAAGAAAATCATGAAGAAGGAAGAAAAAAAAGTTGGAAGACTTTATACTACTTGATTGTATGACTTGCTTTAGAGCTACAGAAATGAAGAGAGTGTGATACTAAAGTTAGGACAAATAGATTAGTGGATAGAACAGAGTCCAGAAATAGATCCACACACATCATTACTGACTTTTCAACAAACAATTCAGTAAGTAAGGGGGAAGTGTTTTCATTTGGAGCTGGAATAATGATACCCATGAGATAATGAGAAAACACCAAACACTGATGCTTTCACACAACCTACACTTACTCAGAATGGATCACAGATCTAAATGAATGAGAAGGGTAGAGCAAATCTCCTGGAGGGAAACAGAATATCTCCATGACTCTTAGAATAGGCAGATACTTCAGGACACAAGAGATGTTAACCATAAAAGATATAAACTGATAAATTTAACCAAAATTATGGGACTTCCCTGGTGGTCCAGTGGTTAAGGCTGTGTTTCCACTGATGGGTTTCATCCCTGATCAGGGAAGTAAAAGCCTACATGCCACACAGTGTGACCAAAAAAATAAACTTTACCAAAATTAAGCCTTTCTCATCAAGAAGATGCTATTAAAGTGAAAGGGCAAGCTATGGCCAAGGAGAAAATATTTGTAATACATACAAATGACAAAGGATTTGCACACAGGAAAACAAGTTTTAAGAGCCATTGCAAAAGCAACACAATATAAAAATTAGTGACTTGAATACACACTTCACGGAAGCTGTCCTGATGTACAATTAGCACCGGAAAAGAGGCCCAACATCAGAGAACAAAATGAAACCAGAAGGAAACAGCACTGCATACCTGCTGAACAGTGAGAATGTGGAGCAACTGTGCAAGCGTCTTGATATTGTCACCTTGGAATACAGCTTGCCAACTCCTCATAAAGATAAATATATGCTTACTCACTGACTCCACTTCCACAGATATACCCAAAAGAAACAAGGCTTGTACCCACAGTACGATTTGTGCAAGAATATTCTCATAGTTCCAAACTGGGAACTACCCAAATACCCATCCACAGATTAGTGAATAATCAAAATAAAGGTATATTTAAGGGCTTCCCTGGTGGCTCAGACAGTAAAGAAGCAGCAGCCTGCAATGCAGGAGACCCAGGTTTGATCCCTGGGTTGGGGAGATCCCCTGGAAAGGAAAATAGCAACCCACTCCAGTATTTTTGCCTGGAGAATTCCATGGACAGAGGAGCCTGGGGGCTGCAGTCCATGGGGTTGCAAAGTTGGACACAACAACTAACATACACTGAGATATCAGTCTGCAATTTTAGAAAGTGAATTTCTGGTAGAACAGGGATAAGTCTAAAAGGTGTTGAACAAAGAAATCTTGATACATTATTTCAAGTTCAAGGACAGGCAAAACAAAACTAGGGTGGTAACCTCTGGATGAGCATAGGGTGGAAATGAGCATGAGAGAACTTTCTGGAATTATGGAAGTATTCTATAAATCGGTTTACATAATGGTAATATGCATAAATATTCAAAATTTGTTGAGCTATATACGTACGTATATGCATTTATTACATGTAAATTAGAAAATATGGAAAATCCCTCAAGTCTGGGGGGGGGGAAATGGGGGAAAAGGATACATAAACTTGAGCCACAAATATACTGCTGCATATGAAGGCCTTTCCTCTCCAAGGATAAACTATATTAGGTTGGTGTAAAAGTAACTGCGGTTTTTGCATTGTTGAAATTTGTCATTTGATATCAGAATACATTCTTAAATAAATGTGGTTGTTTATACTGAAACTCCAATACTTTGGCCACCTCATGCAAAGAGTTGATTAATTGGAAAAGACCCTGATGCTGGGAAGGATTGGGGGCAGGAGGAGAAGGGGACGACAGAGGATGAGATGGCTGGATGGCATCACCGACTCAATGGAGATGAGTTTGAGTAAGCTCCAGGGGTCGGTGGCCACACGTTACACAACTAAGGCCTCAAAAGCTGAATGAATTCGGCTACCAAGTTTTGCCTCATCCGTCATATTCATCTGACCTCTCGCCCACCGACTACCACTTCTTCAAGCATCTTGACAACTTTTTGCAGGAAAAACGCTTCCACAACCAGCAGGATGCAGAAAATGGTTTCCAAGAGTTTGTTGAATCCCGAAGCACAGATTTTTATGCTACAAGAATAAACTTACTTCTCATTGGCAAAAATGTACTGATTGTAATGGTTCCTATTTTGATTAATAAAGGTGTGTTTGAGCCTAGTTACAATGATTCAAAATTTACAGCCCAAAACTGCAATTTTGTTTGCACCAACCTAATAGTTACCAGAGTTTGGGGAGTAGGAGCTTAGGTCTTGTGCCTAAACAAAGTTGGAGAATTAAAGATCTGCATAAAGCTGAGACAGTCAGAGGAGTTACGTCTACAAGCAAAAGGATGGGTAAGGAAGTCTGCCGCTTTGTGGAGGAAATCAAAGGGGAATTGACTAATTCTGTCCCTTCTTCAAGTGTAAATGGTGAGAGGACGATGTCACCTCTGTAATAAGGAGGCCTGCTTTTACATAGCTCAGTAGTTTAATGACAGTCATATATGAGGTAGATTTATGGCCACTTGCTGGAAATCATTAGGATACAAGTCTTTTTGAAAAAATCCAATCCACTACCCTCCCACAAATTATGAAATCATTATCAAAAAGAGGAAATAAGCCCCCAGTGTGAATGCTTAAACATTTTTTTTGCTGGACCTCCCGTCACAAACACATAAAAATTACAGCTACATATAGAGCAACTCCCACTGAAATCAACCTGGGGACTAACAGAACAGCTCCTCTACAACCAAGGCTGTAAAGAGAGACCCCCACAGCCTGGCAAGAAGGGAAGAGAGGCAATCTGGTGGAGACCTGCACCCCTAGTGGGGGGGGCACAGAGGACGAGGGGGGAAATCACAGGCTCAGGGATCCTCCCTGGGGAGTGAGGGGTTCCGGTCACATAATAGGCATCCCATCCCTCGAGTCTGACACCAGGAAGATAAGCCCTCTGCATTGGTCTGAACGCCAGTGGGAGTTAACTAAGGACTACAGGAAAGGGAGATTCCCATTCTTGAAAGAGCACACATGGACTTGCTTACTCCTGATCACAGTGTGAAGGCTGCAGGTGGAGAAGTTCTGGGGTTCTGGCCAGCTTGCGGGGACCATCAAGCACACCGCCGAGCCCCTACTGGGTTCTTGCTCCAGCCCCTCTTCCTCTGAAGCTCCCCACTAAGGCAGAAGCTGCCATTTGCAGTGAGCGTGTGCACACCTAGACATAACTGGGGTCAGCTCAGACCCCAGCCTTACCTCTGACCAGAGTGGAGACAGCTATTGCCAGTGAGCCTTTGGAGCATATACACAGGAGAGAGTGAAGTTAGCTCCAGGGAAGACAAGCATTGCTGGAGCACGTGTCTTCAGGCACACATGGGAGGGGGCTGAGCCAGCTTAGTGGTGTGGCGTCAACCCCTCCTTCCTCTGCCCAGCCTCTCACCAAGGCATGCACACCAAGAGAAACGTGAAACAAGTACAGAAGTGTATCCTCAAGTTCTCAGGCACGTCCTAAACTGAGATGGAGATTGCCATCACATCTGGGAGAAACCCATCTCCCTTGGGGCTCCAGCTCCACCCCCGGGAGACCCCAGCCCTGGTCCCAAGAGGGCAGTGACGGCCACTGAGCATTGGAGAAGCCCCAGCTGGCACCTGTCTCTAGCCCTTCCAAATCCAGTCTCAGCTCCCACCAAAGGGGTGGCTCCCAGCACACCCTGAGCAGAGAGGCAGCTCAGGCTCAACTGAGAACTGGCTCTCCCCCAAAGCTACTGGACACACACAGACTGCATAGGATGTTCCCATATAAAGACACATCTTCAGGGGACTTCCCTGGTAGTCCAGTGGTTACAATCTGCACTCCCAGTGCAGGGGGCTGAGGTTTGATCCTGGGTCAAGGAACTAGATCCCATGTGCCACAACTAAAAATCCTGCATGCCACAACAAAAAATGAAGACCCTTGTGCCACAACTAAGAGCTGGTGCAGCCAAATAAATACACACACACACACACACACACATTTTTAAAAAAGGACACACCTTCAAGACCAGGATATGTAACTGCTTCACCTAATTTCATAAAGACATGGAAAGTTAAAATAATGATACAGGGGCATGTGTCAAAAAGACACATGCATCCCAGTGTTCATGGCAGCATTATGCACAATAGCCAATTTATGGAAGCAATCTAAGTATCCATCAACAGATTAATGGATAAAGAAGCTGTGGTGTCTGTGCATGAACACACACACACACACCCCAGAATACAACTTAGCCACAAAAGGAATACAATTTTGCCTTTTGCAAAAACATGGATGGACATGGAGGGCATTATGCTTAATGAAAAAGTCAGACAAAAAAATGACAAATACTGTATGTTATCACTTATAAACAGGCTTCCCAGGTGTCTCAGTGGGTAAAGAATCCACCTGCAATGCAAAAGATGCAGGTTCGATCTCTGAGTTGGGAAGATCCCCTAGAGGAGAACATGGCAACCCAATCCAGAAGTCTTGCCTAGAGTATCCCATGGACAGAGGAGCCTGGTGGGCTACAGTCCATAGGGTCGCAAAGAGTCAGACACAACTGAATCAAGTAAGCACCCACACACTTATAAATGGAATCTAAAAATAAACGAATGTAATAAAAACAGACTCACAGAGACAAACTAGGGGTTACTGGGGGGGAGAGAAGAGGAGGTAAGGGCAAAAGGGATAGGCACCCCTTTAGTTCACTTAGAATCTTTTCCTTTGTTCCTCTTAACAAAATGTTTGATCATTTAATTATCTGGGGATTTACCTTATCTTACCACTAAATGATAAGCTGTTTCAGTTCAGTTCAGTGGCTCAGTCGTGTCTGACTCGTTGCAACCCCATGGACTGCAGCACACCAGGCTTCCCTGTCCATCACCAACTCCCGGAGTTTGCTCACACTCATGTCCATCGAGTCGGTGATGCCATCAATCATCTCATTCTCTGTTGTCCCCTTCTCTTCCCACCTTCAATCTTTCCCAGCATCAGGGTCTTTTCCAATGAGTCAGTTCTTCACATCAGGTGGCCAAAGTATTGGAATTCATCTTCAGCATCAGTCCTTCCAATGAATATTCAGGACTGATTTCCTTTAGGATGGACTGGTTGGATCTCCTTGCAGTCCAAGGGACTCTCAAGAGTCTTCTCCAACACCACAGCTCAAAAGCATCAATTCTTTGGCGCTCAGCTTTCTTCACAGTCCAACTCTCACATCCATACATGACTACTAGAAAAACCATAGCTTTGACTAGATGGACCTTTGTTGTCAAAGTAATGTCTCTGCTTTTTAATATGCTATCTAGGTTGATCATAGCTTTTCTTCTAAGGAGCAAGCAAGCGTCTTTTAATTTCATGGTTGCAATCACCATCTGTAGTGATTTTGGAGCCCCAAAATGTAAAGTCCCTCACTGTTTGCATTGTTTCCCCATCTATTTGCCATGAAGTGATGGGACCAGATGCCATGCTCTTAGTTTTCTGAATGTTGAGTTTTAAGCCAACTTTTTCACTCTACTCTTTCACTTTCATCAAGAGGCTCTTTAGTTCCTCTTCACTTTCTGCCATAAGGGTGGTGTCATCTGCATATCTGAGGTTATTGATATTTCTCCTGTCAATCTTCATTCCAGCTTGTGCTTCATCCAGCCCAGCATTTCTCATTATGTACTATGCATATAAGTTAAATAAGCAGGGTGACAATATACAGCCTTGACGTACTCTGTTTCCAATTTGGAACCAATCTGTTGTTCCATGACCAGTTCTAACTGTCACTTCTTGACCTGCATACAGATTTCTCAGAAGGTAGGTCAGGTGGTCTGGTATTCCCATCTCTTGAAGAATTTTCCACAGTTTGTTGTGATCCACACAGTTAAAGGCTTTGGCATAGTCAATAAAGCAGAAGTAGATGTTTTTCTAGAACTCTCTTGCTTTTTCAATGATCCAGCAGATGTTGGCAATTTGATCTCTGGCTCCTCTGCTTTTTCTAAATCCAGCTTGAACATCTGGTAGTTCACAGTTCACATACTGTTGAAGCCTGGCTTGGAGAATTTTGAGCATTACTTTGCTAGCGTGTGAGATGAGTGCAATTGTGCAGTAGTTTGAACATTCTTTGGCATTGTCTTTCTTTGGGATTTGAATGAAAACTGACCTTTTCCAGTCCTGTCCCCAAACATCATTGATAGCATTTACTGACAAATACAGTGCTTGGGACACAGAGAGTAAATACAAACTTATTGAAAGAGTAAACCAATAATTGCTATTTGTTTCTATTGTTCTGTAATAAATTTACAATGTGCAGAAAAAATTATTTCTTATTAGTTCTTCATTATGTGGCACAGTTTAATAAAGTATCTGTTAATTATAAAAATTATATATGTCATTAATAAAATGACATTTTTTTAAAAAGAGGAAAGTCATGCATAATCACATAGATGCATTTGATACTCAGAAGGAGGTAAGACAGAGAACTGAGGCTGAAGGAGAATTTGTTTCATGCCTTTCTCCTCACTTCCATTCTTGCTGGCAGTCCTTGGCTTACAGATGCATCACTCCAATTTCTACCTTCTTCTACACATAGCATCATACTCTGGGTCTCTCCTCTTATAAGGACACTATATATATGCTGAACTGATAAGATCAGATCAGATCAGTCGCTCAGTCGTGTCCGACTCTTTGAGACCCCATGAATCACAGCACGCCAGGCCTCCCTGTCCATCACCAACTCCCAGAGTTCACCAAGACTCACGTCCATCGAGTCAGCGATGCCATCCAGCCATCTCATCCTCTGTCGTCCCTTCTCCTCTTGCCCCCAATCCCTCCCAGCATCAGAGTCTTTTCCAATGAGTCAACTCGTCGCATGAGGTGGCCAAAGTACTGGAGTTTCAGCTTTAGCATCATTCCTTCCAAAGAAATCCCAGGGCTGATCTCCTTCAGAATGGACTGGTTGGATCTCCTTGCAGTCCAAGGGACTCTCAAGAGTCTTCTCCAACACCACAGTTCAAAAGCATCAATTCTTCGGCGCTCAGCCTTCTTCACAGTCCAACTCTCATATCCATATATGACCACAAGAAAAACCATAGCCTTGACTAGACGAACCTTTGTTGGCAAAGTAATGTCTCTGCTTTTGAATATGCTAACTATGCTGAACTGAGGGCCCACCCTAATCTAGTTTGACCTCTTAACTAACTACATCTGCAAAGATACTGTTATGGTTTGAATCATGTCCACCCAAGATATGTTAAACTCTAACCCTCAACACCTCAGAATACAACCTGATTTGGAAACAGTGTCTTTACCGAGGTGATCAAGTTACAATAAGTCTATTAGGGTGGATGTTCTTCTAAAAATGGGAAACCTGAACAGAGAGAGAGACACACACGGAGAGGAAAGGATGAGAAGACACAGAACATCCTCTACAAGCCAAGGAGCACCTCAGGGCAACAGAGCCCAGGAGAGCAGCAAGGAACAGACTACCTCTCACCACCCTCTGAAAGAACCAACTCTGCCAACCCCCTGATTTGGGCTTTTTAGCCTCCAAACTCCAAAACAACAGATTTCTATCGTTGAAGCCACTCGGTGTGTGGTACATTAGGGTTTTTACTTCTTTGTTTTTGGCTGCACCGTGAGGTTTGTGGGATCTTAGTTCCCAACTAGGGATCAAACCAGGGCCCTCGGCAGTGAGAGCACGGAGATATACCCACTGGACCACCAGGAATTCCACAGCGTGTGGTACTTTGTTAAGGCCGCTCCAGGAAACTAACACGGACCTTATTTCAAAACTAGGTCCCATTCTGAAGTACTCAATAGACATGAATTTTGGGAAAACACTATTTAAAATCAGTACATCCACTAAACATTTAAGGAAAGATTAACACCAATCCTTCACAAACTGTCCCATAAAAGAAGAAGGAGAAACAGCTCAATTCATTCCATGGGACTAACATTATCCTGATACCAAATCCAGACAAAGATATCACAAGAAAAGGAAAGTAAAAAAAAACAAAAGACCAATATCTACGATGACTATCAATGAAAATATCAACAAAATACTAGTAAACCAAATTCAGGAGCATATTGAAAGAATCACACACCATGATGAAGTGGGATTTACCCTAGGAACACAAGGTTGGTTCAACATATGAAATCCATATAATACACCCCATTAAAAGGAAAAAGGACAAAACCCACATGGTCGTCTCAACAGATGCAGTAAAGGCATTGGATAAAATCGAACAGCCTTTTATGATGAAAAAACACTCAACAAGCTGGAACAGAAGGGAATGTCCTCAATATAACAAAGGGCCTCTATGAAAATCCAGAGCTAACATGATATTTAACAGTGAAATGCTGGATGATTTCCCGCTAAGATCAGGAAAACAAGCAACAAGGATGTTCGGTCTGGCCGTGTCTATTCACCACTGTACTGGAGGTTCCAGCCCGGGCGTTTAAGCAAGAAAAAGCACCCAGATTAAAAAAGAAAAACTAAGACTATCTTTATTTGCAGATGACATGACCTTGTATACAGAAAACTCTAAGGCGTCCACCAAAAAATATTAGAAATAATGAGTTCAACAAGGTTTCAAGATAAAAGATCAATACTCAAAAATCAGTTGCATTCCTATACCCTAGCAAAAAGAAAATTAAGAAAATAACTCATTTAAAATGGTATCAAAAAGAAATACTGAGGAATAGATTTAACAGAAAATTATAAGACTTACACATTGAAAACTTTTTAAAAGCAAAAACCTGAAAGATGACCTTAAGAAATCACATATTCATGAATCAAAAGACTTAAACTTGTTAAAACAGTGATATTTCCCAAACTGAGCTACAATTTCAGTAAGTTCCTATCAAAATTCCAGGTGCCTTTTTTTTTGTTGTTGTTGTTTTTTGCAGAATAAGACAAGCTTTTCTTAAAATTCATAAAGAAGCTCAAAAGGCCCAGAATAATCAAAGTAATCCTGAAAAAAATGACAAAAGTTGAAATATTAAGCTTCTTGATTTTCAGCCTTACTACAAAACTACAGTAATCAAAACAGTGTCAGACTAGGATATGGACAAATAAATCAATGAAATAGAATTGAGTCCATTCAAAAGACTCTTACATTTATGGTCAATTGATTTTCCAACAAGAATGCCAGGAAAATTTAAAAGAAAGAGTAGTTTTTTAAACAAATGGTGCTGGGACAACTGGATATCCACATGCAAATGAAGGAAGTCTGACCAATATATTATACTGTATACAAAAATTAACTCAGAATAGATACAAGACCCAAATGTAACAGCTAAAATTATAATACTCTTAAAACATAAGCATAATTTTCACTAATTTGGATTAGGCAATGATCTATTAGGTATGAATTAAAAGCACTATTTCTATTAAAACAGAAATATAGAAATTGAAATTCATCAAAATGAAAAGATTTTGTGTTCTCAGGGGCCCCTATCAAGAAAGGAAAAAGACAAACCAGAGAATGGGAAAAATACTGGTCAATCATATATTTAATAAGGGACTTTTATCCAGAATATATGAAAAGCTCTTACAACAATAAAAAGACAAATAATCAAATAATGGGCAAAGCATTTGGATAGACATTTCTCCAAAAAAGATATAAAAATGGCCAATTAGAATATGAAAAGATGCTCAACATCATTAGCCATCAGGGAAATGCAAATCAAAACTACCACAAAATACCTCTTCACACACACTAGGAAGATCATTTTAAAAAGATGATAAGTTCTGCTGAGGATATAGAGAAATCAGAATCTTCATATATTGCTGGCAGAAATGTAAAATGGTGCAGGTACCATGGGAAACATTTGGCAAGTTCCTTAAAAAGTTAAACATAGAGTGATCATAAGATGCAGTAATTTTACTCCTATGTTTATACCCAAGAGAACTGAAAACATATCTACACAAAAATTTGTTCATAACTGGTCATGAACAAATTATCCATTATCCATATCTTGGGATATCCATATCTTGGCCTACAGTCCAAGGGGTCACAAAGAGTCAGCATTATCCATAATAGCCCAAGAGTGGCAGCAACCCAATGTCCATCAACTGATAAATGGATGAATAAAATGTATCTCCATACAATGGAATATTATCCACAAAAAAGAATCAACTACTGGAGAGTGACATCAGCAAGACAATGGACTAGAATCCTACAGGCCCACCTCCCCCAACAAAGATATTGAGTTAACAACAGTATATGGACCAGAGAACCTCCGTGAGAACTCTAGAGACCAACTGAGAAGCTACGGAACCCAGACTACTGTAAAATCAAGAAGGAACTCCAACAAAAGGGATAGGAAAATTCACATTTGATGCACCTGTTCACGCCCCTTCCTTTATGCAGCATGGTGTAGAGGAAACTCTTCCTCCTCCTTCAGGATGGAAACAAAAGAGTGGACCACGTTGTCACTGGGGCTTCCCTGGTGGCTCAGATGGTAAAGAATTTGCCTGCAGTGCAAGAGACTCGGGTTCAATTCCTGGATTGGGAAGATCCCCTGGAGAAGGGAATGGCTACCCACTCCAGTATTCTTGCCTGGAGAATCCTTTGGACAGAGGAACCTGGTGGGCTACAGTCCAAGGGGTCACAGAGTCAGACATGAGTGAGCGACTAACACCACCACCACCACCACCACGACGTCGCCAATATTCCATCTTGCTTGGGGCATCTTGAAGGACTGGTTCCTCTTGTCTGACTCAGAGCATTAACAGGATCAGTACCAGAATTTGAAAGATGCTGAAACTGAAGGCAAGCAACCTATCAGAGCAGCAGTTTTGCAGGAAGACACCAAGGGGAGCAAGAGATAAAAATTGAGAGATCCTAGAAACTACAGCAAGGCTGAATGGTGATGACCTTACCTTGTGCAAAGCTTTTGTATACAAAGACTGGGAGAAATGGTTTTTTCTTACAAATGCTCAAATCCCAGAAAAAAAAAAAAAATAAGGTATACAAAGATATGTGAAAATGTGGGCCAGTCAAAGGAACAAAATAAAACTCTAGAAACCAACACTAAAGAAATGCAGATCTACGAGCTCCCTGACCAAAAAAAAATTTAAATAACTGCTATAAAGATACTCTGTGAACTAACAGAAAACACAAACAACTAAATTAGGAAAATGATGAATGAACAAAATGAGAATATTAACAAAAAGATAGAAATCATTTTTTAAGCAAAAAAAATTCTGGAACTGAAAAATACAACAACTGAACTAAAAAATTCAATCGAGGAGTTTGAGAGCTACCTTTACCAAGCAAGCAAGCGTGAAGGCAATTTATTTGAAATTATTGAGTCGGAGGAGCAAATAAGAAAAGAAATGAAGAAAACCAAAGAGAGCCTAAGGGATTTATGGTACATTCTCAGGGGGACCAATATACACATCAAGGGATTCTCAGAAGGATAAGGGAAAGACAGAAAGGGGCAGAGAGTTTCTTTGAAGAAATAAGAGCCAAAAGTTTCCCAAATCTGAGAAGACAGATATTCAAGAAATTCAAAGAACTCCAACTAAAGTAAATCCAAAAAGGACATCAAGACACATTACAATCAAATTGTCTAACAACGAAGACAAAAGATCTTGAAAGCAGTTAGAGGAAAGCAATATATCACATACAAAAGGAGCTTCCATAGGATTATCAGATTTCTCGGCAGAACATTTGAAGGCCAGAAGGAAGTCGTATGATATATTTTAAGTACCAAAAGAACTCAATCAAGAATACCGCATCTGACAAAACTGTCCTTCAAAATGAAGGAGAAATTAAGACCTTCCCAGATAAATAAAAACTGAGGAGTTTCATTACCACTAAATCTGATCTATAAGGAATGCTAAGAGTCCTTCAAGTTGAAATGAAAAGACAGATAGCAACATGAAGCTGTATGAAATTATAAGGCTCTTCAATAAATCTAAATGCATGAACAAATACAGTAACTTCTAATATTGTAATTTGCATGCATAGAACTTAAATGAAAAAAATTTAAATAACCATAAATCTATATTACTAAGCACACAATATTTAAAGATGTAAATTGTGACATCAGTAATACAAAATATGTGAGGTAAAGCTATAAAGGAATAGAGGTGAAACTTAAGATGTTATCAGTTTAAAACAGAAAGTCATAGTTAGAACTGGACAGGGAACAACAGGCTGGTTCCAAATAGGAAAAGGAGTACGTCAAGGCTGTATATTGTCACCCTGCTTATTTAACTTATAGGCAGAGTACATCATGAGAAATGCTGGGCTAGAGGAAGCACAAGCTGGAATCAAGATTGCCAGGAGAAATATTAATAACCTCAGATATGCAGATGACACCACCCTTATGGCAGAAAGTGAAGAGGAACTAAAAAGCCTCTTGATGAAAGTGAAAGAGGAGAGTGAAAAAGTTGGCTTAAAGCTCAACATTCAGAAAACGAAGATCATGGCATCTGGTCCCATCACTTCGTGGGAAATAGATGGGGAAACAGTGGAAACAGTGTCAGACTTTATCTTTTTGGGCTCCAAAATCACTGCAGATGGTGATTGCAGCCATGAAATTAAAAGACGCTTACTCCTTGGAAGGAAAGTTATGACCAACCTAGATAGCATATTCAAAAGCAGAGACATTACTTTGCCAACAAAGGTTCGTCTAGTCAAGGCTATGGTTTTTCCTGTGGTCATGCATGGATGTGAGGGTTGGACTATAAAGAAAGCTGAGTGCTGAAGAGTTGATGCTTTTGAACTGTTGTGTTGGAGAAGACTCTTGAGAGTCCCTTGGACTGCAAGGAGATCTAACCAGTCCATTCTAAAGTAGATCAGTCCTGGGTGTTCATTGGAAGGACTGATGTTGAAGCTGAAACTCCAATACTTTGGCCACCTGATGCAAAGAGCTGACTCATTTGAAAAGACACTGATGCTGGGAAAGGTTGAGGGCAGGAGGAGAAGGGGACGATGGAGGATTAGATGGTTGGATGGCATCACCGACTCAATGGACATGGGTTTGGGTGGACTCCAGGAGTTGATGATGGAGAAGGAGGCCTGGTGTGCTGCGGTTCATGGGGTTGCAAAGAGTCAGACACGACTAAGCATCTGAACTGAACTGAACTAATTCATGTCAATGCTTGGAAGAAACCAACACAATACTGTAACGCAATTATCCTTCAATTAAAAATAAGTAAATTTTTAAATACTTCTACAAAAGACAAAGAAGGATGTTGAACACTCAAAAAAGGGTGAGTTCACCAAGAAGACTTATCAGATATAAATATTTATGTACCAAACTTTGAAACTCCTAAATATATGAAGCAAACGTTGATAGAATTGAAGGCAGAAACAGAAAGAAGCACGCTGCAACTACAGAAAGCCCATGCACAGCAATGAACACCCAGTGCAGCCAAAAATAAATAAATACATAAAAGAAATGAAAAAGAGGGCATTACAATCACAGGGGGAAAGGATTATAAGAGAATACTATGAACAATTGTACACCTAATTGGGTAACCTAGAAGAAAAAAATAAAATCCTAGAAACATGTAACCTGACAAGACTGAATCATGAAGAAACAGAAAATCTAAACAAACCAATAGTGAGTAAAAGGATTAAAGAGGTAATCAAAAGCCTCCCCCAAAGAAAAGCCCAGGACCATCTAGATTCACTGGTGACTTCTACCAAACATTTAAAGAAGTAATACCAGTTCTCCTGAAACTTTTCCCAAAAACTTAGGAGGAGCATACACTTCCAAGTTCATTCTATGAGGCTAACATTACTCTGATACCAAAGCCAGATAAAGATACTACAAGAAAGTAAAACTATAAGCCAATATCCCGGATGAATACTGATGCAAAAATTCTTAGCAAAATACTGCTGCTGCTGCTGCTGAGTCGCTTCAGTCGTGTCCGACTCTGTGCGACCCCATAGACAGAGGCCCACCAGGCTCCCCCGTCCCTGGGATTCTCCAGGAAAGAACACTGGAGTGGGTTGCCATTTCCTTCTCCAATGCATGAAAGTGAAAAGTGAAAGTGAAGTTGCTCAGTCGTGTCCGACTCTTCGCGACCCCATGGACTGCAGCCTACCAGGCTCCTCCGTCCACGGAATTTTCCAGGCAAGAGTACTGGACTAGCAAACGTAATTCAATTGAACTTTAAAAGGATTATACACCATGACTAAGTGGGATTTATTCCTGGAATCCTAAAATGACTCAACCTATAAAAATCCAAAGAGAGTAAAAGGAAGAAAATAATAACGATTAGAGCAGTAAACTAGAGAACAGAAAAATAGAAAACAATCAATGAAACAGAGCTGGAGTTTGTAAAGGGCAATGAAATGAACAAATCCTTAGTGAGATTAAGAAAGAAGAGAAGACTCAAATAACTAATATTAGAAATGAAAGAGAGGGACTTCCCTGGTGATCTAGTGGTTAAGAATCCACCTGCCAATGCACAGGTTCGATCCCTTGTCCAAGAAGATTCTAGATTCTACATCCAGTGCAGCAGCTAAGCCCGTGCACCATAACTACCAAGCCTGTGTGCCACAACTACCGAAGCCCACGTGCTCAGAGGCCACGCTCTGCAACGAGAGAAGCTGCCGCAATGAGAAGTTCATGCACCACAACTAGAAATATTGCAACATAGGACCATATATGAAAAGCCCATAGTTATCATCATACTCAAGGGTGAAAGACTGAAAGTTTTTCCCGTGAGATCATGAACAGGGAAAGATATCTGCTCTTACCACTCTTTTTTTCCCCCAACATAGTATTGGAAATCTTAGCTAGAACACTTAGACCTAAAACTCTTAGAAAAAAAAGAAACAGGAAAAACTGCATGACATTGGACATGGCTATGATTTCCTGGATATGGTGTCAAAAGAACAAACGATAACAACGAAGACATAGAGAAACAAGGCTACACCAAACTTTAAAACGTTTGTGTGTCAAAGGACAAAATCAACAGAATGAAAGGCCAGCTGCGGAATGGGAGAAAACATCTGTAAAAAGCACAATATCTGAAAAAGGGGGGTTAATATCCAGAATATATAAAGAACTCGTCCAAATCAATCAAAAATAAAATAGCCTAACTAAAACATGGGCATAAATTTTAAGAGCTATTTCTCCAAAGAGGATATACAAATGGCCAACAGGCATATGAAAAGATGCTCAACATCACTAATCATCAGAAAATGCAAATTAAAACCACATTAGATATCACTTCACACCCATTACTATGGGTAATATGAACAAGACAGAAAATAACAAGTGTTGGCAGGGATATGGAGAAGTTCAAACTTGTGCACTGTTGGTGGGATTGAAAAATTGTATGACCTTTATGTAAAACAGTATGGAGGTTCCTCAAAAAAAAAAAAAAAAGAACTACCCTGTGATACAGCTGTTTTACTTATGGGTATATATCCAAAAGAAAGCAGAGTCTCAGGAAGATGTTTGCACACCCATGCATATATAAGCACTATTAGCAATAGCCAAGAGACAGAAACAGCACAAATATGAATGGATGAATAAAATGTGAGATACAGATGTAGACATAATCACACAGTGGATTGTTACTCAGCCCCAAAACAGAAGGAAATCCTGACACCTGCTACAAGGATGAATCTTGAGGACATTATGCTAAGTGAAATATGCCAGTCACAAAAAGACAAATATTATGTGTTTCCACTTAGAGATATCTAAAGTAGTCAAATTCACTGAAATAGAATTGTGGTTACCAGGGGCTGGAGGAAAGAGAAAAGGGAGGTGCTGTTTAATGGGGATTTTCACGACAACGTGAACATCAGTTCAGTTCAGTCGCTCAGTCGTGTCCGACTCTTTTCGATCCCATGAATCGCAGCACGCCAGGCCTCCCTGTCCATCACCAACTCCCGGAGTTCACTCACACTCACATCCATTGACTCAGTGATGCCATCCAGCCATCTCATCCTCTGTCATCCCCTTCTCCTCCTGCCCCCAATCCCTCCTAGCATCAGAGTCTTTTCCAATGAGTCAACTCTTCGCATGAGGTGGCTAAAGTACTGGAGTTTCAGCTTTAGCATCATTCCTTCCAAAGAAATCTCAGGGCTGATCTCCTTCAGAATGGACTGGTTGGATCTCCTTGCAGTCCAAGGGACTCTCAAGAGTCTTCAACACCACA
The DNA here is from genome assembly GCF_029407905.1 of Bubalus kerabau. Classification (NCBI taxonomy): domain Eukaryota; kingdom Metazoa; phylum Chordata; class Mammalia; order Artiodactyla; family Bovidae; genus Bubalus; species Bubalus kerabau. Next base: position 24,476,753 of record NC_073644.1, on the reverse strand, counting down.
GTTCAAAAGCATCAGTTCTTCAGCGCTCAGCCTTCTTCACAGTCCAACTCTCACATCCATACATGACCACAGGAAAAACCATAGCCTTGACTAGACGAACTTTTGTTGGCAAAGTAATGTCTCTGCTTTTGAATATGCTATCTAGGTTGAACATAACTTTCCTTCCAAGGAGTAAGCGTCTTTTAATTTCATGGCTGCAGTCATCATCTGCAGTGATTTTGGAGCCTAAAAATAAAGTCTGACACTGTTTCCAGTTTCCCCATCTATTTCCCATGAAGTGATGGGACCAGATGCCATGATCTTCATTTTCTGAATGTTGACCTTTAAGGCAACTTTTTCACTCTCCTCTTTCACTCTCATCAAGAGGCTTTTTAGTTCCTCTTCACTTTCTGCCTGAACATACGTAACACTAAAGTACAGTTAAAATGGTGAAAATGGTAAACTTCATGTGTTTTGTCCCACACACACACAAATGAATGCACCAAATGCTGGGAGCATGCAGAATGACAGGAACACTCATACACTGAGAGATGAAAATGGTAGAGCCACTTGGAAGACAGTCCAGCAGTTTCTTATAAAACTCAACATATTGTTAACACACCATCCAGCAAACATTCTCCTTGGTATTTACCCAAAGGATTTAAAAACTTTTGTCCACATAAAACCCCCCACAAGGATGTTTACAATAGCTCTATTCACAATTGTCAAAACTTGGAAGCAACCAAAGTGAGTGAATAAACTCTGGTACATTCAAACAATGGGATGTTGCTCAGCCCTTAAAAAAAAAATACATAGTGGAACCTTTAAATGCATATTACCAGGTGAAAAAATGCCAATCTGAAAAAGCTACTTAATGTAAGAGTCCAAATACAATGACATCCTAGAAAATCAAAACTATGGGGACGATAAAAATATTAATAGTTGACAGGGGAGAGGGCCCAGCAGAGCACAGAGTACTCTGAGGGCAGTGAAAATACTCTGATACTATAACGATGAATGAACGTCATCATGCATCTGTCCAAACGCACAGCATATATACCACTAAGAGTGAACCCTAAGGTAAACCATAGATTTTGAGAGATTATGGTTTGTCAATGTAGGGTCACCCTTGGTAACAAGTGTATCACTCTGGTGAGAGATGTTGGAGGCTTTGCATGCATAGGGAAAGGCGGGTGTATGGGAAATATCTGTACCCCACCTCAAGTTTGTTGTGAACTTAAAATACTGCTCTTAAAAGATGTCTTTTTTAAAAAGGGATGAAATACTTCCTAAGGCATGCTACAGCATGGATGCACCTTGAAAATATGCAGCATGAAAGAAGCCAGACACAACAGAACATGTATTTTATGATCCTGAGTTCGTGACGTGTTCAGATTAGGAACCTATAGAGACAGAAAACAAGTGAGCGGTTGGCGGCACCTTGGGGAAGAGGAAATGAGGAAAGACTACGGGCTTCTTTTTGAGATTATAAAAATATTCTGAAATTAGATGGTGGATATGGTATACAACGCTGTGAAGATACTAAAACCACTGAATTGTTTACTTTAAAAAGTAAATAAATAAGCAAAAAGTCGAAGGTGAAATAAAGACATTTTCACGTAAATGGAACCTGAGAGCCTCTGTGGCCAAGAGTCTTGTACTATAGGAAATGCTGAAAGAAGTTCTTCATACTGGAAAGGGACCGGCAGCAGGTGGACCTTCAGACCTACACCAGTGAGCCAAGAACAACAGTAATGATTCCTGCACCCAAGAGCAGCAGGGTGGGGTGGGAACGGCCCTCCGAAGCCCACTCCCGGGTGCTGGGTTCCTTCCTTTGCCATCTTGCTTCTTCACTTTTAGGAACTAAGGACCCCCCGGGTGGCTCTCCCCAGGCAGCTCTCACCATACAGTCGCTCTGTTATTCAGGTGGTGGAGGGAACCCCAGCAAGGCACCACCTAAGCAGATGAGCCCAGGGTGCTGGGCTACTGCCCTGCTCCCCTGCAGGCAAGCATCCCCATTCTACCCAAGAGGGACACACTCAGGAGAGGGAGAGACTGACATCCTTCAAAAGTCACCCCCTTCCTGCCCTCAGACATTGGAGGGCAGTTACTGGAGTTGAGCTACTGAAGGTCGCAAGGAAGAAGGCTGGGTCACACACAGAAACTTTCCTGCAAGCCTGATGGTCTCAGCTCCTGCCTCTTGGACCAGAAAGAAGCTTCACTTTCTGTCCTCAGCTTTGGGCCTTTGCCAGATTTCAAGACAGCAGGCAATATTGTACTGCATATGCCATCGGAAGAGGGGAGAAGGCAAGGGACACGGTCTCTTCACAGCATCTGTATGGCCAAAGCGAGAGGGTCAGTTGTGAAAGGAGACAGTGGCCTTGTGGATAGAGTACAGGCTTTGAGGTCAGATAGCCATAGGTTCAGGCTTCCCTGGTAGCTCAGCTGGAAAAGAATCTGCCTGCAATTCAGGAGACTCTGGTTCAATTCCTGGGTGAGGAAGATCCCCTGGAGAAGGGATACGCTACCCACTCCAGTATTCATGGGCTTCCCTTGTGGCTCAGATGGTAAAGAATCCGCCTGCAATTTGGGAGACCTGGGTTTGATCCCTGGGTTGGGAAGATGTCCTGCAGGAGGGCACAGCAACCCACTCTAGTATTCTTGCCTGGAGAATCCCCATGGACAGAGGAGCCTGGTGGGCTACAGTGCATGAGGTTGCAAAGAGTCAGACACAGCTGAGCAACTAAGCACAGCATTAGTAATCATAGGTTCAAATTCAAAGTAATTAGGCTCCAATTAAAATTAATTAATTAATTTTAAAAAATCCAAAGTGGGCCATTTATCAGCTGAGGGACCTTTAGCAAGGCCCTTCATCTCTGTGGGACTGCCTGCCTCACTGGGGAATTAAGACACCTTGACAGAGATGACATTAGCAAATGATTTGTCCCTTCTGCCGTGCTCATTATTTGCTTCTGCTGGGACTGAAGCCTGTGGTGGGGTCAGCTGCACCCAGCTATGTGCCAGATCAGCCAAGGACCCAGTGTACGGGGCAGCTGGAAGAGGATCCAGTCCAGAAGAATGGAAATCTGGTCCTCCTTAAACAATGCCTGACTTGATTTGACTCTAGCAAAGAAACATTTAAAACTACAGAAAGTGGCTCATTCTTGGTGGTCCAGTGGCTAAGACTCTGAGCTCCCAATGCAGGGTCCCTGGGTTTGACCCCTGGCCAGGGAACTAGACCCCACATGCTCCAACTAAGGGTTCGCATGCTGCAACTATGACCCAGTGCAGCCAAGTCCATTAATTAATTAAATAAAAATAAAACTGCAAAAAGTGAGAAGAAACAAGTCAGTATTTACTCTTTAGCAATTCTACTCAGCCCAGCCCACCTGGCTCTGTCCTGCACCCTGAGTGTGTGGCTTCCAGAAGAGACTGATCTACAGGCCACAGGCAGCTTTAGGGACAAAAAGCTAGGCTTGAAACAGGGAACCAAAAGAGAGAAAAGAAAATTCTCAGCCTATCTCCCTCATGATTGCAGATTCAAAACTCCTAAACAGAAGATAAACAGAAAGAATTCACCATTATATTAAAAGAAGCATTCATTTCAACTTAGTTGGGATTGTCTCAAAATTTAACTGAGGTTTGAGAGAAAAGCTATGAATGTATTGGACAGTAGATGGCTGATAAAACATTACTAGTAAGCCAATCAGCCCTGGGATTTCTTTGGAAGGAATGATGCTAAAGCTGAAACTCCAGTACTTTGGCCACCTCATGCGAAGAGTTGACTCATTGGAAAAGACTCTGATGCTGGGAGGAGAAGGGGATGACAGAGGATGAGATGGCTGGATGGCATCACTGACTCGATGGACGTGAGTCTGAGTGAACTCCGGGAGTTGGTGATGGACAGGGAGGCCTGGCATGCTGCGATTCATGGGGTTGCAAAGAGTCAGACACAACTGAGCGACTGAACTGAACTGAAACACTTGTTGCAAAACAAGTGTTTAGCATGTTTGGTTTGAAGTACTCTTGTACTTTAACTTATATTTTTCCAAACAAAAAGCCAAATTTATATTTAACAATAAAACCCTAGAGACTTTGTTATTTAAATCAAACAAAAGAAGGATGCCTGCTATCACCATTACCACTTAACAGTGTTCCGGAAGTTCTGGCAATACATTAGGACATGAAACAGAAAGGAGGCAAGAATATCATCAAGAGCAGCAATTTGTTCTCATGATTTGCAGATGACTGTCATTTGTTAATTCACAAAATATACACTGAGAGTTTCATCTATGTCCCACACCATTCAGGGACTCAATGCAAACTCCCCACCTTCACAGAATTCACAGGAGAAAGGAGGGTGGGAGACACATAAAAAATCAAGTGAAACAAAATAAAGAATGTGTCTTGAAGAAAACTGAAAAACCTGACAAAGTGACAAGGCAAAAGGAGCCATCCAACAGCAGGTGGTCAGCTGACCTCAAAAAGGAGTATTTGACCAAAGCCTGAAAGATACTAAAGAGCAAGCTACGGGGCAAGCGGGCAGTGGGAGAGGCCCTGGGAGAGAAACAAGGTCAGCGAGCTGATTAGCAGGGCAGCGTGGACAGGGAATACTTAGGTGAAGGAAAAAAGCCCAAGACAGGCCCCAAAAGCAGGTAATGAGAGGGCTAATTACAGGCAGGCAAGAAGATGACTGCCAAAGAGGACCATGTCCTAATCCCTGGAACCCGTGGCTACATTCACTTACTTCACCAAGGAATTTTAAGTTTGCAGGTGGATTTAAGGGTGCTCATCAGCTCACCTTGAGATGGGGAAATAATCATGGAATATCTGGGTGGTCCCAATGCAATCAAGCCTCCTTCAGTGCAAAGCAGGGAGGCAGCAGTCTGTGTTAGAGCAATGTAAGAAAGTCTCAACTGGACATTGCTGGCTTTGAAGATGGAAGGGGGCCATGGGCCAAGAGTGCCAGCAGCCCCTAGAAGCTAGGAGAGGTGAAAAAAAATTATTCCTGCAAATCTCCAGAAAGGAAAATAGCCCTACCAATACCTTGATTTTAAGCCAGTAAAACCCATGTTTGGACTTCTGGCCTCTAGGACTGTAAGACAACAAATCTGTGCTTTTAAGCCACTAGTTTGTGTTGTTATGACAGCAATAAGAAACAAACACAATGGTGTATTACACTGTTTTCAAATATTTAATTAGCACTCCATCACTGGAATAAATCCCATTTAGTCACGGTGTAGAATTCTTTTACAGATTGGTGAATTCTGCTTGCTAATGTCTTGTTAAAAGTTTTTGGAATTTTTGTCCATGACAGATATTGATCTACAGGTTTTCTTTTTTTGTGTGCTACCTGTATAGTTTAAGAGTTCTATGTTTTTAAGATATTTTTTAAAGTCTTTATTGAATTTGTTACAATATTGCCTATATTGTTTATGTTCTGGTTTTTTAGCCGTGAGGCATGTGGGATCCCAGCTCCCCAACCAGGGATTGAAACCACACCTCTTGCATTGGAAAGCAAAGTTTTAATCACGGGACCACCAGGGAAATCCTCTTTCTATATTTTGGATAATAGTCCTTTACTAGATGTGTCTTTTGCAAATATATTCTCCCAGTCTATGTCTTGTCTTCCCATTTTCTTGATACTATCTTTCACAGAGCAGAAGTTTCTAAACTTTAATGAAGTCCAACTTATCAATTATTTTTTTCATGGATCATGTCTTTGTTGTTCTACCTAAAAAAGGCACCACAATATCCCAAGTCTATAAACCTATCCAAATAACATAGGTTTTTCTCTTATGCTATTTTCTAGGAGGTTTACAGTTTTGCCTTTTACATTTAGAACTATGACCCAGGGTTTTTCTGGTGGCTCAGTGGTAAAGAACCTGCTTGTCAATGAAGGAGACACAGGTTCAATCCCTGATCAGGAAGATCCCACAGGCCACAGAGCAACTAAGCCCACGGGCCACAGCTACTGAGCCTGTGCTCTAGAATCCAAACGCCACAACTGCTGAGCCCTATGTTCTAGAACCCAAGAGCTGCAACTGCTGAGCCCTATGTTCTAGAACCCGAGAGCCACAACTACTGAGCCAATGAGCTGTAGTTACCAAAGACCACACACCCTAGATCTCAAGCTCCACAACAGAAGAAGCCACTGCAATGAGAAGCTCGTGCACCGCAACTAGAGAGCAACCCCACTCGCCCCAACTAGGGAAGAGCCCACACAGCAACGAAGACTCAGCATGGCCAAAAATAAATTAGTAAAATTACAAAATAGAACAGATCCATGATCTACTTTAAGTTAACTTATGTGACGGGTGTAAGGTCTGGGTCCAGGTTCATCTTATTTTGTATGTAGATATCCAGTTGTTCTAGCATCAACCATTGAAGAGATTATCGTATTGCCTTTGCTTCTTTGTCAAGGATTAGTTGACTTATGGATCTCTATTTCCGGGCTTTTGATCTGTCTATCTTTCACCAATATCCTGCTCTCTTAATTATCATAGCTATGTAATAAGTCTTGAAGTCAGGTGGAATCAGTCCCCCAATACTGTTTTTCTCCTTCAATTTTGTGCTGGCTGTCCTTAGTCTGTTGTCTCTCCATATGAACTTCAGAATCAGCTTGTTGATATTCTATAAAATAACTTGTTAGTTTCCCCTGAGGGTAGGTCTTCTTAAGAACAGATTTCTTGGCATATATCAAAATGGTTTCTTTTCCCCTTGTGCCAGATGCCCTGAGGTAATTTTTCTCTGATATTTACTGTGGGGATCTGATTGAGCTCCTGATGGTAAATCTCACAGTATTGTGGTGGTCCCTCTGTGCCTGGGTGCCCTGGACTTTTTAACTCTCAGATTTGTCCACCCTGAGCCTCCAGCAATCCCAGTTCAGATTTTCCTATCCTGTCACTGGTTCCTGCAGTGAATTTTGCTCATGAGTCTACTCCTCTGGTGAGCAGAGGTAAACTGCAACTTCCTGTATTCACCTGACTCTTCAATCTTGGGGAAGTGGTTTGCCCTGTCCTCCTCCTTCTATGGATCCAAGAAGAAGTGTTTATTTTCCAGCCCGTTTAGCTTTTTATACATTGTTAGAATGGATAGTGACTTTCAAGCTCCTTGCATGTGGAACTGGAAACCAGAATTCCATCCTGTAGGTCTTAGACTTCCCCTGTTACTTCAGTTCAGTCACTCAGTTGTGTCCTCAGACTCTTTGTGACCCCATGGACTGAAGCACGCCAGGCTTTCCTGTTCTTCACTATCTCCTGGAGTTTGCTCAAACTCATGTCCATTGAGTTGATGATGCCATTCAACCATCTCATCCTCTGTCGCCCTCTTTTCCTCTTGCCCTAAATCTTTCCCAGCATCAGAATGTTTTCCAGTAAGCCAGTTCTTTGCATCGGGTAGCTAAAGTACTGGAACTTCAGCATCAGTCCTTCCGATGGATATTCAGGACTGATTTCCTTTAGGATGGACTGGTTGGATCTCCTTGCAGTCCAAGGGATGCTCAAGAGTCTTCTTCCAACACCACAGTTCAAAAGCCCCAGTTCTTCGGTACTCAGCTTTATGGTCCAACTTTCACATCCATACATGACTACTGGAAAAACCATAGCTTTGACTAGACGGACTTTGCCAGCAAAATAATGTCTCTGCTTTTCTAGAGTTTTTTGTTTCTTATAGTTTTTTAATGCACTTTTTTGTATAGTATTTTTTTAAACAGTTTGCTCAAGATACTATTTATATGAGGTTAACATTTTTCAGGTCAAGTGAAGCATTATGTTTTTAACACTCATTCTCTTTGTGTCCTGAATGTACACATGAGATTTTTAGATCAGGATTAGATTTCTTATTATTGACCAAAAATAACAAGCATGTGCTTCTCCCGTATCCGCAATGAAAGTCAGGTCAATACGATGAGAACCAGCTCAAATACAAAGACACATGCAGGGTGGGGAGGTCCTAAGATGGCAGAGGAATAGGATGGGGAGACCATTTTCTCCCCCACAAATTTATCAAAAGAACACTTGAACGCTGAGTAAATTCCCCAAAACAACTTCTGAATGCTGGCAGAGGACATCAGGCACCCAGAAAAGCAGCCCATTGTCTTCGAAAGGAGGTAAGAAAAAACATAAAAGACAAAAAGAGACAAAAGAGGTAGGGATGGAGCTCCATCCTGGCAAGGGAGTCTTAAAAAAGAGAGAAGTTTCCAAACACCAGGAAACACTCTCACTGCCGAGTCTGTGGCGAGCCTTGGAACCAGAGAGCAACATAACAGGGAGGGGAAAAAATAAATAATTAATTAATTAAAACCCACAGATTACGTGCCCAGCGGAGAAGCAGCGCAGACACCTGCATTGCCACTAGCAAGCGGGGCCTGGGCAGGGAGGCACAGGCTGAATTGCTTAGAGTAAGGATCTGGCCTGAATGCCCCAAGCGCAATCTGAGCGAACTAACATGGGCTAGCAAACCAGACTGTGGGATAGCTACCACGCGAAAAGCCCTAACCTAAGACACCACCAGGCCCACTCACAGAACAAAGGACTGAGAAGAGCTAGCCGGCTGCAGACCAGCCATCCCCCTCTGCTGACAGGCAGGCGAGGGCAGCCAGAGCCGGAAGGGGGCAATCGCAGCCCCAAAGAGGCATTATCAACCAAACTGCAAGCAGGCTTCGTTGCTAACCAAGAAAACTTGGGATTCTGGACGGATTCAGATGGATTCAGTCAACATCTGCCTGAGAAGGTGTGCCAGTTGTACACCCAGAAAACTGAGCGGCAGGGATGGGGTAGGCAATAAGTTACAGTGGCTGCACTTGCCAAACACCTGGTCACCTGAGTTGCTCGGACCTGGGAAGGGCACAAAACGCAGGCCCAACCGAGTCTGCGCCTCTGAGGACTACCCAAGTGCCTGAACCTGAGCAGCTTAGACCTGGGAGGTGCATGCAGCCCAGGGCCGGCCTTGGACAGTTCCCGGCAGAGCAACCTAGAGCCTAAGCAGTGTAGACAGGGAAAGCACACACGCCTTGAATGGGGGCAAACCCAGTGTGGCTGAGACACTGCAAGCACACGCCAGTGTTATCTGTACCTCCCTCCCCACAGCACGACTGAACAAGTGAGCCTAAAAAAGTGTCCACCACCGCCCCCTTGTGTCAGGGCGGAAATCAGACACTGAAGAGACCAGCAAACAGAAGAAGCTAAAACAGAGGGAACCGCCTTGGAAGTGACAGGTGCAATAGATTAAAACCCTGTAATTAGTACCAACTACATAGTAAGGGGCCTATAGAGCTTGAGAAATATAAGCCGGATCAAGGAACTATCTGAAAATGAACTGACCCCACACTGCCCACAACAACACCAGAGAAAGTCCTAGATATATTTGTACTATTTTTACTATCATTCTTTAATTTTTTTAATTTTTAAGTCCTCTATTACTCCTTTTTCATTTTTATAACCTACTATTACTTTGCAAAAAAAAAAAGAGAGAGACCCTGTTTTTTAAAGCAAACTTCATATATTTTATAATTTTTGTGACTTTTTTTCTTTAATATTGTACCTTTGAAAATCCAACCTCTACTCTAGATTTTTAATCTTTGCTTTTTGGTATTTGTTATCAATTTTTGTACCTTTAAGAACCCAGTCTTCAGTACTCATTGTTACTTGGGAGCGAGATTACTGGCTTGACTGCTCTCTCCCCCTTTGGACTCTCCTTTTTCTCCACCAGGTCGCCTCTATTTCCTCCCGCCTCCTTCTCTTCTCTACCCAACTCTGTGAATCTCTTTGTGACTTCCGGGCTATGGAGAACACTTAGGGAACTGATTACTAGCTGGATCTGTCTCTCTCCTTTTGATTCCCCCCCTTTATCCTCCTGGCCACCTCTGTCTCCTTCCTCCATCTTATCTTCTCTGTATAACTCTGTGAACATCTCTGAGTGGTCCAAACTGCAGCGCACATAAGGAAGTGATTACTGGCTAGCTTGCTCTCTCTTTTGATTCCACCTCATCTCATCCTGGTCACCTCTATCTCCTTCCTCCCTCTTCTCTTCTCCATGTAACTCTGTGAACCTCTCTGGGTGTCCCTCACTGTGGAGAAACTTTTCATCTTTAACCTAGATGTTTTATCAATGATGCTGTATAGATGGGGAAGTCTTGAGGCTACTGTAAAAATAAGACTGAAAACCAGAAGCAGGAGGCTTAAGTCCAAATCCTGAGAACTCCAGAGAACTCTTGACTCCAGGGAACATTAATCGACATGAGATCATCAAACACCTCCATACCTACACTGAAACCAAGCACCACCCAAGGGCCAACAAGTTCCAGAGCAAGACATACCACGCCAATTCTCCAGCAACACAGGAACATAGCCTTGAGCTTCAATATACAGGCTGCCCAAAGTCACTCCAAACCCATTGACATCTCATAACTCATTACTGGACACTTCATTGCACTCCACAGAGAAGAAATCCAGCTCTACCCACCAGAACACCGACACAAGCTTCCCTAACTAGGAAACCTTGACAAACCACCCGTACAATCCCACCCACAGTGAGGAAACTCTACAACAAAGAGAACTCCACAAACTGCCAGAATACAGAAAGGACACTCCAAACACAGCAATATAAACAAGATGAAGAGACAGAGGAATATCCAGCAGGTAAAGGAACAGGATAAATGCCCACCAAACCAAACAAAAGAGGAAGAGATAGGGAATCTACCTGATAAAGAATTCCAAATAATGATAGTGAAAATGATCCAAAATCTTGAAAACAAAATGGAATCACAGATAAATAGCCTGGAGACAAGGATTGAGAAGATGCAAGAAAGTTTAACAAGGACCTAGAAGAAATAAAGAAGAGTCAATATATAATGAATAATGCAATAAGTGATATCAAAAACACTCTGGAGGGAACAAATAGTAGAATAATGGAGGCAGAAGATAGGATTAGTGAGGTAGAAGATAGAATGGTAGAAATAAATGAATCAGAGAGGAAAAAAGAAAAATGAATTAAAAGAAATGAGGACAATCTCAGAGATCTCTAGGACAATGTTATATGCCCCAACATTCGAACCATAGGAGTCCCAGAAGAAGAAGACAAAAAGAAAGACCATGAGAAAATACTTGAGGAAATAATAGTTGAAAACGTCCCTAAAATGGGGAAGGAAATAATCACCGAAGTCCAAGAAACCCAGAGAGTCTCAAACAGGATAAACCCAAGGTGAAACACCCCAAGACACATATTAATCAAATTAACAAAGATCAAACACAAAGAACAAATATTAAAAGCAGCAAGGGAAAAACAACAAATAACACACAAGGGGATTCCCATAAGGATAACAGCTGATCTTTCAATAGAAACTCTTCAGGCCAGGAGGGAATGGCAGGACATACTTCAAGTGATGAAAGAAAATAACCTACAGCCCAGATTACTGTACCCAGCAAGGATCTCATTCAAATATGAAGGAGAAATCAAAAGCTTTACAGACAAGCAAAAGCTGCGAGAATTCAGCACCACCAAACCAGCTCTCCAACAAATGCTAAAGAATCTTCTCTAGACAGGAAACACAAAAAGGGAATCTAAACTTGAACCCAAAACAATAAAGTAAATGGCAACGGGATCATACTTATCAATAATTACCTTAAATGTAAATGGGTTGAATGTCCCAACCAAAAGACAAAGACTGGCTGAATGGATACAAAAACAAGATCCCTATATATGTTGTCTACAAGAGACCCACCTCAAAACAAGGTACACATACAGACTGAAAGTGAAGGGGTGGAAAAAGATATTCCATGCAAATAGAGATCAAAAGAAAGCAGGAGTAGCAATATTCATATCAGATAAAATAGACTTTAAAACAAAGGCTGTGAAAAGAGACAAAGAAGGACACTACATAATGATCAAAGGATCAATCCAAGAAGAAGATATAACAATTATATATGCATCCAACATAGGAGCACTGCAATATGTAAGACAAATGCTAACAAGTATGAAAGGGGAAATTAACAATAACACAATAATAGTGGGAGACTTTAATACTCCACTCACACCTATGGATAGATCAACTAAACAGAAAATTAATAAGGAAACACAAACTTTATATGATTCAATAGACCAGTTAGACCTAATTGACATCCATAGGACATTTCACTCCAAAACAATGAATTTCACCTTTTTCTCAAGTGCACACAGAACCTTCTCCAGGATAGATCACATCCTGGGCCATAAATCTAGCCTTAGTAAATTCAAAAAAATTGAAATCATTCCAAGCATCTTTTCTGACCAAAATGCAGTAAGATTAGATCTCAAGTACAGGAGAAAAACTATTAAAAATTCCAACATATGGAGGCTGAACAACACACTGCTGAATAACCAACAAATCACAGAAGAAATCAAAAAAGAAGTCAAAATACACATAGAAACGAATGAAAATGAAAACACAACAACCCAAAACCTGTGGGACACTGTAAAAGCAGTGCTAAGGGGAAGGTTCATAGCAATACAGGCATACCTCAAGAAACAAGAAAAAAGTCAAATAAATAACCTAACTCTACACCTAAGCAACTAGAAAAGGAAGAAATGAAGAACCCCAGGGTTAGTAGAAAGAAAGAAATCTTAAAATTTTGGTCAGAAATAAATGCAAAAGAAACAAAAGAGACCATAGTAAAAATCAACAAAGCCAAAAGCTGGTTCTTTGAGAGGATAAATAAAATTGACAAACAATTAGCCAGACTCAACAAGAAACAAAGGGAGAAAAATCAAATCAATAAAATTAGAAATGAAAATGGAGAGATCACAAAGGACAACGCAGAAATACAAAGGATCATAAGACACTGCTATCAGCAATTATATGCCAATAAAATGGACAACTTAGAAGAAATAGAGAAATTCTTAGAAAAGTACAACTGTCCAAAACTGGACCAGGAAGAAATAGAAAATCTTAACAGACCCATCACAAGCACAGAAATTGAAACTGTAATCAGAAATCTTCCAGCAAACAAAAGCCCAGGTCCAGACGGCTTCACAGCTGAATTCTACCAAAAATTTAGAGAAGAGCTAACACCTATCTTACTCAAACTCTTCCAGAAAATTGCAGAGGAAGGTAAACTTCCAAACTCATTCTACCAAAACCTGACAAAGATGCCACAAAAAAAGAAAACTACAGGCCAATATCACTGATGAACATAGATGCAAAAATCCTTAACAGAATTCTAGGAATCAGAGTCCAACAACACATTAAAAAGATCATACATCATGATCAAGTGGGCTTTATCCCAGGGATACAAGGATTCTTCAATATCCACAAATCAATCAATGTAATACACTACATTAACAAATTGAAAAATAAAAGCCATATGATTATCTCAATAGATGCAGAGAAAGCCTTTGACAAAATTCAACATCCATTTATGATAAAAACTCTCCAGAAAGCAGGAATAGAAGGAACATACCTCAACATAATAAAAGCTATATATGACAAACCCACAGCAAACATTATCCTCAATGGTGAAAAATTGAAAGCATTTCCCTTAAAGTCAGGAACAAAACAAGGGTGCCCACTTTCACGACTACTATTCAACATAGTTTTGGAAATTTTGGCCACAGCCATCAGAGCAGAAAAAGAAATAAAAGGAATCCAAATTGGAAAAGAAGAAGTAAAACTCTCACTGTTTGCAGATGACATGATCCTCTACATAGAAAACTGTAAAGACTCCACCATAAGATTACTAGAGCTAATCAATGAATATAGTAAAGTTGCAGGATATAAAATCAACACAGAGAAATCCCTTGCATTGCTATACACTAATAATGAGAAAATAGAGAAATTAAGGAAACAATTCCATTCACCATTGCAACGGAAAGAATAAAATACTTAGGAATATATCTACCTAAAGAAACAAAAGACCTATATATAGAAAACTATAAAACACTGGTGAACGAAATCGAAGAGGACACTAATTGATGGAGAAATATACCATGTTCATGGATCGGAAGAATCAATATAGTGAAAATGAGTATACTACCCAAAGCAATTTATAGATTCAATGCAATCCCTATCAAGCTACCAACGGTATTTTTCACAGGGCTAGAACAAATAATTTCACAATTTGTATGGAAATACAAAAAAACCTCGAATAGCCAAAGCAATCTTGAGAAAGAAGAATGGAACTGGAGGAATCAACCTGCCTGACTTCAGGCTCTACTACAAAGCCACAGTCATCAAGGCAGTATGGTACTGGCACAAAGACAGAAATATAGATCAACGGAACAAAATAGAAAGCCCAGAGATAAACCCATGCACCTATGGACACGTTATCTTTGACAAAGGAGGCAAGAATATACAATGGAGAAAAGACAATCTCTTTAACAAGTGGTGCTGGGAAAACTGGTCAACCACTTGTAAAAGAATGAAACTAGAACACTTTATAACACCATACACAAAAATAAACTCAAAATGGATTAAAGATCTAAACGTAAGACTAGAAACTATAAAACTCCTAGAGGAGAACATAGGCAAAACACTGTCCGACATAAATCATAGCAGGATCCTCTATGACCCACCTCCCAGAACATTGGAAATAAAAGCAAAAACAAACAAATGAGACCTAATTAAAATTAAAAACTTCTGCACAACAAAGGAAACTATAAGCAAGGTGAAAAGACAATTCCAGAAACATAAATGACCCAATCAAAAAATGGGCCAAAGAACTAAACAGAACATTTCTCCAAAGAAGACATACAGATGGCTAACAAACACATGAAAAGATGCTCAACATCACTCATTATCAGAGAAATGCAAATCAAAGCCACAATGAGGTACAATTTCACGCCAGTCAGAATGGCTACTATCCAAAAGTCTACAAGCAATAAATGCTGGAGAGGGTGTGGAGAAAAGGGAACCATCTTACACTGTTGGTGGGAATGCAAACTAGTACAGCCACTATGGAGAACAGTGTGGAGATTCCTTAAAAAACTGGAAATAAAACTGCCATATGACCCAGCAATCTCACTGCTGGGCATACACACTGAGGAAACCAGAAGGGAAAGAGACACGTGTACCCCAATGTTCATCGCAGCACTGTTTATAATAGCCAGGACATGGAAGCAACCTAGATGTCCATCAGCAGACGAATGGCTAAGAAAGCTGTGGTACACATACACAATGGAGTATTACTCAGCCATTAAAAAGAATGCATTTGAATCAGTTCTAATGAGGTGGATGAAACTGGAGCCTATTATACAGAGTGAAGTAAGCCAGAAAGAAAAACACCAATACAGTATACTAACACACACACACACACACATATATATATATATATGGAATTTAGAAAGATGGTAACGATAACCCTGTATGTGAGACAGCAAAAGAGACACAGATGTATAGAACAGTCTTTTGGACTCTGTGGGAGAGGGTGAGGGTAGGATGATTGGGAGAATGGCATTGAAACATGTATAATATCATATGTGAAACGAATTGCCAGTCCAGGTTTGATGAATGATACAGGATGCTCGGGGCTGGTGCACTGGGATGACCCAGAGGGATGGTATGGGGAGGGAGGTGGGAGGGGGTTTAGGATGGGGAACATGTGTACACCCGTGGCAGATTCATGTTGATGTATGACAAAACCAATACAATATTATAAAGTAATTAGCCTCCAATTAAAATAAATAAATTTATATAAAAAAATAATAAAGACACATGCAAAGTTTACATTATAAGTGAGAAACACAGAGAAGTGAATTTTGGCCATTTAACATGCAGAAAGAGCAGCTACGTCTCTCCCTTTCTGAGATTCTCCTTGGAAATGTCTTAACTCTAACACTTTGAAGTAAATATCTCAAGGATCCAAATAAGCCCAATTCTCAACTTTTACAATACACAAATGTCTGTGTGTCCTGGGTTCATCCCTTTTGAAATTTCAAAAGCCATTACCTGAAAAAACAATGCTCAAATCTAGATATTTATCCTGAAATGCAACTTTTTTGTTCCTGGGGGGATAAAAGGAGGCTGTTGGATGGACGCAATTAGCTCTACTATTAGGGAAACAGTTGCCTGCAGAGCTGGTTTCTGAGGGAAGTGAAAACAAACATTCTCTGTGTTTACTGAATATTAATTACTGAGTCTCTGCAGTCCAAGACTTTTATAGGAACATTGAGAAATTTATGTGATTTACTTACCAAAAAAAAGTTACCTCCCTTTGATCCCTTTTACTGTTCCCTGTTTACATTTGGATTGTCATAGCTATTTTCTCTACATATACTGAGAACCACATCAGAAAATGTAATAATTTTTGCTTTAACCAAACATAATTTAGAAAACTAAAGAGCTTTATTGAAATGGTAACAGCTTTATTGTAATGTAATTCACATAATACAATTTACTCATTGCAAGTATACAATTCACTAGTTTTTAATATATTAACAAAGTTGTGCAACCTCCATCACAATTGTAGAATATTTTTATCACTTCAGAAAGAAATCCCAAGTTCTTTAGCCATCACTCCTCGAGTCCTAAGCAACCACTAATCTACTTTTTCTCTCTACAGATTTGCCTATTCTGAAGATATTATATAAATGGAATCTTACAGTATACAGTGTTTTCTGATTGGCTTCTTTCATTTTGCTTACATTTTCAAGATTCATCCATGCTGTAATATGTATCAGTACTTCATTCCTTTCTATTGCCAAATAATATTTCATTGTGTGGATATACTACATTTGATTTACCCATTCATGAGTTAACAGACATTTGAGTTGTTTCCGCTTTTGATTATGAATAATGCAGCTGTGAACATTTATGTACAAAATTTTGTGGGACATTTTTCTAGAAGTGAAATTGCTGGGTCATACAATAATTCTATGTTTATTTTTTTTTGAGTACCTGCCAAACCATTTTTCAAAGCAGTTGCACCATTTTACATTGCTACCAGCAATGTAAGAGTCGCAACTGAGAGTGTACTCGGAAAGGTCTGGGCCTGCCAGAGAGGTCAGGTGCCATTTTGGGGGATGGTGCATGAGCATAAGGGTAGGACCACCGTAAGAGCTTCTTTCCCCATGCGTGCTCTCAAGCAACAAGACACTGCCTACAGGAGCTCTGGGGACAGGCGCGAGTTGCCACCACCATTGCAGGATCCAGAGGCCAGCCCGGGCCTCCCACACTGCTGTGAGACCCACGAGCAGGCTCCAGGTGCTGTCTCCACTGTCCCAGGAGTGTGTGAGCCACAACTGCCTATACGAGGCCCGCAAGGAGGTGTCAAGTGCTACGCCTGCTGTCTCGAGAGTGTACAAGGGCCGCCACACCTGCACACCCCAGATGAAGGGAATAACAGCCAGCACACACCGAGGAAAGAGGCAGCAAGTATCCAAACTAAAAGCAGCCCCTTGATTCCCGACAAGATGGTGCAGTAAGAGGACTTGAGCTCACTTCCTCTCAGGAGAACACCAAAATCACAACTCACGACTGAACAAAGACTGGAACCTACCAAAAAAGATTTTCAAAAGATAAAGAGGAAGCCACAATGAAATGGTAGGAGGGGCGCTTTTGTGACATAATCAAATCTCATACCCACTGTGTGGGTGACCCGCAAACTGGAAAATAATTATATCACAGAGGCTCGCCAAAAGAGTAAGAGTCCTGAGCCCCACACATCAGGCTCCACAGCCTGAGGGACTGGCATAGGGAGGGGGAATCTCTAGAACATTTGGCTTTGAAGGCCAGTGGGTTTTAACTGTGGGAGTTCCACAGGACTGGGGGAAACAGAAACACCACTCTTGCGGGTACAGAGGTTTCATGTATGCTGGGCCCCCACACAAATTAGTCATTCCATAGGATCCTGGGCTGACCTACCTGTAAGTCTTGGAGGGTCTCCTGGGGAGGCAGGGGTCAGCTGTGGCTTACTGGTAGGGGGCAGCCAAGGACACTAGTGGCAGAAGCCCCAGAGAATATTGACTGGTGTGAGGTTGCCATTTCGGCATCAAAATCTGGCCTTAGTCAATAGCCTAGCAGCTCCAGTGCTAGAATGCTTCAGACCAAACAACAAGCAAGATAGGAAACACAGCCCCACCCATCACAAACAGGCTTCCTGAGCACCTAGCTACCTCTAAAGGCACCCCTTGACACGGCCCTGCCCACAGGAGGAACAAGACCCAGCTCCACCCACCAGTGGGCAGGGACCAGTCCTGCCCACGAGAAACCTCACAAGCACCAGTACCTACCTCACCCACCAGGGGGCAGACACCAAAAGCAAGAGAAGCTATGATCCTACAGCCTGTGAAAAGGAGACCACAGAGAAAGTCAGGGAAAATGAAATGGCAGAGAAATACGTTCCAGATGAAAGAACAAGATAAAAACCCACAAGAACAACTAAGTGAAATGGAGATAGGCAACTTACCTGAAAATGATTTAAAGTAGTAATGGTAAAGATGACCCAAGAGATCAGGAGAAGAATGGAGGCACAGATTGAGAAGAGACAAGAAATAATAAAGACCTAGAATAACCTTAAGAAAGACCAAGAAGAACTAATGAACATACAGAAAAGAACAATAACTGAAATTAGAAAGAAATAAATAACAGAATAAATGGGGCAGAAGAACCAATAAGTGAGCTGGAAGTCAGAGTGATGGAAATCTCTGCTGTGGAACAAAATAAAGAAAAAAGAATGAAAAGAAATGTCTCGGAGACCTCTGGGACAACATAGAACACACCAACATTCACATTAGAGAGGTTCCAGAAGGAGGAGACAGAGAGAAACAGCCTGAGAAAATATTTGAAGAGATTATAGCTGGAAACTTCTCTAACATGAGAAGGGAAACACTGACTCAAGTTCAAGAAGCACAGAGAGTCCCATACAAGATAAACCAAAGACAGAGTACAATGAGACCCATGTTAATCAAATAGACAAAAATTAAAGACAAAGAAAAAATATTAAAAGCAACAAATAACATACAAGGGACTCCCCATAAGGTTACCAGCTGACTTCTCCTGAGAAACTTGGTAGGGCAGAAGGGAATGGCAAAACATATTTAAAAGTGATGAAAGGGAAAAACCTACAACCATGAATACTGTACCCAGCACAGCTCTCATTTAGATTTGACAGAGAAGTCAAAAATGTTATAAACAAGCAAAAGCTAGGAGAATTCAGTACCACCAAACCAGCTTTACAAGAAATGCTAAAGAAACTTCTCTAGGTGGGAAAATAAGGCCACAACTAGAAATAGGAAAACTGTGAATGGGAAAGATCACCAGTAAAGGCAAACACAGTAAAAGTGGTGGGAAAACGTCCACACACAAATATAGTATCAAAACAAGCGATCGTGAGAGAAGGAGTGTACAAATACAGATAACTACAAATGCATTTGAAATTCAAAGACTAGCTACTTAAAACAATCTTCTCTATGTATAAACTGCTATATTAAAACCTCATGGTAACTTCAAAAATCTACTGTAGAAAAACACACAAAAGAGAAAATGAAATCCAAACATAACACTAAAGATAGTCATCAAGTTACAAGAGAAGAGAATAAAACAGGAAGGGGGGGAAAAAGCCCCTAGAAAAATCAAATTCAAAATGGTTAACAAAATGGCAGTCAGAACATACATATCAAAAATTACTTTAAATGTAATCAGATTAAACGCCCCCAAACAAAAGACATAGACTGGCTGAATGGATACAAAGAATCAAGACCCATATGTATGCTGTCTACAAGAGACTCATACAGAGTGCAGCAGGAACACATACAGAGCAAAAGTGAGGGGATGGAAAATGGCATATCATGCAAACGGAAATCAAAAGAAACCTGGAGCAGCAACACTCATATCGGACAATACAGACTTTTATATAAAGACTGTTACAAAATACAAAGAAGGACACTACATAACGATCAAGGGATCAATCCAAGAAGACATAACAACCATAAACATATGTGCATCCGATAATAGGAGCACCTCAATAGACCAATCACAAGTCCTGAAATTGAAACAGTGACTTAAAAATTCCCAACAAAGGTCCAGAATACACAAGTGAATTCTATCAAACTTAGAAGAGAGTAATACCTATCCTTTTGAAACTACTTCAAAAAAAAGTGCTGAGGAAGGAATACTTCCAAGCTCATTCTATGAGGCCACCATCACCCTGATACCATAAACAAAGAAAGCACAAGAAAATTACAAGCCAATATCACTGATGAATTTGGATTGTTGGTATTTTTGTATTTTTGCATCTGTGTTTAAGATGCAAAAATACTCAACAAAATACTGACAATCCAAATTCAGCAATACATTAAAAGGATCATACACCATGATCAAGTGTGATTTATCCCAGGGATGCAAGGATTTTTTTTTCAATATCTGCAAATCTATTCATGTGATAGACTACATGAACAAACTGAAGAACGAGAGCCATATGATCATTTCATTGATGCAAAAAAAGCTTATGACCAAAATCAACACCCATTTATGACAAAAACTCGGCAGAAAGTGGGCATGGAGGGAACTTACCTCAACATAATAAAGGCCATCTATGACAAACCCACATCATTCCCAATGGTGCCAAGTGGAAAGTATTTCATCTAAGATCAGGAACAAGACGAGGATGTCCACTCTTGCCACTTTTATTCAACATAGTTTTGGAATTCCTAGCTATGGCAATTAGAGAAGAAAAAGAAATAAAAAGAAATCCAAATTGGAAAAGAACAAGACTTATTATAGAAGAACAAACTAAAAATTGTCACCATTTGCTGGTGATATGATACTGTACACAGAAAATCCTGAAGATGTTACCAGCAAACTACTAGAATTCAATGAATTTGGTAAAGCTGCAGGATATAAAATTGATACACTGAAATCTCTTTAATGCCTATACATTAACAATGAAAGATCAGAAAGGGAAATTAAGGAAACAGTCCCATTTACCATCTCATCGAAAACAATAAACTACCAAGAAATAAACCTACCTAAAGAGGCAAAAGACCTATACTCTGAAAACAGTAAGATTCTAATGAAAGAAATAGGAGATGACACAGACAGATGAAAAGATATATCATGCTCTTGGACTGGAGGATTCAATATTGTCAAAATGACTATACTGTCCAAGGCAATCTACAGATTCAAGGCAATCCCTATAAAATTACCAATTGGAATTTTTCCCAGAACTTGAACAAAATTTTTAAAAATTTGTGTGGAAACACATAAGATCCCGCATAACAATCCTGAGAAAGAAAAATGGTACTGGAGGAATCAGTCTCCCTGACTTGAGACTACACTACAAAGCTACAGTCATCAAAACAATATGGTACTGGCCCTCAAACAGAAATACAGATCAATGAAACAGCATAGAAAGTCCAGAAATAAACCCACACACCTATGGGCAACTTATCTTTGACAAAGGAAGCAAGAATACACAATGAAGAAAAGACAGTCACTTCGAAAAATGGTGCTGGTAAAACTGGACAGCTACATGTAAAAAGTGAAATTAGAACATTCTCTAACATCATACACAGAAATAAACATACATTTAGTACACACCTAAATGTAAGGATGGACACTATAAAACTCCTAGAGGAAAACATAGGCAGAACACTGACACAAATCACAGAAATATCTTTTTGGATTCACTTCCTAGAGTAATGAAAATAAAAACAAAATAAAACAATGGGACCTAATTAAACTTAAAAGCTTTTGCATAACAAAGGAAACCATAAAAAGACAACCCATAGGAGAAAATATTTGCAAATGATGCAACTGACAAGGGAAAAATCTCCAAAATTTACAAATATTTCATGCCAGTCTATGTCAAAAAACAATCTAGTCCAAAAAAATGGGCAGATCTAAATAGACAGTTCTCCAAAGAAGACATTCAGATGGCCAAAAGGATATGAAAAGATGCTCAACATCATTATCAGAGAAATGCAAATCAAAACTACAGTGAAGTATCACTTCAAATCAGTCAGAATGGCCATCATCAAAAAGTCTACAAACCATAAATGCTAGCGAGTATGTGGAGTAAAGGGGACCCTCCTACAATGTTGGTGGGAAGGTAAATTGGTACAACCACTGCTGTAGAACCACTGTGGAGAACAGTATGGAGCTTCCTTAAAAAACTGAAAAAATAGAACTGCCATGTGATCCAGTAGTCCCACTCCTGGGCATGTATTTGGGGAAAAACACATAATTCAAAAAAAATATGTGCACCCTTATGTTCACTCCAGTGTTCTTGCCTGGAGAATCCCAGGGACGGGAAGCCTGGTGGGCTGCCATCTATGGGGTTGCACAGAGTCGGACACGACTAAAGCGATGTAGCAGCAGCAGCATGTTCACTTCAGCACTATTTACAATAGCCAAAACATGGAAGCAAACTAAATGTCCACTGAAGGAGGAACAGATAGAGAAAACGTGGTATACATACACAGTGGACTATTACGCAGCCATAGAAAAGAATGAAACAATGTCATTTGCAGCAACATGGCTGCACCTAGCGATTATCATCCTAAGAGAAGCTAGAGAAAGATAAGGAACTGATACCACTCATATAAGGAGTCTGATTTTTAAAAATGATACAAATGAACTTATTTATAAAAGTGAAAGTGAAAGTGAAGTCGCTCAGTCGTGTCTGACTCTTTGCGACCCCATGGACTATAGCCTATCAGGCTCTTCCGTCCATGGGATTTTCCAGGCAAGAGTGCTGGAGTGGATTGCCATTTCCTTCTCCAGGGGATCTTCCCGACCCAGGAATCGAAGCTGGGTCTCCCACATTGCAGGCAGACGTTTTACCATCTGAGCCACCAGGGAAGCCCCTATTTGCAAAACAGACTCACAGATATAAAAAACAAACTTATGGTTAACAGAGGGGAAATGTGGAAGAGGGGGGATAAATCAGGCACTTGGGACTGACATACACACATTACTATGTATAAAACAGATAATCAACAAGGACCTATTGTATAGCACAGGGAACTCTATTCAATATACTATAAATACTTACATGGGAAAAAAATCTGAAAAAGGATTAATATGTATGTGCATAACAGATTCCCTTTGCTGTATACCTGAAACTAACACAACACTATACTCCAATAAACTTTAAAAAAAAAAAAATAAAAGAAAGAAACCATTGCCAAATTAAAGGTCACACAGATTTACTCCTAAGTTTTCTTCTAAGAGTCTCATAATTGTAGCTCCTTGATTTTTTTTAAGTTAATTTTTGTGTAAGATATAAGGTAGGTATTAAGACTCCTCCTTTTATCATTTACTTTCTGTTTTAAGAACTTCCTTTAGCCAATCTTTTAGAGTACTTCTCCTGGGAACAGATTCTCTTAGTTGTTTTTTCATCTGAGAATATCCTAATTTACCTTTCATTCCTAGTGGATATTTTCAGTGGATATAGAATTTGGGGTTGACAATTCTAGCACTTGAAAAATGTTGTACCACTTCCTCTGGCCTCTGATTTCTAATGAGAAATCCACTGTCATTTGAATTATTTTTCCTTTATGGATATGGGGTCATTTTTCTGTAATTGATAAAGAATTCTTTGTTTTTAGCTTGAAGAATTTTTATTATGATATGTTTTGGTTTGTCTTTCTTTGGGCTTATCGTACTGGGGACTCGCTCAGTTTCTTGAATCTGTAGACTATTTTTTTCAAATTTGGGACATTTTCAGCTGTAATTTTTTTTTTAATACCTTTTCAATCCTGCACTCTTTCTCATCTTCTGAGGCTCCAGTTAAACAAGTGTTTGATCTGTTTTTATTAATATAATACACAGGTCCGTAGGGTTTTTTAAATTACTTTTTACTCTGTTTTTTCTCTACTGTTCAGGTTGTATAATTTTTCTATTGTTTTCTTTTTACTGCTTACATGCTTGTTTGGTTTTTAGACAGATGCATAATTTATGATACTGTTCATACTTTAAAATTATATAATTTATATGTATAATATTTATAATTATTATTGTAATTGTTATTTGCCTATAAACCTGATCCCACTTGAGTAATTAATCTCAGGGTTAGATGTGGGCTGCTGTGTCACATCGAGTCAGGATCCACCACCCTCTCACCCTCACATTGCCACTTTTTTCTGCTCAATCTTAGGATACCATGTCAAAGCAAGTTTGCCACAATCATGTTAACAAGATGACCTCTTGATCTGGTATCTCAAAGCAAGAAGCTAAGTAAAGCACAGTGCCAACAGACAACTAGTTGACGAGGCATTTGGGTGCCTCTACCCAGACCCTTCAGCACAGAGTCTAACTCATGGCACCTATCAGAGCCACACTGCGGTGGTGGTTCTTCCCAGGGTCCCAGAAAGGAGGAACCAGGCTTTGTCCCAAAGGAGGTGCAAGGGGCAGAATCATGCGATGCTCAGTCAGGGGAAAGAACTTCACACACGAATACCAGGAGCCTATCACCTTCTAGGATGCCCAGAGACCCAGGGGCCAAAGCCTAGGATACCAGCACAGGTTACAAGGGCATAAAGCCTATATCTGGAAAGGTCAACGTCTGCAGCAACCCAAAATTTTCAAATCAAAAAATGAGGTATGTCAGGTTGGCAGAGGAATTCAGAAGAATGGAATGGGAGCCCACCTGATAAAAATACCTGGTGTTATCAGCCTTGGCCATCTTCCGCCATCCAGTTGCAGCCAATCTCCTTCATCACAGCACAAGCCAGTCTCAAGGGGAAGACAGCCCTTACTTTCAGAACCCAAGGCATACTAATGAGTACACAGGTTACAGCTGGCCCTAAGGCATGGTGGGCTACCCATACTGAGTGCTCTAATCCAGAAAAAGCTAGGGATTAGTCATTTTAACGCAGTTCTTGCAGTAGGCTTTAGGGGGGGAAAGAAATAAACACGTGCAAACAAACACATATAAGCGAAAAAAAAAAAAAGAATCCCAGGCACTCACCCACAGTCTTGGGTCCAGTTGTTGCTGCCAGCAGCTGTGAGGTGTCTCGAATTCGTCCCAGTTGATACCACTCCTACTCTTGGAGTCTTTCCTCGGAAGAATAGCGTCAACGTGTTGCTTTCTCGTTGAAAAAATAACCCAACAGCCAGCACCCTGCGAGGGGAGAGCGGGTCCCTACACCCAAGCCCCTCCATCAGGGAATGTTCTCGCGTTTGAACACCACGAAGATCACCTGAGGGCCAAGGGTGGGCCTGGTGAAGGAGGGCTGGCGGTTGTAAGTGGGGTCCTGATGGAGGAGCAAGCAGAGGCCAGGCTGGAATGCAGCAAGGTGGAGAGGAGGCTCAGAGACGGCTGAGTCCTACCCAAGGCACCGCTACCTTCGCCGGTCTTCCCAGAAGAAACCAGATCCGGCAGAATCTCAAAGTGCCTGCGGGAGGTCCTGAAATGGAAACACCTGGGTGCCCAGCGTGCTGCAGGTCCCTCCTCCTGGACTCCTCCTCACGCCACCTAGCAACCAGACCCCTTCTCTGCACTTCCTCGCCCCAACTCAGACTCACCCGGCAGGGGTGCCTCGGCCCAGTGCCCTGCCTGGGCCCTTGCCCACAGCCCCTCTGACTCCAGGCCCACGGCACTACCCACCCAGGGCGCACTAGGGACGGTCCTCGCCGCCCGCCGTCTAGGGCGCCAAGCCTGGCTCCCCAGAACATCCGCAAGCCCCGTCGGGGACCCCTTGCCAAGAGCTCTGCAGAGGAGGGTGCAGGAAACGGGAAGAACATCGTGTCTGCCCCCTCCCCCACCAGCCCAGGATTCTGCGAGTGCTACTGCTGGGGGTGTAATGGTGGGAGGGAGGTGGGGGCCCCCGAGGGATATTATTGAAATTAACTTGCAAGTGAATCCAAAATTCTCCCGGGTTGAGGTGGGGGTGAGGGGCGGAGGGAACTTCTCTCTCCAGCTTCCAAATAACATGAAAAGTTATTTGCATGTCTTTAGACAAGAATCATTTTGCATTATCAGTCATCTACAATTTACAGTTATAACACTTTGGCCTGGTGGGCTGCAGTCCATGGGGTCGCTAAGAGTCGGACACGACTGAGCGACTTCACCTTCACTTTTCACTTGCATGCATTGGAGAAGGAAATGGCAACCCACTCCAGTGTTCTTGCCTGGAGAATCCCAAGGACAGGGGAGCCTGGTGAGCTGCCGTCTATGGGGTTGCACAGAGTCAGACATGACTGAAGTGACTTAGCAGCAGCAATACTTTGGCAAAAAAAGAAAAAAGGCCAGAATCAGATAATCCCAAAGTGAAAAATACATTTCACCTACATCTGAGAACCCCAGCTGAAAGCCCCCAGCAGAATTTGGTTACTCCATAGCGAGGCCCAAGACCCTGAGTTAACCCTGGAAATCCCAGCCACATCACCCTTCCTGATGAGTGGGAGAGAATCTGGCAGCCCACCCCACCCCCAGTTGCATGCTGCTTGTCAGCCTAACAAGGAATTTGGATTCCAGTGGCGAGGATCCTCAAGACTTTGTAGTAACATCTCTGAATGCCTCCAAACCCACTGGAAATAGCAACTTATTTTTTTGAAGACCGTGAAATAATTTGCTTCTAACAGGAATGAATCTGCCAGGGAACACCTGACTTTAATTATGACAGACATTGCAGGTCTTTAGAGCAAATATCTATCCAAATGACTACTTGTTCAGTCACTCAGTCATGTCCAACTCTTTGCGACCACATGGACTGCAGCATGCCAGGCATCCCTGTCCTTCCCCATCTCCCAGAGCTTGCTCAAACTCCTGTCATTGAGTCAGTGATGCCATCCAACCATCTTATCCCCTGTTATCCCCTTCTCCTCTTGCCTTCACTCTTTCCCAGCATTCTAATGAGTCAGCTCTTCGCATCAGGTGGCCAAAGTATTGGAGCTTCAGCTTCAGCACCTGCCCTTCCAGTGAATATTCAGGGCTGATTTCCTTTAGGATTGACTGGTTTGATCTCCTTGCTGTCCAAGGGACTCTCAAGAGTCTTCTCCAACACCACAGTTCAGAAGCATCAATGGTATACATTAATTTTTAAAAAGTTTTTGTTGGATTATAGCTGATTTACAATGTTGAGTTGATTTCAGACGTACAGCAAATTGAATCAGTTATACATGTACATATATCCATTCTTTTTAAGATTCTTTTCACATATAGGCCATCACAGAGTATTGAGTAGAGTTCCCTATGCTGTACAGTAGGTCATATTTTAGTTGTCTATTTTGTATATAGCAGTGTGTATGTGCCAAATGACTAGAACTGTCTCTAAAATCTCATGTTGTCGGGTTTCTACAGCTCTCCGCCTATTTTTAACAGTGAGAATCTAGGAGACAACAGCTTCTGGAGAAATCAGCCTTTGTGATTTAGCAGGACCTCAGTGAGACAGACGGGGGCTGGGGGCAGGCCCCAGGACAGCAGTGACCGGTCACCTCTCTTCCCAAGTTCCAACCCCACCCTCTGTGTCACTGTGTTTGTCCTGACTCAGCCTGGCTCAGACCCTGTCCTGTACTACCTGAGGAGGGAGGTGCTGGAGAATGAGCCCCCCGGTGTGGCTGATCCACAGAAACGATGAGCCAGACACGGCACTGTCCTTCCTGGATCAATACTGCACCTTCCAAAGCAGTGAGAACTTCTTTGAGGAGAAAATGTGCCCTAAAGTGACCTCTAGTCAGTGCCTGGCACACAGTAGGTGCTGGAGAAATGCATTTAACCAGACCGATGGCATTCACTATACCCTGCTTTTATTGAAATCAGACTCCCCACACCCCTTTTGTCCTAGGGGAGGAGGTTTAGCCTTAGCTTAAAACTGAGCAGCTGATCTCGGCTCCTGGGGAGGCCATGGTGGTTCAGGCTCAGCCCAGCCCTTTTGCACACACCCGATGGGACCATGCGCTTAGGATCCCAGGGGTCAGAGCCTGGCCAGGAGACGGGTGGCAGGGAAGGACCCAACCCTAAAGGCTAAAATGGAAAAAAAGGCCATCAAGGGGTTTCCTACCCTGGATATCATGGCATCTTAAAAGGTGTTCTGTGGGAAAGGACAGCCCTGTAGGTCTGGGCAACTACAGGTTATACAAACCTAGGTAGGTCTCTTGTGTTTCATGGAGTCTTTCTCACCAGAGGTGACTCCGCCAGAGATGCAAGATGAAGGTGCCGGATTCTGTGAGCAAAGTGCCCTCTGGGGGAAATGCCTATGGATGTAATAGGGTGGGCTTGTTTAGACCAAATCCCTCAATATTCAAAAAATGAAGATCATGGCAAATCAATTCCGTCAGTTCAGTCGCTCAGTTGTGTCCGACTCTGCAACCCCACAGACTGCAGCACATCAGGCCTCCCTGTCCATCACCAACTCCCGTAGTTTATTCAAACTCATGTCCATTGAGTCAGTGATGCCATGCAACCATCTCATCCTCTGTTGTCCCCTTCTCCTCCTGCCTTCAAACTTTCCCAGCATCAGGGTCTCTTCAAATGAGTCAGTTCTTCATATCAGATGTATTAGAGTTTCCACTTCAGCATTAATCCTTCCAATGAATATTCAGGACTGATTTCCTTTAGGATGGACTGGTTGGATCTCCTTGCTGCCCAAAGGATTCTTAAGAGTATTCTCCAACACCACAATTTAAAAGCATCAATTCTTCAGTACTCAGCTTTCTCTATAGTCCAACTCTCACATCCATACATGACTACTGGAAAAACCATAGCTTTGACTAGACAGACCTTTGTTGGCAAAGTAATGTCTCTGCTTTTTAATATGCTGTCTAGGTTGGTCATAACTTTTCTTCCAAGGAGTAGTGTCTTTTAATTTCATGGCTACAGTCACCACTTGCAGTGATTTTGGAGCCCAGAAAAATAAAGTCTGTCACTGTTTCCCCATCTATTTGCCATGAAGTGATGGGACCAGATGCCATGATCAGATAGACAGAGTGCCTGAAGAACTATGGACGGAGGTTCCTGACATTGTATAGGAGGCAGGGATCAAGACCATTAATCCCCAAGAAAAAGAAATGCAAAAAGGCAAAATCATTGTCTGAGGAGGCCTTACAAATAGCTGAGAAAAGAAGAGAAGCAAAAGGCAAAGGAGAAAAGGAAAGATATACTCATCTGAATGCAGAGTTCCAAAGAATAGCAAGGAGAGATAAGAAAGCCTTCCTAAGGGATCAGTGCAAAGAAATAGAGGAAAACAATAGAATCAGAAAGACTAGAGATTTCTTCAAGAAAATTAGAGATACCAAGGGAACATTTCATGCAAAAATGGGCTCAATAAAGGACAGAAATGGTATCACCTAACAGAAGCAGAAGATATTAAGAAGAGGTGGCAAGAATACATAGAAGAACTATACAAAAAAGATCTTCATGATCCAGATAATCACGATGGTGCAATCACTCACCTAGAGCCAGACATCCTGGAATGTGAAGTCAAGTAGGCCTTAGGAAGCAGCATTATGAGCAAAGCTAGTGGAGGTGATGAAATTCCAGTTGAGCTATTGCAAATCCTCAAAGATGATGCTGTGAAAGTGCTGCACTCAATATGCCAGCAAATTTGGAAAACTCAGCAGTGGCCACAGGACTGGAAAAGGTCACTTTTCATTCTAATCCCAAAGAAAGGCAATGCCAAAACGTGCTCAAAAATACTGCACAATTGCACTCATCTCACACGCTAGCAAAGTAATGCTCAAAATTCTCCAAGCCAGGCTTTAACAGTAAGTGAACCATGAACCTTCAAATGTTCTATCTGGATTTAGAAAAGGCAGAGGAACCAGAGATCAAATTGCCAACATCTGCTGGATCATCAAAAAAGCAAGAGAATTCCAGAAAAACATCTATTTCTGTTTTATTGACTATGCCAAAGGCTTTAACTGTGTGGATCACAACAAACTGTGGAAAATTCTTAAAGAGATGGAAATACCATAACACCTGACCTGCCTCTTGAGAAATCTGTATGCAGGTCAAGAAGCAACAGTTAGAACTGGACATGGAAGAAGAGACTGGTTCCAAATTGGGAAAGGAGCACACCAAGGCTGTATATTGTCACCCTGCTTATTTAATTTATATGCAGAGTACATCTGGATGAAGCACATGCTGGAATCAAGATTGCTGGGAGAAATATCAATAACCTCAGATATACAGATGACAGCACTCTTATGGCAGAAAGTGAAGAAGAACCAAAGAGCCTCTTGATGAAAGTGAAAGAGGAGAGTGAAAAAGTTGGCTTAAAACTCAATATTCAGAAAACTAAGATCGTGGCATCTGGTCCCATCACTTCATGGCAAATAGATGGGGAAAAAGAGGAAACAGTGTCAGATTTCATTTTTTTGGGCTCCAAAATCACTACAGATGGTGACTGCAGCCATGAAATTAAAAGATGCTTGCTCCTTAGAAGAAAAGCTATGACCAACCTAGACAGTGTATTAAAAAGCAGAGACATTTCTTTTCCAACAAAGGTCTGTCTAATCAAGGCTATGGTTTTTCCAGTGGTCATGTATGGATGTGACAGTTGGACCCTAAAGAAGGCTGAGTGCTGAAGTATTGATGCTTTTGAACTGTGGTGTTGGAGAAGACTCTTGAGGGTCCCTTGAACAGCAAGGAGATCAAACCAGTCAATCTTAAAGGATATCAGTTCTGAATATTCATTAGAAGGACAGGTGCTGAAGCTGAAACTCCAAACTTTGGCCACCTGATGCAAAGAAATGACTAATTGGAAAAGATCTTGATGCTGGGAGAGATTGAGGGCAAGAGAAGAAGGGGGCGAGAGAGGATGAGATGGTTGGATGGCATCACTGACTCAAGGGACAAGGGTTTGAGCAAACTCAGTGAAGGATAGGGAAACCTGGCTTGCTGCAGTTCATGGGGTCACTGAGTTGGGTACAACTTAACGACTGAACAACAATAAGGACCCTGAGGCTCCAGGGTGGTTGAGAAGCTCATTTAGGGCTCTGCTGAGATGTGAATAGGATTCCCAGGTAGCTCAGTGGTAAAGAATCTGCCTAACAATGCAGGAGAAGCAGGTTCAGTCCCTGGGTTGGGAAGATCTCCTGGAGGAGGAAATGGCAACCTACTCCAGTATCCTCACCTGGAGAATTTCATGGGCAGAAGAGCCTGGCAGGTTACAGTCCTTTTTGTTCAGTCACTAAGTCGTATCTGACTCTTTGTGACCCCATGGACTGCTGCACGCCAGGCTTCCGTGTCCTTCACCATCTCCCAGAGTTTGCTCAAACTCATGTCCATTGAGTCAGCGATGCCATCCAACCATCTTATCCTCTGCTGCCCCCTTCTCCTCCTGCTGAAATCTTTCCCAGCGTCAGGGTCTTTTCTAGTGAGTCAGCTCTTCCCATCAGATGGCCAAAATATTGGAGCTTCAACGTCAGCATCAGTCCTTTCAATGAATATCCAGGGTTGATCTCCTTGCAGTCCAAGGGACTCTCAAGAGTCTTCTCCAACACCACAGTTCAAAAGCATCAATTCTTCGGCACGCAGCCTTCTTTATTGTTCAACTCTCACATTCATACATGACTGCTGGAAAAACCATAGTTTTGACTACATGGACCTTTGTCGGCAAAGTAATGTCTGTGCTTTTTAATATGCCATTTAGGTTTGTCATAGTTTTTGTTCCAAGGAGCAAGCATCTTTCAATTTCATGGCTGCAGTCACCATCAGCAGTAATTGTGAATCCCAAGAAAATAAAATGTGCCATTGTTTCCAGTGTTTCCCTGTCTATTTGCCATTAAGTGATGGGACCAGATGCCTTGATCTTAGTTTTTTGAATGTTGAGTTTTAAGCCAGCTTTTTCATTCTCCTCTTTCACCCTCATCAGGAGGCTCTTTAGTTCCTCTTCACTTTCTGTTGTTAGGGTGGTATCATATGCATATCTGAGGTTGTTGACATTTCTCCAGCAATCATGATTCCAGCTTGTGTTTCATCCAGCCTGGTATTTTGCATGATGTTCTCTGCATATAAGTTAAATAAGCAGGGTGACAATATACGGCCTTGACGTACTCCTTTCCCAATTTGGACCGGTACCTTGTCCAATGTCCAGTTTTAATTGTTGCTTCTTGACTTACATACAGATTTCTCAGGAGGCAGGCAAGGTGGTCTGGTATTCCCATCTCTTGCAGAAGTTTCCACGGTTTGTTGTGATCCACACAGTCAAAGGCTTTAGCATAGTCAATGAAGCAGAAGTAGATGCTCTTCTGGAATTCTCTTGCTTTTTCGATGATCCAGAGGATGTTGATAATTTAATCTCTGGTACCTTTCCCAAGTCCAGTTTGTACATCTGAAAGTTCTCGATTCATATACAGTTGAAGCCTAGCTTGTAGGGCTACAGTCCATGGGGTCACAAAGAGTCAGACATGAAGAGTCAGGCACAACTGAGCACAATTGTACACAGTGCTGCTGCTGCTAAGTCGCTTCAGTCGTGTCTGACTCTGTGCGACCCCATAGATGGGAAGCCCACCAGGCTCCCCCGTCCCTGGGATTCTCCAGGCAAGAACACTGGAGTGGGTTGTCATTTCCTTCTCCAATGCATGAAAGTGAAAAGTGAAAGTGAAGTCGCTCAGTCGTGTCCAACTCTTAGCGACC
This sequence comes from Bubalus kerabau, assembly GCF_029407905.1. Classification (NCBI taxonomy): domain Eukaryota; kingdom Metazoa; phylum Chordata; class Mammalia; order Artiodactyla; family Bovidae; genus Bubalus; species Bubalus kerabau. The sequence continues at coordinate 24,444,282 of NC_073644.1, read as the reverse complement.
CCATGGACTGCAGCCCACCAGGCTCCGCCGTCCATGCGGTTTTCCAGGTAAGAGTACTGGAGTGGGGTGCCATTGCCTTCGGTTGTACACAGTTGCTGCTGCTGCTAAGTCGCTTCAGTCGTGTCCGACTCTGTGCGACCCCATAGACGGCAGCCCATCAGGCTCCGCCGTCCCTGGGATTCTCCAGGCAAGAACACTGGAGTGGGTTGCCATTTCCTTCTCCAATACATGAAAGTGAAAAGTGAAAGTGAAGCCGCTCAGCTGTGTCCAACTCTTAGCGACCCCATGGACTGCAGCCTACCAGACTCCTCCATCCATGGGATTTTCCAGGCAAGAGTACTGGAGTGGGGTGCCCTTGCCTTCTCCGTTGTACACAGTAATGTCCCTCAAATCCAAAAACAAAAAGTGTAGTAGGTAGCTTGTCCAGCAGGTGGCACTGTTAAACTAGGCAATGCCTCTGCATAGTGTGGCAGCCATTAAACCTTTAAAACTGTTTTCTCCACCCGCTGGAATTCTGTATTGTTTCGGCTGGACCACCAGGGATGGTTTAGGGAGGGGAGGATGTAGCCTAGATGTACCTCTAGCACATCTGTACACATGGTGACCCCGGGCAGGAGAATCCCCTCCGTCACTCACCCAATGGGACGGCAGACTAGAACACCTCGGTTCTGCCCCTCCGTTCCATAGTAGAAGTCACAACCACAGGATGGTGAATGACCCACAGGACCTCACCCTCAAGGCCACTGAGGATTTCAGGCCCCTCTGCAAACTTTGCCAGAACCTTGTCCTTTGAATTCGGGAGCCTCTTTACTCCAGGAGAACATGGACCTGGGAGTCTCACCTGCACAGGAGGCAGGGATTACAGTGATGAGAGTCCCTTACACCAGGACGCCACGTTTTCCCCTGGCTGGGTGCTCAGGGAACAAACAGGGCGGTGGAGCTAGCCCTTCCCACCTGCGGACAGTGGGAGCAGCAGGAAAGAAACGGGGCCAGTTTCCTGTCTCCACTCCTGCAGGGTCTACACCTGAGCTTGCCACTTACTGCTCCCAGCGCCTGGTGCCTGGTGCGTGGGCCCAAGGGTTTCTTTCTCCCTCTGTGCAGGCCACCACCTTCCTACCAGCATTCTCTGTCCTTTGTGCCCAACCCAGTGACGAGAAATGGCCCAGGCAAAACAGGGGTCAGGGCTTCACACTCTTTGCATGCACAGTAAAAGATGTAGGAGAGCAAGAAGCTCAAAGAAAATTGTCTTTCCCAACACTGAAGAAATTATGTGAAGAGATAATGTCAAAAATATATTGGATAACTTAAAATGGGATACTAAAAATATTTTAAGGGAATTCTCTAGTAGTTCAGTGGTTAAGACTCTGCTTCCATTGCAAGGGGCAGGGGTTGGCTTCCTGGTTCAGGAACTAAGATCCTCCCACATGCCACCCACACAGCCAAAAAAATGTAAGTATCCTAGACAAAGGTAGGTACGGGAAACAGAAGAATGAAAAACAGAGGGCACAAATGGAAAATGAAAAGGGGAGGTCTGGATCATACATGTTAATAATTACGTTAAATGTAAATACGGTAAACACACCAATTCAAGAAACAGTTTGGCAGAAAGGATTTTTTAAAAAATGACCCAAGTACCTGCTATCTGCAAGAAACTCTCTCACATGTGAGCTCAGTTGTGTCTGACTCTGTGGCCCCATGGACTGTAGTCTGCCAGGCTCCTCTGCCCATGGCATTTTCCAGGCAAGAATACTGAAGTGGAGTGCCATTTCCCACTCTGGGGGATCTTTCCGACCTAGGGATCAAACCCATGTCTCTTGCATTTCCTGCACTGGCAGGTGGATTCTTTACCTCCAGCGCCACCTGGGAAGCCCCTATTATAACATGCTGCTGCTGCTAAGTCGCTTCAGTCGTGTCCGACTCTGTGTGACCCCATAGATGGCAGCCCATCAGGCTCCCCCGTCCCTGGGATTCTCCAGGCAAGAACACTGGAGTGGGTTGCCATTTCCTTCTCCAATGCATGAAAGTGAAAAGTGAAAGTCAAGTTGCTCAGTCGTGTCCAACTTTTCGTGGCCCCATGGACTGTAGTCTACCAGACTCCTCCATCCATGGGATTTTCCAGGCAAGAGTACTGGAGTGGGGTGCCATTGCCTTCTCCATATTGTAACATAGGTAGGTTAAAAAGAGAAAGTATGAAAAAAAACAAACAAAAAAACCTTGGAAACCCCAATGAACCAAAGAAGGGTAACTATAGTAATATCAAAGTAAACTTCAGAGCAAAGAAATGAGCAGATTTAAAGAGAGACATTACACATTGTTAGAAGAATCAATCCACCAAGAAGGGAAAACACTTCTAAATGTATAAACACCTGAGAGAAGAGCTTCAAAATATAAGAAGCAAAAACTGTCAGAGCAGAAAAGTGGTAGTTCAGTCGCTCAGTCGTGTCCGACTTTTTGCGACCCCATGAATTGCAGCACGCCAGGCCTCCCTGTCCGTCACCAACTCCCACTCAGACTCATGTCCATCGAGTCAGTGATGCCATCCAGCCATCTCATCCTCTGTCGTCCCCTTCTCCTTCTGCCCTCCATCTTTCCCAGCATCAGAGTCTTTTCAAGTGAGTGGTAGACATATCCACAATTAAACTTGGAAGCTGCAGCACTCTTCTCTGAAAAAAGTGAAAGTGTTAGTCGCTCAGTCCTGTCTGGCTCTTTGCGACCCCGTGGACTGTAGCCTGTCAGGCTCCTCCGTCCATAGGATTCTCCAGGCAAGAATTCTCTGTCTACGTTTGTATGTGTTACACAGAGAAGCACTCTTCTGTATGTAATACACTACATAAACAGAGAATTAGCAAGGATAGAACTGAACAATCAACTAACTGGAGTTAATTGCTATCGATAGAACACTCCACAGTCTTTTCAAGCACACATGGAGCATTTACCAAGACAGACTGTATGGTGAGTCACAAATCAAACCTTCACAAATTTAAAAGGATTGAAATCATACACACTATGCTTTCTGACTATAATGAAATTAAATTAGAAATCAGTAACAGAAAGATAACTAAAAATTTTCCAAACACTGCCAAAGAAACAACACACATAAGAAAGAAATCTCAAAGGAAATTAAATTGAAAATACTTTAATTGAAATTTAAATAAATTAAAATAGAAAATTAAATAATTGAAAATACATTAAAATGAAAGAAAAAAAATATTTATATATATATATATAAAACATATCAAAATTTGTGGGATGTAGCTAAAGTGGGAGGCGGTTTTATTGCCTGAAATGCTTATATTACAAAATAAGAAATATCTTAAAGTAACCATCTAAGCTTCTCCTATAAAGAGAAAATGAGGGAGGGGGTGGGAAGGAGGGAGAGAAAAATAAACCCAAAGTAAGTTGGAGGTGGAAATAATAAGAATCAGTTATTAATGAAACTGAAAATAGACAAGCAGAGAAAAATCAGTGAAATTGAAAGGTGGTTCTTTGAAAGACTAATACAATTGATGTACCCCTAGTCCGACTGACAGAGAAGACAGAAATTACCAAATCAGGAATGAAAAAGTGACTATGACTCTAAACCTCACAGAATTTAAAACAATAATGTTTCTGTGCCGATGAATTAGACAGACTGCATGACATAGGTCAAATCTTCAAAAACCACAAGCTCTCCAAACTCACCCGCAACATGAAAGAGAAGCCAGTCCTATAACAATTCTAAGAATTGAATTTGTCGTTTAAAGCTGTACTTTAAAATCGCCAAGCCCTGTTGCTTTCATTCTCAAATTATTTTTTTTAATATAACAGATTTATTGGGATATAATTCACATACCACACAGGTCACCCATTTGAAGTATATAATTGAATAGTTTTTGGTATATTTAGTGTTGGGTAACCATCACCACAATCAATTTTAGAACGCATCAACACGTCAAAAAGAAACCCTGAATCCATCAGCAATCACAGCAATCACTTTCTATTTCCTCCCAACTCTTCAGCCCTAGGCAACCACCAATGTAATTTCTGTCCTATGGCTCTGTCTACAGTGCACATTTCATATAAATGGAGTTACATAATACATGGTCTTTGTGACTGGTTTCTTTCTCTTATCATGTATTCAAGGTTTGTCCATGTTGAAGCATGTGCAAGTTCTTCATTTCTTTTTATGGTCAAATAATCTTTTATTATAAGGATACATCACATTTGATTGATTCATTCATTAGTTGATGGACATTTGGGTTTCTCCACTTTTTGGCTGTTATGAATAAACACTTGTGTAAAGGTTTTTATGCAGACATACGTTTTCATTTCTCTTGCGTATACCCTTAGGAGTGGAATTGCTTTTTGAGAAACAGTCAGACTTTTCCAGAGCAGCCATAACATTTAAATTCTCACCAAGAGTGTATGAAAGTGAAAGTCAATCAGTTGTGTCTGACTCTTTGTGACCCCATGGACTATACAGTCCATGGAACTCTCCAGGCCAGAATACTGGAGTGGGTAGCCTTTCCCTTCTCCAGAGGATCTTCCCAACCCAGGGATTTGAACCCAGGTCTCCTGCATTGCAGGCAGATTCTTTACCAGCTGAGCCACAAGGGAAGCCCTAGAATACTGGAGTGGGTAGCCTATCCTTTCTCCAGCAGATCCTCCCGACCCAGGAATTGAACCAGGGTCTTCTGCATTGCAGATGAATTCTTAACCAACTGAGCTATCAGGGAAGCCCAAGGTTTGGAGCAAAAGAAAGGGTCAAGATGAGATGTAGGTTTGCCTCAGATCCATCTTACTGACCGACTAGGGTGTTAGGTTTGTAAAGGCAACATTTGGAGTGAGGATTGCAAAGAGTATGACTTTATAGTGACTGACTAGTGATGAGATAACAGGATGATGTTTCAGGAATCCTATCAATCGTCAACCTTTCAGGGACCGGTGTCTAGAGTGTTGTGCTCAGCATGTAGGCACCAGCCTCCATCTTAGTGCCTAAAGAACGACACAAAGATATGTGTCAGATTATGATGTATGCCTTGAGAAGAACTAAAATTTTATCACTGAATTGTTGTTTCTTGGCCGCTTTTCCTTTGTTTCTGCATTTTTTACTTTCCTAACTAATAACTGCCTGAGTCTGTCCTTTGGAATTCAGAGAAGGGCTAGGAGACTAAAGCTTTTTCTATAAACAAGAAACGGGGGCACAGCGGGCCTTTGGTGTCCAGGAGAGCCCCTCAGGAGACACAGGTTTCAGGCACAGTGATTTTCGGTCACCTTCCGGCCTCCTTCCTGCACTGGGCACGTGGGCCCATAGCCAGCAGGTGGCTTCCTCTGAGTCAGATGCTGTGCCTGAGTTGCTTTGGGCAAAGTCTGATTCAGTTCTTGAGTCCAGGCACCACATCCTCCCACTTGATGGAACACAGAGGTAAGGGTTGGCTCCTTGCAGCAGTGTAATTAGGAAGCACGGGGAGAAGAACAGGCAGAAGAACCCCCAGAGTCCAGAGCCCTGCCAGCCCAGAAGACATAGAGGCACGTGAGCTGATACTGCTCCCGGAAGAAGCCCCAGATTCCCTGCCCCCCAGCCAGGGCCTCCCAAACCCCAGGTAATCACACCAGCTGCACTGCCATGACACCCACCTTCTTGAGAGATATTATTTTCTACATTGAAAAAATAACAACACTATGATGAGCAGAGCCTGCTGAAAGAAAGGCTGAGTGTTTTGAAGATGCATTGCTGTTAGTTGGTTTTATGGCACATTTGCATTTAAATAGATTCTTTAACTCTTTTTCTGAACTTCACAATAAGATAGCCTTAAAAGTTGCTGACTAATAGGGAGGCGTGTGCTTAATTTTCACTTTAATTTTAACACCAATACATTGTCTTATCGTAGCCATTCCAGCTCAAATGACACTGAAAAAATGCAAATTTTTAATGAGTTTTCCCGTTCTCTTTGGTTAAAAATCTGACAATTCTTGGACCTGTGTTACAGGAAAATGCTCCTCTCACAGGCCAGTCTGGTTGGCCCTGCTCTGAGCTCTTCTTAGGAGCTGCCCAGTCATATCTCCTGCCCTCTGCAGCTTCCCTCCATGGAAACAAGGCCTCCCAACGGTAGAAAGTTGTGTGTCTTGCAGGAGAGCTCCAGGGAAAAGGACTCTTAGTGCCAAGAACTAGGACCTGTCCTCACCATCAGCAGTGGTGTATCAGAAATGGCGTGTACCACCTCTCAAGGTCTGATTATTAAATTTTCTGGAAACTTGCAACCTAACCTGGGATTCCTGCAGGCAGATTCTTCATTGTCTGAGCCACCAGGGAAGCCAGTTCTTCCGCAGTTATTATTAAAACTTAAATTATGTAAACTTAAAAGTAAACACATTATCCTAAAAATGAAAGTGAAAAATCTCTAAAATTCATTACTGCGTTATTGCTGTATTACTATTGAAACAGAGGGTAGTCATCAGTTAGATGCATTACACCTGTAACCTGCCTTCACTCATCAAGCTCTCTTTAGTTGATTTCACAAAATTTTGCACATCCTCCAAGCCTCATGTAGCCTCAACAATACGATGTTGGTCCAAGTTGTAACTGCAGAAACTTGGCCTCAGCTATGTCCAGTTTGAGCTTGAGCCAGTGAAGGCTAGCTAAGACCACTGACCCTTCATCTGGACAGGAGCAAATGTCAGCTCAGTGACCTCTTTTATATATTTGGATGTGCTGGGTCTTCATTGCTGCGCAGGTTTTCTCTAGTTGCAGCAAGCAGGGGCTACTCTCCAGCTGTGCTGTGAGGGCTTCTCATCGCAGTGGTTTCTCCTGTTGTGGAACGCGGGCTCTAGGACACGTGGGTTTCAGTAGTTGTGGCCCTCAGGCCCTGGAGCACAGCCTCTATAGTTGTGATGCACGGGCTTAGTTGCTCTGCAGCATGTGGGATCTTCCTGAGTCAGGAATAGAACTGGTGTCTCCTGCATTGGCAGGCAGATTCTCTACCACTGAGCCACCAGGGAAATGCCTCAGTGACTTTCTGATGTCAGAGGGCCCCTATTCCACCCCAAGAGTGTATGGACTGCACCGATTTCTGAACACGTCCCATAGAGAAGTGTGTAGCTTATTTCACCTGCGCAGAATGACCATTACCTCACCTTTTTCTGGGCTTCCCTTGTGGCTCAGCTGGTAAAGAATCTGCCTGCAATGTGGGAGACCTGGGTTCGATCCCTGGGCTGGGAAGATCCCTTGAAGAAAGGAAAGGCCACACACTCCAGTATTCTCACCTGTAAAATTCCATGCACTGTATAGTCCATGGGGTCACAAAGAGTTGGACACGACTGAGCGACTTTCACTTTCACTTCACCTTTTTCTTAGTTCCAATTAGCTTTCCCCTCACTCCTCACATTCAGCTTTATCTCATAAATATCCCAGGCCCCTTGCCTGTAGGGAGTCAGACTTGAGATTTGTTCTCCAGTCTCCTCACTCAGCTGCCTGGTGAATAAACCTTTTATCTGCTGTGAACCTCAGTGTCTCAGCGTTTGACTTGCTGTGCATCCAACCAGACTTGGTCCAGGTAATACCAGCTATGTTCCTGAGGTCATTCACATTTATGATGTTGAGATAAAATGTACGTTTTATGACAAGACAAGAAAAATTTAAACATAACCTTTTGCTCTGTGTTCAGGCCTCCTCTCTCCTCTCTAACTTGTGTTGTGTATCTGCATTAACCAGCCCTCCATGGAAAGAGGAGCCTGGCGGGCTTCAGTCTGTGGGGTCACACAGAGTTGGACACAACTGAGCAACTAACACTTTCACTTTTCACTTTGCTTCTTGATCTTAGATGTAGATGACCCACTAGTCACCTTGTACATGCAGCTCTCTGCAAACTGTCAATATACCACCTGACATATATCTTTTGTCTCAAAAACCTTAAATTGTGCTTTGACCTCTAATGGATAGAACAGTCCTCAGAGCTTTTTGAAAGACTGTCTTCCGGGTTATAATGCTCAGGTTGGCTTGAATAAAATTTTCCATTTCTTTCTTAGATTGCCTATTGATTGTTTTTTTCCATGGACAGGTGAAAGGACTATACAATGGTGTTTAGTAGGCAACCCACTCCAGTACTCTTGCCTGGAAAATCCCATGGACAGAGGAGTCTGGTAGGCTGCAGTCCATGTGGTCGCTAGGAGTCGGACACAACTGAGCAACTTCACTTTCACTTTTCACTTTTATGTATTGGAGAAAGAAATGGCAACCCACTCCAGTGTTCTTGCCTGGAGAATCCCAAGGACTGCGGAGCCTGGTGGGCTGCCGTCTCTGGGGTCGCACAGAGTCGGACACGACTGAAGCGACTTAGCAGCAGCAGCAGCAGTAAGGTTATGCTGATGGGAATTGCTTGTGGGAATATGCTGTTGAAATTGGTGGGAGCAAACCAGCAACCACCCACCCCCCACAACCTTTTTCTTCAAAGAGCTGGTTGCTGACCCATACCAGCACACCACAGATAACCACATGACCCAGAGTAACTACAGGCCTTCTTCCTGTCTTGTTTTTCAGCCTGGGCAGGATGGTGCTGGGAAGACTCCTAGAAGGGCGACTCTCTGCCCTCCTGAGATGGTTGGGTGAGTGCCCAAGGCCTACACGATGTTTGCATTGATGAGCCCCAAGTAGCAAAGAAAGCAGTGAGCAAGACTGCTAAGAGGTCTTCCGGGCTGCCTGCACATGCCCTCCCTCTCTTGGCTCTAAGAAAACCCCCTAAACAGACTTCCTTGGGCCCTCAGCCCAGCCCCTCCTCTGATCCTGAGGACACCCCGAGGTTCCCACCTCCCACCTCGATGGCAGGAATGGCATCTCACTGGTTTCTCAGCCCTCAGCCCTGCCCCACCTGCCAGACGGTCCCATCATGGGACTCATGATGCCCCTCCTCTCCTCTAGCACCTAGGCTGGCTCCCTACTACCTGCCACAACCCTGGCCACTCCCCTCTCTGGCTCTCAGGGCTCCACACTACTCCCAAAGTCTACCCCCAAACCCACTCCTTAGAATGAGGCTCAGAGAGGGAGCAAGGAACTAACATCTTTGTGCGTGTAAGTTGGTTAAAAATATATATATATATATCTGCCCATTCCGACATCACCAAGGCAAAATAACCTTTTATGAAAATGAGAATCATTGAAATTGCTTGCATGCCAATTCCCGGAGCTTTCTGCCCCATGGTATTCTGGGTTCAAATTTGCTCTCACCTCCTCCTATTGCCTTTCTAAATCCTGCACCTGGCCAGGGCACATGAAAGCCACCACAGCTTCTCCTTTCTACTATTTCACTCATGTTCAGTCACCAGATTGTGTCCAACTCTTTGTGACCCCATCATCAGGCTCCTCTGTCCATGGGATTTCCCAGGCAAGAATAGTGGAGTGAATAGCTATTTCCTTCTCCAGGGAATCTTCTTGACCCAGGGATCAAACATACTCTCCTGCACTGGATTCTTTACCACTGTGCCACCTGGGAAGCAACTCCTCTAGAACCCAGCCCTCCCACATTGCAGGCAGTTTCTTTGCCCTCTGAGCCATCAGGGAAGCCCCATTAATACTATATGATCTAGCAGTCCCACGCTTGGGCATATATTTAGAGAAAACCATAATTCGAAAAGATAAATGCACCCCGATGTTCACGGCACTGATCACTGTAACCAAGACGTGGAAGCAACCTAAATGTCCATCAACAGAAAAATGGATAATGAAGATGTGGTATATATATACAATGGAATATCACTCAGTCAGAAAAAAGGAAATACTGCCATTTGCAGCAACATGGATGGACTTAGAGATTATCATACTAAATGAAGTAAGTCAAAAAAAGAAAGATAAATACCATATGATATCACTTATATGTGGAGTCTAGTAAACAAAAAATATACAAAGGAACTTATTTACAAAATAGAAACAGTCTCACAAATCTTGAAATCAAACTTATAGTTACCAAAGGGGAAATGTGGGAGGAAGTGATAAATTAGGATACTGCAATTAACGTATACACATTATTGTATATGGGCTATATTCTAATATATGTATATATTCTATAGACAATAGAATATGGGCTGGGAATAAGATGGCAGAGTAGAAGGATGTGTGCTCATCTTCTTTTGCTGGAATTCCAAAATTACAACTCGCTGCTGAAGAATCACTGACAGAAGAATGTTGGATCCCACCAAAAGAGATACCCACATCCAAGGGCAAAGGAGAATCTCCAGCAAGACGTAAGAAGGGGTAAAATAGCATTTGGAATCAAACCCCACAGCAAAACAATGCCCAGTTGTGGGTGTGACTGGTGATGGAAGTAAAGTCCAATGCTGTAAAGAACAATATTGCATAGGAACCTGGAATGTTAGGTCCATGAAACAAGGTAAATTGGAAGTGGTCAAAGTGGAGATGGCAAGAGTAAACATCAACATTTTAGGAATCAGTGAACTAAAATGGACTGGAGTGGGTGCATTTAACTCAGATGACCATTATATCTACTACTGTGGGCAAGAATCCCTTAGAAAAAATGGAGTGGCCCTCATAGTCACAAAAGAGTTCAAAATGCAGTACTTGGATGCAATCTCAAAAATGACAGATTTATCTCTGTTTGTTTCCAAAGCAAACCATTCAGTATCACAGTAATCCAAGTCTAAGCCCCAACAAGTAATGCTGAAGAAGCTGAAGTTGAATGGTTCTATGAAGACCTACAAGACCTTCTAGAACTAACACCCAAAAAAGATGTCTCTTTCACTATTGGGGACTAGAATGCAAAAGTAGGAAGTCAAGAGATACCTGGACTAACAGGCAAATTTGGCCTTGCTGTACAAAATGAAGCAGGACAAAGATTAACAGAGTTTTGCCAAGAGAATGCACTGGTCATAGAAAATACCCTCTTCCAACACAAAAGAAGACTCCATACATGAACATCATCAGATGGTCAATACCAAAATCAGATTGATTATATTCTTTGCAGCCAAAGATGGAGAAGCTCTATACAGTCAGCAAAAACAAGACTGGGAGCTGACTGTGGCTCAGATCATGAATTCTTTATTGCCAAGTTCAGACTTAAGTTGAAGAAAGTAGGGAAAACCACTATACCATTCAGGTATGACCTAAATCAAATCCCTTACAATTATACAGTGGAAGTGAGAAATAGATTCAAGGGCACATAGACACAGTGCCTAAAGAACTATGGACAGAGGTTCATGACATTGTACAGGAGGCAGTGATCAAGACCATCCCCAAGAAAAAGAAATACAAAAAGGCAAAATGGTTGTCTGAAGAGGTCTTACAAATAGCTGAGAAAAGAAGAGAAGCAAAAGGCAAAGGAGAAAAGGAAAGATACACTCATCTGAATGCAGAGTTCCAAAGAATAGGAAGGAGAGATAAGAAAGCCTTCCTCAGTGATCAATGCAAAGAAATAGAGGAAAACAATAGAGTGGGAAAGACTAGATACCTCTTCAAGAAAATTAGAGATACCGAGGGAACATTTCATGCAAAGATGGGCATAATAAAGGACAGAAATGGTATCAATGTAACAGAAGCAGAAGATTAAGAAGTGGCAAGAATCCACAGAAGAACTATACAAAAAAGATCTTCATGATCCAGATAACCATGATGGTATGATCACTCATCTAGAGCCAGACATCCTGGAATGTGAAGTGAAGTGGGCTTTAGGAAGCATCACAGTGAACCAAGCTAGTGGAGGTGATGGAATTCCAGTTGAGCTATTTCAAATCCTCAAAGATGATGCTGTGAAAGTGCTGCACTCAATATGCCTACAAATTTGGAAAACTCAGCAGTGGCCACAGGACTGGAAAAGGTCAGTTTTCATTCCAATCCCAAAGAGAAACAATGCCAAAGACTTCAAACTACTGCACAGTTGCGCTCATCTGACATGCTAGCAAAATAATGTTCAAAATTCTCCAAGCTAGGCTTCAGCAATACGTGAACTCTGAACTTCCTGATGTTCAAGCTGGATTAAGAAAAGGCAGAGGAACCAGAGATCAGATTGCCAACATTCGTTGGATCATCAAAAAAGCAAGAGAATTCCAGAAAAACATCTAAAGGAATAGGAATACCATCCTGAGGATGGGAATACCATTCCCAAGGAATACCTCAGGAAGCTTACCTGCCTCCCGAGAAATCTGTATGCAGGTCAAGAAGCAACAGTTAGAACTGGACATGGAACAACAGACTGGTTCCAAATCAGGAAAGGAGTACGTCAAAGCTGTATATTGGCACCCTGCTTATTTAACTTATATGCAGAGTACATCATTCAGAATGCCAGGCTGGATGAAGCACAAGCTGGAACCAAGATTGTCAGGAAAATATCAATCACCTCAGATATGCAGATGATACCACCCTTATGGCAGAAAGCAAAGAACTAAAGACTCTCTTGATGAAAGTGAAAGAAGAGAGTGAAAAAGTTGGCTTAAAGCTCAACATTCAGATAACAAAGATCATGGCATCTGGTCCCATCACTTCATGGCAAATAGATAGGGAAACAGTGGAAACAGTGACAGACTTTCCATTTTGGGGCTCCAAAATCACTATGGATGGTGACTGCAGCCATGAAATTAAAAGATGCTTGCTCATTGGAAGAAAAGCTATGACCAACCTAGACAGCATATTAAAAAGCAGAGACATTACTTTGCCAATAAGTATCTATCTAGTCAAAGCTATGTTTTTTCCAGTAGTCACATATGGATGTGAGATTTGGACTATGAAGAAGGCTGAGCACCAAAGAATTGATGCTTTTAAACTGTGGTATTGGAGAAGATTCTTGAGTCCCTTGGACTGCAAGGATATCCAACTAGTCCATCCTAAAGGAAATCAATCCTGGATATTCATTGGAAGGACTGATGCTGAGGCTAAAACTCCAACACTTTGGCCACCTGATATGAAGAACTGACTCATTGGAAAAGACCCTGATGCTGGGAAAGATTGAAGGTGGGAAGAGAAGAGGACAACAGAGGATGAGATGGTTGGATGGCGTCACCAACTCAGTGGACATGAGTTTGAGCAAGCTCCAGGAGTTGGTGATGGACAGGGAGGCCTGACATGCTGCAGTCCATGGGGTCACAGAGTCTGACATGACAGAGCGATGAACTGACTGAAAAAGCTACTATATAGCACAGGAACTATACTCAGATTTCTGTAATAACCTATATGGGAAAAGAATATGAAAATGAAAAAGGCTATATATATATATATATATATATATATATGTTCATAACTGATTAACTTTTTTGTCCACCTAAAACTAGCACATCATTTAAATCAACTATACTCCAATTTAGAAAACAACAACAAAGGGCCGTAGATACACGTGTAACACTATTGTCAAAGGTAGTGCAAAGGCAGCAGATTCATAGGCTGCCCCATGTTCCCTGGTGGGACCCAAGCCCACGATGCAGGGCAACTTCAGAAGCCCTGTGACTCTCCCACCCACACCTCATCCAGGGCATAAAAAGGCCCAGGATTTAGTATGAGGGGTCCCCTTCACCTCAAGTATAGAGAGGGGCTCCAGCAGGGCACCTAAAGAGCTCTATTCATGTTATCTGTGGTTTGGGGGGCACCATGGATGGAAGTGGGGCTTCCCTGGTAGCTCAGCTGGTAAAGAATCTGCCTGCAATGCAGGGGACCCCGGTTCGAAGAGCCACTGGAGAAGGGATAGGCTACCACTTCAGTATTCTTAGGTTTCCCTGGTGGCTCAAATGGTAAAGAATCCACCTGCAGTGTGGGAGACCTGGGTTTGGTCCCTGGGTTGGAAAGCTTCCCTGAAAGAGGGAAAGGCTACCCACTCTAGTATGCTTGCCTGGAGAATCCCATGTACAGAGGAGCCTGGCGGGCTACAGTTCATGGGGCCAAAAAGAGTCAGATGTGAGTGAGCAACTGAGCATATATGTATTAATTGATTAATTTTTGGCTGTGCTGGGTCTTTGCTGTGGGCAATTTTCTCTAGTCACAGTGAGCTAGAGCCACTGTCTAGCTGTGGTGGGTGTGTTTCTCATTGTGGTGGCTTCCTTTGTTGCAGAGAGGGACTTTAGGGCACTTGGGCTTAGTTGCCTGCAGCTTGTGGAATCTTCCCAGACCAGGGATCGAACCCGGGTCCCCTGCATTGGCAGGTGGATTCTTTACCACTGGACCACCAGGGAAGTCCTCTGGGTCCTTCTTACGGTCCATGTCCACCAAGGTATACCTCACCTGACTGGAGATTTTGCACTCCCTGGTCTTCCCTTCTGAAATGCTCTGCCCCAGGTCTCATCCTTCAGGGCTCAGTTTAAATTCCTCCTTTTGGGACCCCCTTCCCTGACTCCTCCTGACCTCCTTCCACTGAGGTTTCTGCCTTCCACCCCCACCCTTTGACCACCACTCTAGCACTAATTTTCTTCGTGGTATTTTTGTATTTAGCATTATATTCATTCCTGTGCTGCCCTGTGCTTAGTGGCTCAGTTACGTCCCACTCTTTGCAACCCCATGGACTGTAGCCTGCCAGGCTCCTCGGTCCATGGGGATTCTTCAGGCAAGAATACCGGAGTGGGTAGCCTACCCCTTCTCCAGGGGAACTCCTGATCCAGAAATCAAAGCAGGGTCTTCTGCATTGCAGGCAGATTCTTCACCAGCTGAGCCACCAGGGAAGCCTACATTGATCCAATCACTAGTACTGAGAGCTGTCCTAGGTGCTGGAGACACAGCCAGGAACAATCCAGACTCCCTCTCTTGCTCAGCAGCTCTCCTACACTCCACAAGACAGAAGAAACTGCATCTATTCTGTGGCCCCCAGGCCCGGCACAGAAAAGGGACATGATAAGCACTTGTTAAAAGAATGTGTTGTTCCATTAATGGATCTGTGAAGGAAGTAGGCTTGAACTCATTAAATAGTGTCTTACCTGTAAAGTCTCATAGAAATGAAATATTTGCAAAGCAAATAAACCAACTGGAATACACCAGAAGGTATTTTGGAGCCCAGAGCAAATCTTTTTTTGGGAGCAGAGTTCTTTTGTGATGTAAATGATCCATCGCCTCCTCCCAGCTCTGTGTTGTTCTTGAGCTTTCTTCCAGCTTGCGAACCTTCTAAGATTTTAGGTAAAATATGTGTGAGTGAGCATTTTGTGCATTTTTCTGAGGCATTCATATCTTCCATTAGATTCTTGAAGGGTCCGTTACTCCAGAAGGCTCAGAAGATGTGACCCTGGCTTGTGCCTATTTTTCAGGACTGTCTTGATGTGCCCTTTCCTGGTGAATCAATTGCCTTGGTAATTGTTTTTAGAAAACAGATCTTTATTAGCCACAGTTTTCCATCCAGCCATCATTAAAAGAGTCCCCAGTTACATGCACTTGGTGAAGCCCATTATTTGTAAAGCAGCAAGGTTCTACACTCTATTACTAAGATGGAATAATATCATACATCAAAGAGGCTGAAAGCAACAAGTCTCACAAAAATATGAAAAGCAAGATAAGTTGCTCAAAAGCAGGAGAGCCCTTGGAAATTTCCTGGAGAAGAAAAAAAAAACGCTCTCTGTTTCAAGCTGCCTCTGGGTCTCAGAGTGAACTTTAAGATGAAAAATTTCTTCCCCCAAGAATCACATCAAGTTAATGTCAGAGGGAGTTGTTTTAAGTCACAGCCCCTTAAGCAGCAGCCCTTAGAGAAAACCCTGAGCTCCAGCTCTTTGCCTCCAGGAGTCAAATTCCATCCCCCCGCCCTCCAGTCTGCCAGCAACTCAGGTGCCCAAACGGAACTGCTCCTTCATCCTGGGGCACGCTTCCCGCTTGCCACCTGGGTCACTGGAGGGCTCCTTTGCATCAAAGGCAAGCCATTCCCTGCCCTTCAAGGCCAAATCTGACCCCGAGCTGCCACCTGCATTTCCTCCATAAAGGATTCCTTATCTTTCAGAGATACATATGGGAATATTTATAGAACTCAAAACACTTTGAATTTTGGAATTTGCTTAAAAACAATCATCTGAGGATTGGGGTAAACATGAACCAAGACTGGCAGACATGGAATTGCCAAAACTGTGTGGGAGTTATACAGACGTTGATCATTCTATTAGCTCTCCATTCACATATGTTTGAAGATTGCCACCCCCACCCCAAAACGACGCCCAGCAAGGTGATTCCTGGCTAGTGGAAAGGCCTTGTCCATGGATACCAAGGGCTCTTTCAAGTGGGCGCAGAGGATTCAGGAGGAGAGACAGCCCTGTACCCCCACGCTCGGGCTGCCCTCTTACCTCCCTGCTTTACGATCCTTGTAAGGTTTATGACATTTTCTAAAGCTTTCTTCCTGTGTCCATAGCCTTTGTGGAAACTGTTCTGACATCTTCTGGCTAGGGGCTTAAGGAAGGTCTGAATAAACTGAGGCATTTTTTTCAAGGTTCAAGAACGTTATATACTTTAGGAATTTTTATGTTTTTATGTCTTCTTTTTTTGTTTGTTTGTTTCTTCTCTATTGTGGAAATCTTCAAATGTATGCAAAAGGAGAACTAACAGAATGATAAATGTTGTATATCTCCCATACAGTTTTGGCAACTCCATATCTGCCAGTCCTGGTTCATCTTTACCCCAATTCTCAGATGACTGTTTTTAATCAAATTCCAGAATTCAAAGTCTTTCACCTATAAATACTCCCATATGTATCTCTGAAAGATAAGGAATCTTTTATGTCATTATAACCACAATACAATGGCTACAAGAAGAAACTTTTGGCGATAATTCTCTCGTAATGTCAAATACACTCTCAATAGTCATCTTTCCTTGATTGTTTCTGTCAGGGAGGATGAAAACTTTCCTCTACAAGTCTAGATTCTTCTGGTTGGTCTAAGAACTAAATTGATGTGACACAGATTAACAGGAGAAAATAAAAAAATTTAATTTTGTACATTCAGGGACCCACATAAACAAGAGGGTCAGAGATCCTGTTATCAAACCCAAATTCCTATGTCCAACGCACGGTGAGGCCAAACAAACCAAAATGTTGGAGTCTGGAGCAGACAGAGGCTTACTGCAGGGTCAGGCAGGCAGAACAGGCAGTTCATGCTGCAAAGACTCAAACTCTCGCATGGCTTTGATGGAAGAGTTTTTATAGGCGAAATCTGGAGTGAAGGATGCAGGTGTGGGACTGTCTTCTGATTGGTTGGTGGTGAGGTAACAGGGCAGTGTTTCAGGAATCTCACTCATGAGCCTTTTGGTTCTAACCAATCTGGGATCCACGTGCTTGAGCACAGCCTGAAGTTACCATCTTCCTCCTGGGTGGGGACCTTCGTTCCTACAGAAGAACTCAGAGACGTGTATCAGATGGCTCTGCACATCCCTTGAGGAGGAGCTAGGACCCTGCTGTATTGCCATACTGAAGTTTCTTGACTGTCTTCCCCTCGTTTCTGCATTCCTTCACTTCCCTATTGGTAACTGACTGAATCTGCCCTTTGGAATTCAGGGAAGGTCTAGGAGGCTGAAACCTTTTTCTGACAAACAAGAAACACAGGACACAGAAAGGCTTTGGTACCCAGGAGGGCCCCAGAGTGTTCTGCTTGGCTTCAACCACACATACATGAGAGGTTCAGTTTAGTTCAGTCGCTCAGTCGTGTCCGACCCTTTGTGGCCCCATGAATCGCAGCACACCAGGCCTCCCTGTCCATCACCATCTCCTGGAGTTCACTCAAACTCATGTCCATCGAGTCGGTGATGCCATCCAGCCATCTCATCCTCTGTCGTCCCCTTCTCCTCCTGCCCCCAATCCCTCCCAGTATCAGAGTCTTTTCCAATGAGTCAACTCTTCACATGAGGTGGCCAAAGTACTGGAGTTTCAGCTTTAGCATCATTCCTTCCAAAGAAATCCCAGGGCTGATCTCCTTCAGAATGGACTGGTTGGATCTCCTTGCAGTCCAAGGGACTCTCAAGAGTCTTCTCCAACACCACAGTTCAAAAGCATCAATTCTTCGGCGCTCAGCTTTCTTCACAGTCCAACTCTCGCATCCATACATGACCACTGGAAAAACCATAGCCTTGATATGAGAGGTTCAGAGACAGGTAAAATGAGGGATGTGCCATCCTGAGCTGAGGAATGGGGCTTCCAGAGACTGGAAGCTCACTCACAGAACAATAAGAGGAGCACGTGTTTGGTAATTAGATGGTTGCTCAATCACATAGATGGGAACACTTAGATACAATTTCTTGCTGGTGATGACTCTTTCATGCGAAAAATCTCCAATTTAAATTCTTCCAGGCACTAAAGGGAGGGGCAGTAGTTTCTTTCGAACCTGTAGGATTGCGATTGCCTTTAGCTCAAAGGAGTCCTCACGCAAAAATGGCGCATTTGGGATAGGTTTGTTCTGAACCCTACATTTCATCAATGACTTTATTTTTACAGTGTGTTTAAATCAGAATCCATGTAAGCACCACACTTCCCTGTTGGTTTATAAAACATTTAAGTCTCTTTTAATGTATAACTTCCCTTCCAAACTCTTTTTTCCATGTAATTTACTTGGTGAAGAATATGACACCACTCTTATGGCAGAAAGTGAAGAGGAACTAAAAAGCCTCTTGATGAAAGTGAAAGAGGAGAGTGAAAAAGTTGGCTTAAAGCTCAACATTCAGAAAATGAAGATCATGGCATCCGGTCCCACCACTTCATGGGAAATAGATGGGGAAACAGTGGAAACAGTATCAGACTTTATTTTGGGGGGCTCCAAAATCACTGGAGATGGTGACTGCAGCCATGAAATTAAAAGACGCTTACTCCTTGGAAGGAAGGTTATGACCAACCTAGATAGCATATTCAAAAGCAGAGACATTACTTTGTCAACAAAGGTCCGTCTAGTCAAGGCTATGGTTTTTCCTGTGGTCATGTATGGATGTGAGAGTTGGACTGTGAAGAAGGCTGAGCGCCGAAGAATTGATGCTTTTGAACTGTGGTGTTGGAGAAGACTCTTGAGAGTCCCTTGGACTGCAAGGAGATCCAACCAGTCCATTCTGAAGGAGATCAGCCCTGGGATTTCTTTGGAGGGAATGATGCTAAAGCTGAAACTCCAGTACTTTGGCCACCTCATGCGAAGAGTTGACTCATTGGAAAAGACTCTGATGCTGGGAGGGATTGGGGGCAGGAGGAGAAGGGGACGACAGAGGATGAGATGGCTGGATGGCATCGCTGACTCGACGGACGTGAGTCTGGGTGAACTCCGGGAGTTGGTGATGGACAGGGAGGCCTGGCATGCTGTGATTCACGGGGTCGCAAAGAGTCGGACATGACTGAGCGACTGAACTGAACTGAACTGATGCTTCAGCTTTAGACATTCTGTTTTTCACTTTTTGTCTCTGTTCCCTGTGAGATTTCTGATTTTTTTTTCTTTGCTTTGTCTTTTCTGGAAAGCAGGTTGGGGGAGGGGCATGGTAGTCTTGCTATGATGTCATCAGTCATGTAAGGCCCATTTTAGAGAATCAGCCCTTTCTGAGAGTCTGATGCTCCCCCAGCCTCAGTTCCCTGGGGCCCAGTCTCTCCAGGGCACCCAGCCACCCCGGCCGCCTGAAACGGCACAGAGAGTTGGGTCTGGGCCTGTTGATGTTCATCAAAGACCACCAGGAGGACACTTATAAGTCAAACAGAGTTGAGTTTAGTGTCTTGTTGAAACAAGAGAGACTGACAGGTGGAAAACTGAGGGGGCTCTCTGGAAGAGTGTCAGGAAGAACTTGGAATCTGATTTGGACTTGAGATGGGTGATTTGGAAGTGGGCTCAGGGAAGTGTGTCTTGCTCCGGATCACGTGCTGTCTGGACAGGAGGGATAATCCTGTGATTGTTTAATGAGCCTTACGTGGGAGTCAGGAGGAGGAAGTGGGGCTAAGGCTGTAAACAGTAAAGAAGTTTCAATCACTCTCTGAGCCAGAAGACGAGTTTCTGGAACATTCTTCAGGTCCTGGCTGTTCCTGTTTTTGTTGATGCTCAGGTGGGATTGTTAGATGACCTTGTTAGTTACTTTCTGAGCCACAAGAGGAGCCCTGGAACATTCTTCAGGTCCTGGCTGTCCCTGTTTTTGTTGATGCTCAGGTGTGATTGTTAGGTGACCTTGTTAGTCACTTTCTGAGCTACAAGAGGAGCCCTGGAACATTCTTCAGGTCCTGGCTGTCCGTTTTTGTAAATGCTCAGGTGTGATTGTTAGATGACCTTGTTAGTTACTTTCTGAGCTACAAGAGGAGCCCTGGAACATTCTTCAGGTCCTGGCTGTTCCTGCTTTTGTTGATGCTCAGGTGTGATTGTTAGATGACCTTGTTAGGCACTTTCTGAGCCATAAGAGGAGCCCTGGAACATTCTTCAGGTCCTGGCTGTCCCTGTTTTTGCTGATGCTCAGGCATGGCTGTCAGACGGCCTTGTTTTTATCTTCATCTGTCACACCACGCAGTGGCCTTGTCTGCTAGACGTGTCCTGGGAAACTGTCTTTGTTCAACAGGAGAATATCATGGCCTTGTTGTGAGGGCCAGGCCAGCTCCCGGCTGTCAGGGGCCTTTTTGTTCTTCTCCGGTTCTAGCTCTATTTATGTTTTCAGCTTCCTGATGCCTCTGCTGTGAGTCTTGCAGGCGCTGGGCAGACAAGGCTGGCTTCTCAGCCTGCTCCCTGCCAGCTTCAGCTTCCTGCATTTGCTGGATCAGTGACCACTCAGAGACTGGATTCTACATTTTTGCTGCTGTGATCTCTTGGCCTAGTCTCTTTACCTTTTAGGGTTTACGCCTTTTTGTTGTCTCTTTACAGTCTTTAGAGGACTTTGGGGACAGAACAGCAGCATGTGACTACACCCCCACAGCATCTGTAACCGGCAATCATGTCAGGATTTTGTTTGGGGCGGGCCTCTGTCTGAGAACTGCTCGGTGAAGTCTTTCTGCACTTAATGAGGGGATGCCTGGTACTTAAGTCCAAAAAATTCCCTCTTTGATAAACGGGGAAATGTGTGGACCACAGGTTGATACTGAGATCAAGAAGGTTCCAATTCCCTCATTTAATGAAAAACTGCATTTTTTCTGCAATCATCCCACTGTGTCATCTGATTCTGTACCAAGGACCGTGGCATCATGGGGGAGACTCATGGATTCATTTGTTTCCAAAGTGTATTTCCCACAGCCAAGTAACTGTTTCTTTAGGTCTGCAGCAGTAGAAATGTTTGCTTCTTAGAAACTGTCAAGGTAGCAAATGTACACCTTAATAAGAACCTTACACCTCATCTGTGAGACCCGGTATTTTTAATTAGCTGGTAGGACAGCTACTTGTCTTTAAGATATAAATTATGAAAGGCCAAGGGGAAAAACATCTGTTTAATGCAATGACATGCTTATGCCATGCATCTCAGCAATTTGGCTTGGCTCTGTGGAGAAATAATGGCGATATTACAAAAGAATCATCGCTAGGATATGATCTCAGGGAACCAAGAATGTTCCACCGTGGTCATAATCACACATCCCTTTAATACATTAAAGGTAGAGGGAATACCTTTGTTTCTGCTGCTCAAGACAGAAGTCAGAACCGGAGATAACAAGTCTGATTCCTGTTCTGCAAATCCTCAAACATTTAACGGAGCTCATGACAGACTTGTCAAGAGGTCAGTGAGGCAGGGACTATGTGAAATGGTCTGTGGTGAAATCCGTTTACAACACTCTTTAAAACCTTGCTTTTCTGTATATAATTGTATTTTTAAAGAGCTGTATTTGCATGTAGACTGGGATTTGGTATTGGAAGTGAACATAACCTCTGCATAGACTATGAGGTCCTCAGTCACTCAGTCGTGTCCAACTCTCTGCAGTCCCATGGACTATAGCCTGCCAGGCTTCTCTATCCATGGGATTCTCCAGACAAGAATACGGGAGTGGTTGTCACTTCCTACACTAGGGGATCTTCCCAACCCAGAGACTGAACTCGCATCTCTTGTGTCTCCTGCATTGACAGGCAGATTCTTTACCACTACTGCCACCTGGGAAGCCCCATAGAATATGAGGAGGGCATGTTATTAGAAAATGACCAATGTCATTGATGACAGGTATGTAAAGAAGGCAGAATGCCAAAGAATTGATACCTTTGAAATCTGGTGTTGGAAAAGACTTCTGAAAGTCTCCTGGTCAGCAAGGAGATCAAACCAGTCAATTTTAAGGGCGATCAACCCTGAATATTCACTGGAAGGACAGATGCTGAAGCTCCAGTATTTTGGTCATCTGATGTGAACAGATGACTCATTGGAAACATCCCTGATGCTAGGAAAGATTGAGGGCAGAAGGAGAAGAGGGCATCAGAGGATGAGGTGGCTGGACAGTATCATTGATACAATGGACATGAACTTGGGCAAACTCAGGAAGATGGTGAAGGACAGGGAAGCCTGGATGCTGCAGTCATGCCATTGCAGAGTCGCACACGACTGAGCGACTGAACAACAGTTTTGACAACAGCACCACCCGCTGTGATGTACAGGATGACCCTTGTGTGCCGCCTGTTGAACACATCTCATTTTCACAACAGCCCCATCTAAGGGGTGAGGAAAGAAGGCTGGAGAGGCTGACAATGTTACACAGTCAGGGAACAATGAAGCCTCAGTTCAAACGTGGGTCTGCCTCAGCTCAGGTCACCTCCTCCAGGAAGCCTTCCCTGACCACCACACACCCTCCACTATGACACCTGCATTGTACCCTGGGCCCTGCTATGCACCTGCCACAAAAGCAGGCTGGAACTTCCTCATCTATTCCCAGTCCCAGCTCAAAGTATTTCTGGATAAATTCATTCAAAACAAACTTGATGCCAAGCCAGGCATCTTTCCTTTGTGACCAGTCATTGCCACTGCTGGTCCCTGTGCAGTCCTCTGGCTCAGGAGCCTGGGGACCTGGGATGAGAACTCTGTGAAAGGGGCCATCTCTTACAGATACAAATAAAGTATGATGTCATTAGCACTGGGGCTGAGTTTTTTCCAAAAAAGGAACAAAGCAAAGAAGGGGCAAAGGTTGACAGATGGCAGGCAGACAGGGAGGACATTCTCTGTGTAGACACCCATTTCATAACCTAACTCTTGCTGGCAGCTCCCTGCATGGAGGCAAAGGTAGGATGCATCCAGGGAGTCTGTCATGAAAGCCAGAGGTCTGGGGAGTTGGAGAAATGAAGGCAGCCCAGGACAGGGGGCTACAGCTCCAGATGACTGAGGGGCAGAGAAAGCCTCATTTTAAACTGAGAACCGTATCCATGTCTGAGTTTAAGACACAGGGAGGAAAAGTATTCAAAAGAAGCAGGCTCTTGTGTCTGGCAGGAGCACTAGGTAGATTAAGCAGTGGGTAGAGGAGGCTCTGAACTGGGGCCACCCAGGTTTGGATGCCGGCTGTGTCACTCTCCAGTGTGACTTGGGCTAGTTATCCAGCTGCTCCTCAGTTAAACCCTCTGTAAAATGGGGTGGTGATAGTACGCATTTAACTGAGTTGTTCTGAAGATCAAGGCTAATACCCATGACGATCTCCGATTTCTCAGCACAGCCACCGTGGGCTGAGCACCTGCTCTGTGCTAGCACTGTGCTAAGTCTGTCTCTGCTCAATCACAGGGTCCTCTTATTAGCATCACCCCCATTTCACAGATGCAGAAACTAAGGCACAGATTGCCTACTGCCTTCCACAAGCTCACACAGCTAACAAGCAGCAAAGCCAGAGGCTGAATCCAGACAAAGTGGTGCCAGAATCCCTCTCCCAACCACTTGCTGTGCTGTCTCACAGAAGTACTCTTTTGTTAAAGCAATTATCCTTCAATTAAAATTTAAAAACCTCATTATTCTAAACCTTAAAGTCAATCTCATAAAAATCTAAGAAATAGGATGGGGTAAGTTTAAACAATAGTACATATTTATACTGGGGGTTCAGTGGTAAAGAATCTGCCAGCCAGGCAGGAGATGTGAGTTTGATCCTTGGGTTGGGAAGATCCCCTGGAGAAGAGAATGGCTACCCACTCCAGTGGGGACTTCCCTGGTAGCTCAGCAGTAAAGAACCCACCTGCCAACGCAGGGGACATAAGAGACTTGGGTTGGATCCCTGGATCAGGAAGATCCCCTGGAGGAAGAAATGGCAACCCATTCCAATATTCAGGCCTGGAGAATCCCTTGGAAAGAGGAGCCTGGAGGGCTACAGTCCAATGGATCACAAAGAATCAGAAATGATTTAGTGACTAAAACAACAACAACATATTTATATATTATATCCAGCACAGTACCTAAGACAGAGAATGAAGTTTAAACATTTTTGGTATTAAAAAGATACTCTTTTTTGTAGGATCAAGGTACCCATTGTGGGTTGAATTGCTTCCCCAAGAAGGATCTGCGGCAATCTTAACACCTGGGACCTGTTTGTGCTCATTTGGGTGCTCTTTGCTTTCTTCCACATGTGTCTAAATTTGTTAAGAATATTGCACACAGACCAGCATTCAGGTAACTGGGATGAGACGTAGCAAACAAGCAGGCCCTCTGTGATAATACCACATGCAGCCTCGGGTAATGAAAGCAAACCCAGTAAATGAAAATTCCACTTTACACTGAAATGAACCCTTTTCTTTTAAGAAGAGTTGATTAAATTCTGGCTCCACTGTTACCTTTGAAATATTGCTTGTCTCCCCACCCCTCCCCCACGGCCTCTTTCTGCAGGAAAGAGAAATGATGGCGGTTAAGGACAGACTTTCCTTGTCACTCCTGTCTGACCAGGAAGGAAGAACCGGTTGGTGATGTGGAAACGGCAGGACCCAGTGGCATGGCCCCTAGAGACAGGGAAGGCTGGGGGTACGGGGCACATGGGGAGTGCCCCCGTAGGCCTGAAGGGACAGTTTGAGTCAGCTGGTATAGGCTTAGTAAGAAACTTGTGCTCTGACAAAGAAGTATTGAGCAGTTAATAGGCAGAAATCTCTACAGCCTTGGAAGACCATGTCTGAATGTAGGAAGACAGGCTCTAGAACTTACCACTGGATGCGCTTCTGTTAAAGAATGGAAGGATGGCTACCTCTGCTGTATCACAGAGGTTAATTCTGAGCAGGAGCGGAAGTAGGGGAGGGTCACAGATGACTCCTTTTTTGTTTTAATTTTATTTTGTTCTATGTTCTCTTTGGGCTTTCTGTATGTTCTGCCACAAACACCTATGACTTCTGGAATTATAACAGTTATTTTTGAGAATATGAGTATTGAGGGAGGGGGAAAGATGGTGTATCTTACAAGACATCAAGATGTGATAGCAGAAAAGTTGCCATAAAAAAGATCACTATTGATGACTGATAAACACATGAAAAGATGTTCAATGTTGCTAATAATAGAGAAATGCAAACCTAAACTACAATGAGGTATCACCTCACATCAGCCAGAATGGTCATCATCAAAAATTCTACAAACAGTGAGTGCTGGAAAGGATGTGGAGAAAAGGAAACCCTCATACACTGTTGGTAGGAATGCGAACGGATATAGCCATTATGGAGAACAGTATGGAGATTCCTTAAAAACTAGGAATAAATCTACCGTATGGGCCGATAATCCCACTACTGGGCATATACTCTGAGTAAGCCACAAATCTAAAAGATACATGTACTCCAATGCTCATTGCAGCACTATTTACAATATCCAGAACATGGAAGCAACCTAGATGTACATCTAGAGATGAATGGATAAAGAAGATGTGGTACGTATACACAATGGAATATTACTCGGTCATGCAAAAGAACGAATTTGAGTCAGTTCTAGTGAGGTGGATGAACCTAGAGCCTGTTATACAGAATGAAGTAAGTCAGAAAGGGAAAAACCAATTATCATATACTAACACATATATTATATGTAATCTAGAAAAATGGTCTTGTTAAAGCTATTTTCAGGGAAGGAATGGAGATGCAGATATAGAGAATGGACTTGTGCACACAGTGGGGGATGGAGAGAGTGGGACCAATGGAGAAAGTAGCATCAATATATACACCCTCATGTGTAAAATAGCCAGCTGATGAGAAGTTACTATATAACACAAGGAGCCCAGCCTTGTGCTCTGTGATGACATAGAGGTGGGGATGGGGAGAGGGGAGGGAGGCTCAAGAGGGAGGAATACGTGTATAATTATGGCTGATTCATGTTTTTGTATGTAGAAACAAATTAAACACTGTAAAGCAATTTTCTTCCAGTTAAAACATAAATTTAAAAAATATTTCAAATAAATAAAAAGATCACTATTGAAAGGAGAGCTGCAAGCTGTAAGTTTTTACTGTGAGAAAGTATTTTGCAACTGATAAATCTTGAAACCTTGGAGAGTGAGGGATTTGTCAGTATCTCCAGTATTAGAAATCACAGACAGCACACACCTGGCTCAGAGCCTTGCATTGGCTGTTCCCTCCCAACACTTTTCCACCAGACTTGTGCCTGGCATGCTTCCTTGGTTCTGGCATGACCCTGATGCAATGTTCCTCAGACCACCCTGTTCAGAAAAGCAGCCCCACACCCCAGCACATGAACATCCCTTCCCCAGAACATCATCCTCCATGACAGCAAGGATAAAGACCTCTCTGGCACCTGAAAAATAGCTATAATAGGCAATCATCATAGTACTCCTTGGATGAATAAAGGAGTCACTTAGATGTTTCAGGGGTGGTACAAATGGCCACACCAAAGCCTTTGACTCTGTGGATCACAACAAACTGTGGAAAATGCTTAATGAGATGGGAATACCAGACCACCTTACCTGCATCCTGAGAAATCTATATGCAGGTCAAGAAGCAACAGTTAGAACTGGACATGGAACAACAGACTGGTTCCAAATCAGGAAAGGAGTATGTATGTCAAGGCTGTATATTGTCACCCGGCTTATTTAACTTATATGCAGAGTGCATCTTGCAAAATGCCAGGCTGAATGAAGCACAAGCTAGGATCAAGATTGCCGGGAGAAATATCAATAATCTCAGATATGCAAATGACACTACCCTTATGGAAGATAGTGAAGAACAACTAAAGGGTCTCTTGATGAAAGTGAAAGAGGAGAGTGAAAAAGTTGGCTTAAAATTCAACATTCAGATAACGAAGATCATGGCATCCGGTCCCATCACTTCATGGCAAATAGATGGGGAAAGAGTGGAAACAGTGAGAGACTTATTATTGGGGGCTCCAAAATCACTGCAGATGGTGATTGCATCCATGAAATTAAAAGACACTTGCTCTTTGGAAGAAAAGCTATGACCAACCTAGACAGCATATTAAAAAGCAAAGACATTACTTTGCCAACAAAGGTCCATCTAGTCAAAGCTATGGTTCTTCCAGTGGTCATGTATGGATGTGAGAGTTGGACTATGAAGAAAGCTGAGTGCCGAAGAATTGATGCTTTTGAACTGTGGTGTTGGAGAAGACTCTTGAGAGTCCCTTGGACAGCAAGGAGATCCAACCAGTCAATCCTAAAGGAAATCAGTCCTAAATATTCATTGGAAGGACCGATGCTGAAGCTAAAACTCCAATACTTTCGCCACCTGATGCGAAGAACTGATTCATTGGAAAAGACCCTGATGCTGGGAAGGATTGAAGGCAGGAGGAGGAGGGGACAACAGAGGATGAGATGGTTGGATGGGATCACCGACTCGATGGACATGAGTTTGAGCAAGCTCTGTGAGTTGGTGATGGACAGGGAAGCCTGGCATGCTGCAGTCCATGGGGTCGCAAAGAGTCAGACATGACTGAGTGACTGAACTGAACAGAACAGGTGTCATTTTCTGGCCTTAGGTCAGGAGACTCAGGTTTCTCTCCTTGGGGGGCCCCCGAGGGTAACATATACATTGACTCACAAAGCAAAGCCACGGCCTTAGCCACAAACTTCAACATATTCAGTTCCTGGTGAGTTTTCCATGAGAAAAGGGCTTAAAGAAATTAGACATGTAAAACATAGACTTTGGCCCTAAAATGCCAAATCCCACTAAAAGGAACCAGGATTATTTAAAGAAATGGCTGATTTCAGATCTGGGGCCAAAAGTGGATAAGATGAGCCTGGGCCATCTTGTCCTGCTTGAAAACAGATCTCAAAGCATCATGGCAAGCAAAGACCCAAGGGCCAACTTGAAAAGGTTCCCATGGCCCAAACGTGACCATCTGAATAATGACAATTTTTGAAAGACATGAAATATATTAAAATCTATGAGTTCATATTAATATTCCAGAAAACCCCAAAACTAGTTGATCACCTTAGATAAGGCACAAACTTGTTATTCTGAAAACCGAGAAAGCATGATAAAGACTTGAGTTTTATCCTGCTTTTCTACTACAAGCTATATTTCAAGATAACCAAGTAAAGAAACAAAATTTATTTCTACAGAAAGCCATTCAAGCTAATAAATGAAGAAGCAGTGAGATAAGTAGAAAATCACAATTTTGCAAATCCCCAGTGAAAAACAGACTTAGGTAGCAATGATTAATGGCTGCTAACCATTCAGTGAAAGTCAATGGAATGTATTTGAATGAATCAGGGTGAAAAACGAAACCTGCAGAGCAATGTGAGTTGATGTCACCAAAAGTGGAGAACCTTGTCTCTTGGGGTGATGCAATAGGAAGCACACAGCACCACCTAAGAAGTAATTTTGATGAAAAAAAAAAATCCTGAATCTGATCAAGCCCTCAGCTCTACTCCTAGGAAAGGAAACGATCAAGGACAGAGGAACAGGTTAACAGATAGTTCCAGAAATCAATAAACCAAATTTGGAAATGTAGAAAATTCTACAGGACAAATGACCCAGTTTCTTCAATAAGTACATAGTTTTAAAAAAGAGAAGGACAACTGTTAGATTAAAGGAGACTTGGGACAATGCAATCAAATGCAGTATATGGCTCTTAATTGCATCCTGATTTGAAAAAACCAACTACAAATATATGTTTTCAAGACAATCAGGGAAAAGTGAATACAAGCCAGGTACTGGATACTATTAATAGTAGGAATTACTTGGGCTTCTCTGGTGGCTCAGACAGTAAAGAATCTGCCAGCGACGCAGGAGACCTGGGTTTGATCCCTGGGCAGGAAGACGTCCTCAAGAAGGAAATGGCAACCCACTCCAGTATTCTTGTCTGGACAATTCCATGGACAGAGGAGCCTTGTGGGCTACAGTCCATGAAGTTGCAAAGGGTCAGCTGAGCAAGTAACACTTGCACTTTTTTCAGGAATTACTTATTTTGTTGAATGTCATGGTGAAAGTTTTTAAGTCATTATGGTTAGAGACATATATTGAAATATTTGCATATAACATTATAACCAGCTAAAAGATATAAATGAGAGAGCAATTGGGACAAGAATGCTGAAAAGTGGGTCTTTGTGGAAAAAGATATTGGCTCTTGAAGTTTTATACCTCTTTACTTCTCATCTATGTGCGAGAGAAGACTGGTTTGCTTCTGTTTAATTTCCAATATATTGTTGACCAATACTTTTGTAAAATACAACAAAAGTGAATTGCCAAAAAAGTTAACTGATACAAAACCAGACATAACAGCATATGGCTAAATTTTTCCTTGGATTCCACACATGTATAATTACATTGAAATAAATACAGTGGGAACAAATGTACTATATGGACCTTGAAAATAATTTTTTAAACTGTGGCTGTTTTTCACTGAATGTGTGTATATAAGTGATGAATGTGGAGAATTGCTATTACTTTAATAACTTCTTGTCATTCCATAATCATAACTGATCAGAAAGTTATGAGTGAGATAGTGATTCCCCATATTAAATGCCTCAGCACACAGTTTGAACAAAAATCATGGACATCAATATTTAAAGTTTTTAAAGTGACAATTGAGCCTGCTTCTTGTTTGTTAATTTATCTAACCTCGTTTGGACTGATGGCAACACTACTCACATGATAATATGCCCCGAAAATTTTCTTAGCTTTGTTGCCATGACGCTTCTCGTAGAGAAATCAGACTCACAGAGGTGTGAATGGCAGAAGAGTTTAAAGTAATTTCAGCAGACTCAAAATATTCATTTCTAACTTGTATCCAAAATGAAGCAAATAATGATGTATTTTCAAGATTCATCTTCAGTCCTCGATCTTAGCCAGTGCTACCAATTTATCCTATAAAGCTGTACTTAAATTTAAATTATCCATATCTTTTGATGAAAAAAAATATATATATATATTCCAGAACCACAGATTCTTACATGTACATTATCTTTTGGTGGAAAATAAATTTCATAGGAGCATGAGTGTACAGTAACAGGCTACCACCTACATTCCTGATTGTTGTTGAAGCAGGTCATAAAAATTATAGAAATCTTAAATTTGTTTTTGCCTTTTGAGTCTTTGTTGCATTCCTTTTTGGGTAAAAGTTTTAAGATCATTGAAAACCTCTAAGAGATCAGATAAATCAGCAAGTCTGGAGTCTAGTTTACGTTGTTAAACACTGGCTCAAACTGACTCCTTATCTTACAGAAAAATGATGAATTTGTTCTGCATTATATTCCAAAAGAATTCTCCCCACAATAAACATTGTACCTCAGCATGCAGTAAAAGATAATGTTCCACACCCATACATCACATAAAAGTGGAATGACTTGGATAGCTCAAATGATAAAGAATCTGCCTGCAATACAGGAGACCCTGGGTCAGGAAGATCCCCTGGAGAAGGGCATGGAAACCCACTCCACTATTCTTGCCTGGAGAATTTCATGCACAGAGGAACCTGGTGGGCTAGAGTCCAAGGGGTCACAAAGAGTCAGACACGACTGAATGACTAACACTTTCTCTTTCATTACAGTGTTGACTTACATTATTTTGTTCTTTTTTATGGCTGAGTAGAATTTCATTATATATATTTACCACATCTTTATCCATTCATCTGTCCATGGACATTTAAGTTGTTTCCATGTTAATGCATCTTGAATTTATGTAATTTACAGATTCTTAATTAATCATTAAATACACTATTTAGTTCACCTGACTTTTTGTTTGATTTGGTAACAAGACTTTCTCAATAAAGGAAACAGTGCATTAATTCACAAGCTCCTTAATCCAGGTGACTGCTCCAGAATATTCTTCCATCATTGCAACTTAGCTATTAGAACACGCTCTCCTAGACAAAACAAACTCGAAACCACGTTTGTTGACAATATATTCTTTCATAATTTTATACAGTTCAGAGCTAGTTGTGTTTATTGGCAATGAAGTTAAAAAGAAGCCTTCATATCACCATCATGTTCAAATTGCACACATACTAGAATTACCACAATAACAAATCTGTGCATTATTTACACTACAATGAAAAATTCTTTACTGGCTTTCTGTGCTCTATGGGTTGGTTTTCTGTATACAAGGCAGTTCCTCCCTGTATCAAGCTATGGTCATTGAAACTTGGGGTCAAGTAACATAGGGTTAATAAATCAATCGATTGCTATCTTCCTAATTAAAATAATAATTTGCTAAATTAAAAATAGACAAGCTTGATTTAAAAACTTACAAGTCACAAAAATAAATGATTAAACTTCTCATATTTTTACACTCTTTTAGATTTCAGTTGCCAAATTAAACTGAAAATTGTATATGTTGCAATGTGGTACATTGGTCACTTTGTACACAACTCACCATGTGCTGCTGCTGCTGCTGCTAAGTCGCTTCAGTCCTATCCGACTCTGTGCGACCCCATAGACGCACCAGGCTCTCCGTCCCTGGGATTCTCCAGGCAAGAACACTGGAGTGGGTTGCCATTTCCTTCTCCAATGCATGAAAGTGAAAAGTGAAAGTGAAGTCGCTCAGTCGTGTCCGACTCCTAGCGACCCCATGGACTGCAGCCTACCAGGCCCCTCCGTCCATGGGATTTTCCAGGCAAGAGTACTGGAGTGGGTTGCCACTGCCTTCTCTGAATTCACCGTGTAAGTTTAACAAATCCAAACTGTCTATATCCTGCTACTTGAGATGAAGTCAATGAGAGGCACTTGGAAGTTGTGGCAAAGTCAAACTGCTATGAAAGTTTCTCAGTGTTTACTTTCAATTTCTATACTTAATGCCTCATGGATCATCCTTTCGGCTGTAGGACTGAGGTTCATGCTCTGATTGGCTGCTGCTCTCCTTAGGCGGTTCACAGGGGGGCTGTTGGCTTCTGTCAGGGCGGGCAGGAGAGAGTCTCTGTTGCTTTGCATTTTTTTTAAGGAGCTCATCTGATTAGGTCATGCCCATTCAGGTAATTCTCTCTTTTCTTTAACTAGAGGTTACTTGCTTAAGGACTTCAGCTACATTTGCAAAATGTCTTCATTTTTGCCATGTATGAAACCCAATCATGGGCATAACATCTTGGGGTAGAGATCATGAAACTTTCTTAGAATTCTGCCTACAAGGTATGTTTTAAATTTTCTTAATAATAAATAAAATTATATATAATATAAAAATATATATATAATGAATTATATACAGAAAACCCTAAAGAGTCCACCAAAAAACTGTTAAAATTAATAAACAAGCTCAGTAGAGTTGAAAGATACCAAGTCAATATATAAAAATCAGTTGTATTTCAATACAGTAATAATGAACTATCAGAAAAAGACATTAAGAAAATAATCCCATTTACCATTACAACAAAAAGAATTTTAAAAAGCAAGATTAAATTCAACCAAGGAGATGAAGAATCTGTACACTGAAAACTATCAGACACTGATGAAAGAAACTAAGACATAAATAAAATGGAAAAAATATTTTATGCCCTTAGGTTGGACAAATATTAGTTAAAATGTCCACATTACCCAAAGGGATCTACAGATTCAGTGTAATCCCCATCAAAATGCCAATGACATTTTTCACAGAAATAGAACAAACAATCCCTAAGTTTGTATAAAACCACAAAAGACCCCAAATAGCCAAGCATTCTTGAGAAAGAACAAACAGAGGCACCATACTTCGTGATGTTAAAAAGAAATAAGACCCAAGCAGAGTTACTTGTGATGCTGCTGCTGCTGCTAAGTCGCGTTAGTCGTGTCTGACTCTGTGTGACCCCATAGACGGCAGCCCACCAGGCTCCCCCGTCCCTGGGATTCTCCAGGCAAGAACACTGGAGTGGGTTGCCATTTCCTTCTCCAATGCATGAAAGTGAAAAGTGAAAGTGAAGTCGCTCAGTCGTGTCCGACTCCTAGCGACCCCATGGACTGCAGCCCACCAGGCCCCTCCGTCCATGGGATTTGCCAGGCAAGAGTACTGGAGTGGGGTGCCATTGCCTTCTCCTTACTTGTGATAAGACCCTATAAAACCTATAAAAATCTTCCATTTTATACAACTCCTTGGAGCATCTTTCTATTTACTAGATAGGATGCTGCTCGATTCATGAATCTTTGAAAAAAAGTCAATTAGATCTTCAAATTTGCCCAGTTGAGTTTTTTAAACATTGATTTCAGACTATATTACAGACTTATAGTAATGAAAACAGTATGGTATTGGCATAAAAACAGACAAATAGCTCAATGGAACAGAATAGAGAGCCAAGAAATAAGCCCATGTGTGTATAGTCAATGAATTAGGAACTAAGACTATACAGTGCAGAGGATAGTCTCTTTAATAAATGGTATTGAGAAAACCAAAATACACATGCAGAAGAATGAAACTAGACCACTGTCTTATACCATCTGCAAATCTGAAGTTGTTTATATTTCTCCCTGCAATCTTGATTCCAGCTTGTGATTCATCCAGCTCAGCATTTCACATGATTGTACTCTTCATATAAGTAAAATAAGCAGGGTGACAATATACAGCCTTGTCATACTCCCTTCCCAATTTTGAACCAGTCTGCTATTCCATGTCCAGTTCTAACTATTGCTTCTTGACCTGCATACAGGTTTCTCAGGAGACAGATAAGGTGGTTTGGTATTCCCATCTCTTTAAGAATTTTCCACAGGTTGTAAGTGATTCACACAGTCAAAGGCTTTTGACTATAGTCAATGAAGCAGAATTAGATGTTTTTCTGGAATTCCCTTGCTTTTTCTATGATCTGATGAATGTTGGCAACTTAATCTCTGGTTCCTATGCCATTTCTAAGCCCAGTACATCTGGAAGTTCTTGGTTCACATACTGCTGAAATCTAGCTTGAAGGATTTTGAGCATAACGTTATTAGCATGTGAAATGAGTCCAACTGTATGGTAGTCTGGACGTTCTTCAGCATTGCCCTTCTTTGGGATTGGAATGAACACAGTTTTTCCAATCCTGTTGAGAGGGTAACAGGTAAGAAGGCCAGAGGTCCCTAAGCGGCAGGAGGAAATAAACTGCAAGTGGCAGATGTTTCTTTCCTTCTCCACATAAAATTAAAAGAAGCTTCTTTTAAATCTGTGTTGAGGACACCTGGTTCTGCCTTGAGCTAACCAATGCATTTTTCTTAACAGAAATGTTTTTATTAAGCTGTGGTAATGAAACTATGTACTTACTTTGGAATCTCCCTTTCTTCAAAATGGTTCCACCTAAAACTAAGTTTTTTTCTTTTCTCAAACCTTGGGCTGATAATGGCCCAACAAACCAGTATTCATGTCAATTGCTTTATTGTGGGGGATGACACACCTCATGCCATCCTATCTCAAAAATGCATACTGTGGGAGAGGTTCTTGGTGAAACTCCCTCAGCCTTGAGGTTTCTCTCTTATCTAATTAATAGCTTGCAAACAGACATAAAACACCTTGCTAAAAACTAGCAAGAGGGCATTCTTTCTGCTTCTTCTGATGTCTACATCAGAAGCTTTCTCTCTCTTATACTTAAATAAAATTCTGTTACACAAGAAGCTCCAGTGGTCAAGCCTGGTCTCTGTCCCCAGATGGAAATCCTCTCCTCTGGAGGTCACGACTGGCATAGCACACGGCTGTGGCAGCAACCTTTCACTGTGGCCACTGCTGAGTGTTCCATATTTTCTGGCATATTGAATGTAGCACTTTAACAGCATCATCTTTTAGGATCTGAAATAGCTCAGCTGGAATTCCATCACCTCCACTAGCTTTCTTCAGTGCTTCCTAAGGCCCACTTGACTTCACATTCCAGGATGTCTGGCTCTAGGTGAGTGATCACACCATCATGGTTATCCCAGTCACTAAATCTTTTTTGTATAGTTCTTCTGTGCACTCTTGCCACCTCTTCTTAATATTTTCTGCTTCTGTTAGGTCCATACCATTTCTGTCCTTTATCATGCCCATCCTTGCATGAAATGATCCCTTGATATCTCTAATTTTCTTGAAGAGATCTCTAGTCTTTCCCATTCTATTGTTTTCCTCTATTTCTTTGCATTGTTCATTGAAGAAGAAGGCCTTATCTCTCCTTGCTATTCTTTAGAACTCTACACTCAGTTGGGTTTACCTTTCTTTTCTTCCTTGCCTTAAGATTTCTTTTCTTTCCTCAGCCATTTATAAAGCATCCTCAGACAACCACCATGCCTTCTTGCATCTCTTTTTCTTTGGGATAGTTTTGGTTACCACTTCCTATACAATGTTATGAACCTCTGTCCATAGTTTTTCAGGCATTCTGTCTATCAAATCTAACCCCTTGAATCTATTCATCACCTCTACTGTATAATCATAAGGATTTGACTTAGGTCATATCTGAATTGGAGAAGGCAATGGCAACCCACTCCAGTACTCTTGCCTGGAAAATCCCATGGATGGAGGACCCTGGTGGGCTGCAGTCCTTGGGGTCTCTAAGAGTCGGACACGACTGAGTGGCTTCACTTTCACTTTTCACTTTCATGCATTGGAGAATGAAATGACAACCCATTCCAGTGTTCTTGCCTAGAGAATCCCAGGGATGGCAGAGCCTGGTGGGCTGCTGTCTATGGGGTCGCAGAGTTGGACACGACTGATGTGACTTAGCAGCAGCAGCCCCAGCAGCAGCATATCTGAATGGCCTAGTGGTTTTCCCTACTTTCTTCAATTTGAGTCTGAATTTTGCAATAAGGAGCTCATGACCTGAGCTGCAGTCAGCTCCAGGTCAGATCTGCCAATGCTACCACTCTAATGGCAGAAAGTAAAGAAGAACTAAAAAGCATCTTGATGAGGGTGAAAGACGAGAGTGAAAAAGTTGGCTAGAAACTCAACATTCAAAAAATTAAGATCATGGCATCCAGTCCATCACTTCATGGCAAATAGATGGCGGAAAAGTAGAAACAGTGACAAATTTTATTTCTTGGACTCCAAAATCACTGCAGACAGTAACTGCAGCCATGAAATTAAAAGATGCTTGCTCCTTGGAAGAAGAACTATAACAAACCTAGAAAGCATATACAAAAGCAGAGACATCACTTTGCTGACGAAAGTCCATATAGTCAAATTTATCATTTTTCCAGTAATCATGTATGATTGTGAGAGCTGGACCATTGAGAGCATCGAAGAATTGATGCTTTTGAATTGTGATGCTGGAGAAGACTCTTGAGAGTCCTTTGGACTGTAAGAAGATCAAACCAGTCAATCCTGAAGGAAATCAACTCTGAATATTCACTTGAAGGACTGATGCTGTAGCTGAAGCTCCAATTCTCTAACCACCTGATGTGAAGCGCCAACTCATTGGAGAAGACCCTAATGCTGGGAAAGACTGAAGGCAAAAGGAGAAGGGGGTGGCAGAGGATGAGATGGTTAGATAGCATCACCTACTCAACGGACACGAATCTGAGCAAAGACCAGGAGAAAGTGGAGAATCGAGGAGCCTGGTGCACTGCAATCCACGGGATCACAAAGAGTCAGACACAACTTAGCAACTGAACAACAATAAATGTTATACCATACACAAAAGCAACTCAAAATTGAATAAGACTTGAACAAAAGACATGAAACCATGAAACTCCTATATTTTCTTCTAGGGGATAAGCTCTCTGACACTGGTCTTGGCAATGATTTTTTGGATTTAACTCCAAAAGCAAAGGCAACAAAAGCAAAAATGGACAAATAGGAACACATCAAACTAAACAGCTTCCGCCCAGCATAGGAAACTATCAGTAAAATGAAAAAGAAGCCTAGAGAGTGGGAGAAAGTATTTACAAATCAAATATATGATAAAAGTTAATATGCAAAATATAAAGAACTCACACAAACTCAATAGCAAAAAAATACCCAAACCAAACCAATCAATTAAAAATAGGCAGAGGAAGTGAATAGCCATTTTTTCCTGAAGACATACAAATGGCCAACAGGTACATGAAAAGGTGCTCAACATCATTAATCACCAGGGAAATGCAAATCAAAACCACAAAAAGATATTACCTCACTCCTATTCAAATGGCTATTATAAAAAAGACAAGAGATAACAAATTTTAGTGAAGATGTGGAGAAAAGAGAACAAGAGTACTCTGTTGGTGGGAATGTAAATTGATACAGCCACTATGGAAAACTACCATATGATTTAGTTCCTACTTGTGTGAAAAATGAAAATATCTTAAAAATAAGAAAGAGCAGCTTTGTAAAAGCAGTAGAACAATAGTGTCACATGACCCTTATTCTCACTCATCACTGTTGGTGTTAGCGAGCCCAGAAACCAGGAGAATGCACAGTCTTTGATATCACTTCTAAGTCTTTTATGGAATGAAATGATTAACACCTGCGGCATGATGAGGCTGGTGGTGGATTTGCTTCCAGGAAAGCAAGGCTCCCGCAGTCTGTTGCTCAATGGTTTTGATGCTATTAATGTGTTAGTCACTCAGTTGTATCCAACTCTTTTCAAGCCCTTGAACTCTACCCTGCCAGGCTCTTGTCCACTGGATTCTCCAGACAAGAATACTGGAGTGGGTGGCCATTCCCTTCTCCAGGGGATCTTTCTGACACAGGGATCAAACCTGGGTCTCCAGCATTACAGGTGGATTCTTTACCATCTGAGCCACCATGAAAGCCCACGATGTTATTAGGGGGGCTTCCAATTAGAGCTCCAGGGGTCTGTCTTTGTGCTTATCTTGTCAACATTTTAGCAATAACTTTGATGTTTATTCCATTTTCTGACAAAACAGAGCTGGGAAGAAGAGATAAAGTGATAGACAACAGAGTGAAGATTTAGAGTTATCTTGGGAGTCAGGAATGTCAAGTTAACACTAAAAAAGATGAATCTGCACAACTCAGTGAAGGTCAGGCTTTACATAGACATCTTCCATGTCACTTCTATATTATGAGTGTAGGAAGACTTGAAAGAATTCCTGTGATAAAAGAGGCCCGATGATCTCAGTCAGTGCCAGACCCAATGTCAACCAAGAGTCTGACATGGCGGCTAAACAGATGAAACCAACCTGGGTTTGCAGCAACTCTTTCTGCATGGCCCTCTCCATGGACCACCACATCTGGGTGTTACAAGTGAGAGCCTCTTCACTGGGCTCGCAGTTGCCCAGCCTCCCCTTCCCCTCCTTTCTGGCTGCACAGCCAGCTCCATTAACATATGTGAGGGGACCACTTCCACATCCTGACACCCTAGCCATCACCAACTCCTCATTGCCTACCAAGTCATGCAGAAAACTGGCCTGGAAGGCAAGTGCTCAGTGTTTTGGGCAACTCCTCTTTCTGGCCTCCTTCTCCCCACTCTCTCGTCTGTGTTTCAACCGAACTTGAGATCTTACCATTTTCTGAGGACATTCCAACTTCTCCCGCCCCCTTGCAGGCTGCCATCTCCCTCCACAGTCTTCCAGCTGCACCTGCTGAAAGTTCCAGCCTTTCCTTCACCTCACCTTACTTCTTCTACTCAACCCTCAATCTCCCACTCGGAAAACTCCATGATTTTGCTCTCCTTTTAAGGATATGTACTCCTATCATGCCTGATGTGTGAGTGTTGGGATTTCTGGGTGGGGCTCTCATGTGCATCTGATGGAATGAGGCACAGCATCCCAAGAAAGTCTGTATTAGGCTTCTCCTCCCTGCTCCTCCTCACCAGGGCTAGGCTGAGAAATCTCTGCATAAAGAATAATAGAATGAGAATAAAGTGCCAGGATTAAATGTGAACCAATGTTTCTGTTCTACAAAGTAGAACCCACTAGGAAAATTCAGTAGTGGGCAGATTTGGTTCAAGGTCAAAGTGGGACACTTGCTCTTCCCACCTACACCTCAGTGAAGAGAGAAAGGCAGATGGACAGACAGACAGAGAGAGATGGAGTGGCTCAAAAGGGCAGAATCCACTTACCCGAGTGAACACAACATAGAAACGGTGGATGGCTGGCCTGTCACTTGCCATGGGTAAGACAGACTGGGCACCATAAGTGGGTGGTATCTTTTAAGTCTCAGCCACCTGGTCCTCTGGCGAAACAGGACCCAGTGACTAACCTGGGATCTACCCAACCATAGGCACAACCTTCCCCTTAGAGGGAGACAGAGATAGCACAGAAAAGAAGCTTGCAGAAAGGTGCAGAATCTTTCTATTCCCAACTGGAAACTACTGGAAGGCTGAGCTATCGTCTTACACATTTATGAATGACCTCTTTATAATAAGCAAAAACCTGACACATGCTACTCAGTAATTTTGAAGAAATGAATTTGTGACTTACATTTTAAAACTTGCTTTGACAAGCTTGAGTCAGCCAAGGGTATGATATACAGAATGGGGAGAAGTAGTCCGAAAAATGTATAAGCAAGATTCAAATCATTTCTAGGGGTGAGAGGGGCTTTTTCTGAATTACAGAAATA
Source organism: Bubalus kerabau (assembly GCF_029407905.1). Classification (NCBI taxonomy): domain Eukaryota; kingdom Metazoa; phylum Chordata; class Mammalia; order Artiodactyla; family Bovidae; genus Bubalus; species Bubalus kerabau. The sequence continues at coordinate 24,404,736 of NC_073644.1, read as the reverse complement.
AGACCAAACAAGGTCAAATGATTATGGGACTCTACAGGGATCCTACAGCTTAAAGGCTTTAACAACATGAAGAAGACGCTTCCAGCAATCAGACCTTCTAACAGAGGAAAGGCTGCCTTGAGAGGCTGCCTGCAATTAGAGCAATACAAAGAAGATTCTGGTTCTAAGTCGGGAATTACACTCAGCTTCCCAATCTGAGTCTATAAAACTAACTTCATGTGGGATTTGAGAGGGAGATAAGAGAATGATTTGGCTAAATATTTGAAAAGCAGATTTATATTCTTAAAGTCTCATTAAAAAAAAAAGAAATCCTATTTCTTTTCTCTTTATCCACCCTGCAGAAAATGTGTTTCAAAGACACTCACACCCCCATGTGTTTAATTATGCTGTATTATCACTGGGTCTTTGCAGTTAAATATAATCAGTCTCTGGGAATATTGGGGCTTTGCATCATTATGTCATGAAGTCATTTATATCAAGGCTCAAATGAATTAAAATATACATACTTTTTCTCTAAAAGTTCAAGGTTACCTATGACTTTGAAATTGGTAATTAGCTTTATTTATAGGGACACAGCTGGCATTTGACTGAAAAAAAATGCTGCAACAGGTTTGGCTGTGCACTTCAGTTAAAGAACAGACATTATTTGAATTTTATTTTTTTCCTAACAAAGGATTTGTTGCAAAATTAACAAATCTAAAGCAGTTCAGGGCACAAATGATAGCCTGTATATGTGCAAATATATGAACTAATAAAAGCTACCGTCTGAAGCTCAAGAGAAAGCCAGTATTTGTAATTTTACAATTGGGTGAGCGCTAGTTTAATTAACGTGATAAACTTGTGAATTTAGTCAATTTAATTATAGAGGAAATAACTGCATTGTGTTTATTGCTTATTTGGTGTGATTAAAAATTTACTGGAGAAAAATCATCCATGAAAGGTATTTTAACATTTTTCTGAATGCCTCAGTGACATTTGGTGCAAAACAAAAACAATGAACCATTTCTTGTATGTAATATTGAGTTATGTTTCTTCATCACAAGCCGAGCTAGATTTGGTCAGAATCAGCCTGTTGTAAATCAGCAGCTGCTCTCACGATTCACCAGAACAAAACAAACTGTGGAAAGATTGTTTATTAGATTGAGCCTCTTCTGTATTAGTCATTTGCTACAATTTTATTTTATAGTCTCATTTCATTCTAATGCTGTCTCTGTCATAAAATGTCAATGATTTCTCTTAGTATTTCATATTAATTTGTCAAACCAAGCTCACATAATGCCATAAACCTGTCCTGCCAAGATGTGGTGGGGGATGGGGACGTCAACTCAACATACCAACATCATGGGCCAAGGATCAAGTTCGATTCCTAAAAGAGTTTATTGGGTACCTTCTAGCGCCTTCTATGTGACAGGCACCATCCCAGGCTAGTGATTCTGAGTAAACAGCACAGACCAGGCTCCTGGCTTTGGGAACTCACAGTCTGATGGTGGAGACATTCACCTGAAGAAGCCATGGTGTTACAAAGCAGAATAGCCATGGAGAGAAAGAGGAGGAACACCAGGATCACCAGCCTGCCCACCCAAGAAAAAGCACAGCACTGAGGTGTCTTTCCAGAGACTTCTAGACCTGAGGGTTCTTTACCAGATTTAACTAAATTAAGAGGAACAGAATATATTTAGATCTGTTTTGTTTTGAAATGTGAAATAACATATGTGATGGTTAATTTTATGTGTCAACTGAGCCATGGGATGACTAGATAATATTAAGTACTATTCTGAACGTGTCTGTGAGAGTGTTTCTGGGTGGGATTCCAATTTGAATGAGTAGAAGTAAAGCAGATTGCCCTCCCCAGTGTGGGTGGGTCTCATCCAATCAGATTAAGGCCTGGAAGAGAACAAAACAGCTCCTTCTCTCTCTGAGCTGACACTGGTCTTCTGTCTTTGGATTCAGATGTGGACTGAAAGTTACACCATCAGCTCTCCTCCTTCAGGCTTGGACTGGAACTACTTAGCTTCCATAATCATATAAGCCAATTCTTTATAATAAACCTCTTTACACATATATCCTGTTGGCTCTATTTCTCAGGGAAATCAATACACCATAACATAGTCAACCTATGAATATCCCTTAGTTTGCCGTAGAAATGGTGTAACTCTGCCTCCTTGGAGGGCTTTGCAACTCAAACAAGTTGAACTGATATCCTTTCTTTGACCTAAACTGGGCATATGTGTTAAGTGAAATGTGTCAAATTTTCCCGCTAAGTAAGGACTAATCCATTTCACTCCCAGAGACTCCAAAGCATTCTCCTGTGACTTCTAGCTTCAGAAATGAACAATGTCATCAGAAGAAGACAGAACTGAGGTGGCCTCTAGGACAATGATTCGGAAATGGGATGCTCAGACCACTCAGGGCCCTGTTAAGAGGGTGGATTCTGGGGACCCTTCTGATACCTTTGGGAAACCCTATAGGGGTGACTGAACTCAGGGATCTCCCTGTGGTTGGAGCACAGTTCAGCAAGAAGATCCCGGACATGTCCTGACATCCATTTTCATCACTACCTTTTACAATTAATTCTAGAAACATATGTTTTCTAAATGCATCATTATTTTGTTTTGCATAATCTTTTTAAAAGAACTTTCTCTAGTTTCTGCCACTTCCAATCAATCTTAGCTTTTGCAGCCCCGTCAGTTCTCATGGACACCTAACAGTTCCTGCTTTCTGCCATGGAATAGTTTTGGGATAGAGATTATTTCCTTTCTTCCTTCTCAGCCCCTACTCTAGGCCTTTTCTGTTTAACTTAAAAACAAAAAACAGAAACTGGTCAAATCTGTATTTTTAGAAAATCTTTTCCTAATTGTATTAGGGCCATAGTTGTTGATCTGGTGACAGAAGAAATTCCTGATTGATTCAATGTGCTATGTCCAGATGTTCTGGCAATAAAATCATGCCCTTGAAGTGAGAGCCTGGCCCCAGATGGGGTCCTGTGGGAAACCCCTCAATGTGGGAACAACACTGTTTCAGACTTGGGGGAAGTCCCATGCAATAGAGCCTTTTATGACCACCCCCGCCCCCGCCCCCACTCACTGTCCTTGCCTCCTGGGACATGCATCCCCGCCTCAGACTGGAGGAGACAAGGCAGTTTGCAGACTGAGATGTTTAAGCCTTACTATCCAAATGCCCCAGTGAAATGCATGAATGGGTTGACATGACGTTATTACATAAGGTCCACAGCTTAACTTGCTGAGTCTCCTCCTTTTGCTGCTGCTGTTGCTTCAGTCGTGTCCTCCTTCTGGCTTCAACCTAAATGCCCATCAGCTAATGAATGGATAAACAAAATATGATATATCCATACAATGAGATATATTTGGTCAGAAAAAGGAATTGATGAAGCTGAAAACATTACAATAAATTTAAAAAGCCAGTCACAAAATGTACTCAAAGGGCCCTGCAGAACAAAAGCAACAGAGCAACTCTGCAGTGAGGAATCTGGGGAGAGAAACTCTGAAGTACAACTCAGCAATCTGGTTCTGGGATTCAGTCTTGAAATTTACTAGCTTGATGGCCTTAGTCAAGATTCAGATTTTTCTAAACTTGAATTTTTTCATCAGTAAAATTAGGATAATAGTGTCATCATTTATGAGGACTAAATGAGACTGTGTGTTCAGTGCTATGGTAGTTTATTACAGAAATGGGCCCCCAATTACGTCTTCCTGTTTCTCCTGGTTTTAAACCCAGAAATATATAAGTAATAAGAATGCTTCGTGATGCCTAAGGTGCATATAACCCCAGATTCCTTCTAGAGTAGAAGACTCTGACTTCATGGGATTCAAGTGGAGGAATTAAGCAGAATGTGAGGGAGTTAACCAGGACGACCTGAGGACAAGGGACAGTGGAGACCTCAGAGACCCAAGGTGGCCACATACACGTAGCAGACGGGGCCGGTTGAACCATCTCCTGTTTGACCCTGGTGCTGCCTCTTTCATATGCTGCTCCCAGTTACAGACCATGATGTTCCATCTTTCCCAGGGTCCACTCCTGGCTGGAGGGGCAGCAGGGCAAGGGCAGGTATCCCAGGACCCTTTCTCAGCTAACATCTCTCATAGGCAATGAACACTTCTGATGATCTGTGCACGAACAATCTATTCTGTTCACCGACCTTACTGTGGGTTCAGCCATCATAAACAATATCGGAACCTGCTTTATTTTTGGTAGAAAGATATACCTGCCTTTGCTCTGAGTACAGAAGGTACTGACCCATTTCAGGGAGGTGTGACAGAGGAGTCATAATTCTCAGTTACTGTTTCACCTCTTGAATGACCAATAACCCAGGTGAACTCTTCTGCTTTTTGACCAGGTGCTTTTAACTTAATTCACTGCTTGTCAGGCTCTGGTTGTAAATCTCCTGAGGACAGGACATGCTTCTTGCAGTTACTTCTCTAGCCAAAACCTTCAGTGAAGTTCAAGGGAGAAAGGAGGACAGTAAATCTTATTTTTCCCTTACAAATTCTCTATAGGCTATTCCCTACTGACAGCTTAAAAATCGACTCAAACTTAACCATCTTCTGGGAAGTATTCTTTCACTGAGCTACAGGAATGTGTTTTTCCATTCACCCTCAAAGCCAGAGGCAGCCACTTTATCTATGAGAGTCTGTCACAGTCGGTACAGAGATATTCAGATGACTGAAAAGTAGCCATTCTTCCTGACTTCAAGAAAAAAAAGAAAGTACCCAGGTGGTGTGAGTGGTAAAGAACCTGCTTGCCAACGCAGGAGACCTAAGAGTCATGGGTTCAATCCCTGGGTCACGAAGATCCCCTGGAGAAGGAAATGGCAACCCACTCCAGTATTCTTGCCTGGGAAAGCCCATGGACAGAAGAGCCTGGTGGGCTGCAGTCCATGTGGCTGCAAAGGGTCGGACACAACTGAAGTGACACAGTTCACACAAGTCACCAGTGGGAACACTGGATGTCTATGTTGGTTCAGTAGGTTCTTGAAAGAACTTGAGGATCTCTTTCTTCATTTGAAGCTGTTGCATTGTATTTTATATGAAAATTTGTCATTCAAACCACAGGGAACTTTTGAATTTCAATGGATCCTCCTTTCCTTCCTTCTTACTGTATCAAACCAGAGATGAGCCAAGCATTGGCTAATTGCAGAGCCAGAGTGTCATCTCAGCTACAAAAACTGAGATCATCCACTCTTGGCCGTGCAGTTTGTCCAACAATGGCAAACCGTCAGTGGCAATGTTAAGACGGGAGAAGATCCCATATTTTGGAGCCACCGTCACTCAGCAATGATTCCACCCTCCTCCACTCATGATAAAAATCCACTGGCCAAATTCCTGACTCTGTACCCCTCTGGCCATCACTAATGGTTTTGTATCTGAGTGCCACGGTTTATAAAATGTGCTTCCACCCATCTCACAGGATTGCTAGGAATATAAAATGATAAGCACAGGCTCTGTGAAATGTTATAAATTTAATCTGTTATTCCATGAAATCTCACCATAATTCTATCACAGTAGGACGCATGGCAGCAGCTCACACACATGCTTCCCACAAATAACAGGAATAGCTTGTGAGCGCCTCAAGGATAAGAATCATTCCACTCATCTGATTATCCACTGTGATCCACATCCCCTGAGGAAACATCTCTAGGACAGGCTTTGAATAGGCAGATGGAACACTGAATGAGTGGATGGATGGGTGGGTGGGTGGGTGGAAGATGAATAGATATGATGGATTATTGAATAGATGCATGCAGGGCCAAGATGATACACAACAACATGGGCATTTGGGTTGTCAAAACATTAAAATCCTTCCACTTTGGCTGGTAAATATGTCTCCCTGAGCTCTTCAAGGGCTCCCTGTTGTCCTGATTGCCTTGATGCTGCTCCTCCCACAAAGGCCCCAGTCCTTTCCACAACAGCAGTTGCAGGGTTATCATCCGGCACAGAATTTCATGCTGATAGGAAATCGAAGTGGTTGATGCCAGAGCCCTCAGTTAATTGTGAAACAGTTCGATCGTCCCTCTTGCTTGAATGGATGATCATTTCATTACTGGGCTGGTTTTAAGCTCCAGGACAAGGTTCTTAATAAATCCCATGAATGAGATTTTAATTTGTTGTCAGTATTTCCTAGCTCATTGAATTAAAGTTCATCATAACCTGAGGTCCTTTAAGATTTTAAATTTTGTTGTTGAGTTCCTTTTCTTCACCACACTCCAAAATTTCCAAATAATGATTTGCTACATGTTGGGTGGGACTTTTCCTCAAGTAGTTATTTATTATATTAACTCACTTTCTTAATAGCATGGGTTTGGGGGATTTCTTAGTATTTTCTTTCCCCTCTAGCTTTGCTGCTGCTGCTAAGTCGTTTCAGTTGTGTCCAACTTTGTGCGACCCCATAGATGGCAGCCCACCAGGCTCCCCCATCCCTGGGATTCTCCAGGCAAGAACACTGGAGTGGGTTGCCATTTCCTTCTCCAATGCATGGAAGTGAAAAGTGAAAGTGAAGTCACTCAGCCATGTCCAACTCTTAGCAACCCCATGGACTGCAGCCTACCAGGCCCCTCCATCCATGGGATATGCCAGGCAAGAGTACTGGAGTGGGGTGCCATTGCCTTCTCCTCCCTGCTAGCTTTATTGAGATATAATTGACATATACCTTTGTACAAGTTTAAGGTATACAATGTGATGACTTGATACATGCATATATTGTAAATGATTGCCACAATGAGGTTAGTTAGCACCGCCACCATCTCACAGGATTACCTGTTATGTGTGCTGTGAGAATATTTAAGATCTATCAGCAACTTTCAAGTATGTAACATAGTATTGTTACTATGGTTACCATGCTAGTACATGAGAGCCCCAAGACTTACTCATCTTCTAACTGGAAGCTTGTATCTTTTGACCACCTCCCATTCTCTCCCACCCCACCTCTGGCAACCACCATTTTACTCTCTGTTCCCATGTAAATTACTTTCTTCATAGCATGGGTTTGGAGGATT